>NC_072481.1:93748723-94051753 GCF_027574615.1 Eptesicus fuscus
CAGACATGTAAACAGCAGATTAAGCAAAATAAACAAAAATTACTAAATTGGAAGATGGATATGATATGATGAAATTATCCAAAGAGATCAACTAAAGGACTTGTATGCATACATATGAGCATAATCAAAGGACACAGATGAGGGGCAGTGAGGGCATGTGCTGGGGGTTGGGGGTGGCTGGGGAGAAGTCAATGGGGGGAAAAAGGAGACTTATGTAATACATTAAACAATAAAGAATTTAAATTTCAAAAAAGTCAAATACAGCAATAATAAACCTAAACAATAAGATGTTTTTAAAAATGCAACCCAGAGAAACAAAAAGATGGAAAGGAGAATAAAAATACATAATTTATGTTTAATTGGAGTTTAATAAGAGGAGATAAGAGAGAGTGAAAAAGAGAAAATAGTCAAAAGATAATGAATGAGAAGTTTCCACATTTATTGAAAGACTTAAACCCTCAGATTAAGGAAGCCAAATCAATTTCTTGTGAGAGAAATAAAAAGAAATCTAAGAATAGACACATCATAATAAAACTGTAGAACATTAAAGACAAAGAGATTTTAAATATGAGACAGAGAGAAAAGACAAAAACCTTCAAAGGGAAGGAATTATACTGAAGCTTGAATTATCAATAATAATAAACATTAAAAAAAGAGTGAATATTTTTATTTTTTTATTTTTTAAAATGTTTTTTATTGATTTCAGAAGAAGGGAGAGGAAGAGAAAGATAGAAACATCAGTGATAAGAGAGAATCATTTATCATCTGCCTCCTGCACACACCACACTGGGGATCAAGCCTGCAACCCAGGCATGTGTCCTGGCCAGGAACCGAACTGTGACCTTCCAGTTCATAGGTCAATGCTCAACCACTGAGTCATGCCAGCCGGGAAATTTTTTTCAATATACTGAAATGAAATTACTATCAATTTAAAATTATTTACCTAGTCAAATTATTATTTTTCAAGAATGAAAAGTTTTTTGTTGGATTTTTTTAGGGTTCTCTATATACAGTATCATGTCATCTGCAAATAATGACAATTTTACTTCTTCCTTTCCTATTTGAATGCCTTTTATTTCTTCTTGTTGAATTGCTGTGGCTTGGACTTCCAGTACTATGTTGAATAAGAGTGGTGAAAGTTGATACCCTGTCTTGTTCCCAATCTTAAAGGAAACACTTAGTTTTTGTCCATTAAGGTATGGTTCCTCTATTCCCACTTTGCTGAGAGTTTTTATCATCAACTAGAGGCCTGATGCATGAAATTCCTGCAAGAGTAGGCCTTCCTTCCCCTGGCTGCCAGCACCGACTTCCCTCTGGCACCTGGGACCTGGGCTTCCCTTGTAGCCCCGGCTTCGTCTAGAACAGTGGTTCTCAACCTTCCTAATGCCGTGACCCTTTAATACAGTTCCTCATGTTGTGGTGACCCCCAACCATAAAATTATTTTTGTTGCTACTTCATAACTGTAATTTTGCTACTATTGTTAATCATAATGTAAATATCTGTGTTTTCCAATGGTCTTAGGCTCTACAGCAGCAGTTCTCAACCTGTGGGTTGCGACCCACAGGTTGAGAACCGCTAGCAGGGTCGCCTAAGGAGGCAGCTCCTGTGCTGAGCATCTGCCCCCTGGTGGTCAGTGCACCTCATAGCTACTGGTTGTTCTAGTCTTAACAGTCGTTTAGGCTTTTATATATATAGATGGGTGCCAGATTTTATCAAATGCTTTTTTTGCATCTATTGATATGATTATGTGATTTTTATCCTTCATTTTGTTATGTGGTGTATCACTTTTATTAATTTGTGGATATTGTGCCAACCTTGCATCCCCAGGATAAATCCCACTTGATCATGGTATATGACCTTTCTAATGTATTGCTGAATCCAGTTTGCTAATATTTTGTTGAAGACTTTAGCATCTATATTCATCAGGAATATTGGCCTATAATTTTCTTTCTTTGTAGTCTCATTTTCAGAAAAACAAAACCTGAGAATGTTAGCTTCAATAGATCTTTATAAGCAGTACTAGAAGTTACTAAAAGAAAGGATAAAATATTTGATAACCTTAAAATTAATTTTTTTTTTGTTTTCATCAAAAGACATCTAGAAGATTGTGTGAAAACAAGGTAAAAAAAATTAAAGAAGATGCTTGCAACACATATAACCCTCAAACACTAGCATCCATAGAATGTAAAGTGTTCCTACTAAAAATTAATAAAAATAAGACAACCCAGTAGAAAATGGACAACCAAATTGAACAGGCATTACACAAAACAAAAAGTCCAAATGAGCAATAAACATATTTTTAATTCCCAAATTTATTAGTAACATAGGAAATGCAAACTAAAATCACAATGAGATACCAGGTTGTCAAAAATTTTGAATTTTTATAATATCAAGTGTTGGCATGGATGTGAAGCAACTAGAACTTTCATAGACTTCTATACAGAGTGTAAACCAAGAACAAGATGTTATGGAAGATAAAAATAGAGGGATGTTTTCAAATTGCAAGAATTGAGATGGCCTTTCTAAAAACTTTTAGCTGAGATTGAAGAATAAGGAATTAGTCAGATCAAGCAATTCCAAGCAAAAAGGACACTCTGTACAAAGACCTTAATTTGGTAGAGGGCTTGTCAAGTTTGAGAAACTGAAAGTGTGGCCGGGGGCAGAAGGAACAAGGGGCACAGGGTCAGAACTGCATTCAGTGATATCCTGTCAGTAGCTCAATATTGGCCATGGTGAGAATATTTACACCAGGGAAATTGGCAAATGCTACAATTCAGAGTGTGTGTTTTTTTCCATTTGTAGAATTGGTTGTTAAACATTTGCCCACACACCACTCTTTGGATCATAGAGGAAAAGTCTGGTATAGAAATAAAATTTAAAAAGTGGGCGTCCTCAGAAGGCAGTTGAAGGTGTTCAGCTGTGCTTTATTAAGCAACAATTCATTCTTCGCACAGAGCTGAAAGTCTTAGCATGGAATTTTCTCATGGTGTCCCATAAAACAGCCTGTTGTTGACACATAAATGGCTGCCAGACTTTTCAGACAGGTTGGGGTCCTAAAAGGAGTGAAAAAGAATGTTTGCCAAAGAAACCCAGTTCTCCTTCTGTTTTTGGCCTTGGCAGTGTGGCAAGGAATGTGAAAGTGGTGTTACAGGTTTGTATGCATGTTCCATTTACTGCCTATGGGACCATCTACACTTGCTTCCCTAGGGCCCTTGTGGACTGGTGCCAACCATGTGTACACACCAGCACCAGGTGGCAGGCTTCGTGCACACCTAGCCCTATCTGACCTTACATCCAGGCAGATGCAAGCAGACATGAGTAAATAACCCTGCCAAAAGCCTAATCTCTACACACAGAACTGTTCACTTCTAGGTAGCACATGAAAGCAGAGCTTAAGAAAACACAGTGGCCAAGGTGTCTGACTGGAGCAAGATTTGTGGCTAACACTCCTCAGAGAAGGGCGCCCAGGGGCTGCAGACATGGTTCTGTGAGTGTCAGCAGTGCACTGTGGAAGGTCTTGATACACTTGAAGAGACAGCAGCTACAATGATGCTGACAATAGCCCCTTCCCCTGGTCCTGGACTTTACATTTTTCCAAGCATTTTCACATGAAGTTTCTTATTTTTGTTTTTTACTACAGCTCTATGGAGTTGAAAGCACAAGGTTACTATCTTCCTCTGTTTTACAAATGAAGTAACTACAGTTTCAGCCTCTTTAAATTAACATGGACCACCCAGCAATACTGAACTGGGACTGAGTAAAATTCACTTCAAAATATACATGTGTACATACAATGGAATATATAATCCTATATAATAAAAGCCTAATATGCCAATCGAATGGCAGAACGACTGGTCACTATGACATGAACTGACCAGCAGGGGGCAGATGCTCAATGCAGGAGCTTCCCCCAGCCCGCAGGCCCCAGGCCAGCCAAGGCAGGTGCCAGGGGGCACCCCCTATCACCCCCTGGTCACCCCTCAAATGGAGGCAACTGGTGGTGGCAGTGGGGGAAGGGGCCAATGAGTGGGCAGTGCCAGGCTGGCCAAAGAAGGTGCCAGCAGGGGCCCCCTGATCACCCTGCTGGTCACCCCACAGATCATCCCTGATCCCCGGCCAGGCCTAGGGACCCTACCTGTGCATGAATTTCGTGCACCGGGCCTCTAGTCTATATAATAAAAACCTAAGCAACCATTATAGCAGAAGGACCAGAACAACTGGTCGCTATGATGCGCACTGACCACCAGGGAGCAGACGCTCAATGCAGAAGATGCCCCCTGGTGGTCAGTGCACTCCCACAGGGGGAGCACCACTCAGCCAGAAGCCGGACTCACAGCGAGCACAGTAGCAGTGGTGAGAGCCTCTCTCGCCTCTGTGGCAGCGCTAAGGAGCAACGAACAGACAGGGGTAAGGAGCGAGGAGTCTTGGACTGCGAGAGGGTGCAGGCCAGGCTGAGGGACCCCATCACACAAGTTTCGTGCACCGAGCCTCTAGTTCTATATATATAATTGTGTCTATTATAACAGTATATATTTTGCTTTCTGAAACATTTAAACAGAGATTGCTTTTCTATGAGGTACCAAGAATTCCAAGCAGTACCCATCAAATCTGCATTAACATCTACACTAATAAAAGAGAAAGTTGCAAATTGACCGTACCTCTGTGACACCCACCAGCCAATCAGAAGTGGGCATGCAAATTAACCTGGCAAAGATGGTGGCGGCCCTGCCCCCCAGCCGCTCCGGGCCTGTGGGAGTCAGAGAAGTCAGGGGAGACAGAGAAGTTGGGCTCCAGCGCCTGAGGCTGGCTGCAGCCAGGGAGACCAAGAAGCCGCTTGCCCTGTGATCCCAGGCCTCAGCCAGCCACAGAAGCCACCCACACTGCATCCCAGGGGAGACAGGGAAGCTGGGTGCCAGTGCCTGAGGCTTGCTGCAGCCCGGGAGATGAAGAAGCCACCTGCCGCCTGATCCCAGGCTACAGCCAGCCGCAGAAGCTGCCCGCCCCATGTCTACCTGCCCCACATCTGCCCACCCCACGTCCTGGGGGAGATGGAGAAACCGGGAGCCAGTGCCTGAGGCTGGCTGCGGCCTGGGAGATGAAGAAGCCACCTGCCCCATGATCCCAGGCTGCAGCCAGCCAGAGTAGCTGCCCACACTACATCCCAGGGAAGATGGAGAAGCCACCCGCCTGCGGTCCAGGTGCCAGCACCTGCGGCTGGCTATGGCCTGGTAGATGGAGAAGTCGCCCACCCCAGAGTCCTGGGCACCAGCACCTGCAGCTAGCTGTGGCCCAGGAGACAGAGAAGCCACCCACCCTGTGGTCCCAGGCACCAGCGCTTGCGGCTGCGGCCCAGGTGAAGCCACCTGCCCACCATCCCCTGTGGCTGCAGCCAGCCCAGGCAAAGCTGGCCCGGATCCCGGGTGCCTATGGCTGACCAGAAGGAGGGAAGCCCAGATCCCAGGTGCCTGTGGCCAGATGAAGGAAGGAATCTTGGGTCCCGGGTGCGGGACCAAGGCAGAGGTGGTTAGGGGCAATCAAGCCAGCAGGGGAACAGTTAGGGATGATCAGGCTGGCAGGCAGAAGCAGTTAGGGGTAATCAGGCAGGCAGGCGAGTGGTTAGGATCCAGCAGTTCTGGATTGTGAGAGGGATGTCTGACTGCCGGTTATCCCCCGAGGGGTCCCAGATTGGAGAGGGTGCAGGCTGAGCTGAGGGACACCTCCCCCCCCCATGCACGAATTTCATGCACCGGGCCACTAGTGTATACATAAAAATGTTTTTGAAACATTTTCTTCTGATTATAAAAATATTTCTGTTGATAGTATAACATTTTGAAAATCAGGAATAGTCATTCATAATTAGAATGCAAAACAAAAATATTTGGTGTGTTAGAAACATTATTAGGATAAATATGTAGCCTACTGAAATAGTGATTATCTTGAAAGTGCACTAATTTCAGTATACAATTAACTTCATTCAATGTGTGTGCTCATATGTAGACATTTTCAATGTCTTGTCCTATAGGCTCTGTTTAAAGGCCCACCTTCCATGGAACCTAAAGGCAGCCATGAATTGTGAAATGCACACTGACCATGGTGGCCAGCCTTTAGGTGGCCCATGATTCTTGCCTCCTGGTATTCACCCTCTGTATAATCCCTGGCCACAATGAGCAGGACTGCCCTGGATAACATAATAGCATGTTCCAAAAACAACAACACATAATTCCTAAGGCTAGAAAATAAGAGACACTGTGGCTTCTTCCTTCCTCTCTTTTTGGTCACTAACTCTGAGGGAAACAGTCACCCTGTCTCCAGGACACTCACATACCCCTACAAACTGTCAACAGCCATGTGAGGGCACCAGACTGAAGGCAGATCCTCAGCTCCAATCTGCACTGCAATCCAAGAGACCCTGAGCAGCCAAAACCGGTTTGGCTCAGTGGATAGAGCCTTGGCCTGAGGACTGAAAGGTCCCAGGTTCGATTCTGGTCAAGGACATGTACCTTGGTTGCGGGCACATCCCCAGTAGGGGCTGTGCAAGAGGCAGCTGATCGATGATTCTCTATCATCGATGTTTCTAACTCTCTATCCCTCTCTCTTCCTCTCTGTAAAAAATCAATAAAATATATTAAAAAAAAAAAACAAGAGACCCTGAGCAGGACCACCAGCAAAGATGCTCCTGAACACCAATGCACAGAAACTGTGAATTAATAACCCTTTCTTGTTGGTTTAAGCAGCAAGCTTTGGGGTAATTTATTATGCAGCAATACAGAACTAACATGCTGGCTTTAAACCAGGCAACTCAACTTAAATCCAGGTTCAACCACTTACTATGTCAGTGACCTTGGGAAACTCACAGTATCTCTTACAATTATTTTTAAGTTGAAATAATAATTATCACCTCAAAGCAATGCTTTAAAGAGTAAATGTGATCATGTAACATGGAAGTGCTTAGTACAAGCTTGGCATTCTTGGAGTGTCTAATTCTAGTTTACCCAGAACTTTCTTTGTTTTAGCACTGAAAGTCTGGCAGCTGAGAACTTCCTCAAACCCAAGTAAATTGTGATAGTTAGTCATCCTAGCACTCATTGAAAATTGGTTGAAGGTGAAAGATGTCAGTGGTATACATTTAAGAAAGAACATCTAAAAGCATCAGGTAGACAAGCCCACACTCTACTTACCACACATGAAGAGATTGTGGCTAAGATTGCATCAGCATATCTGTGCATCCTGGATTCCCAGACCATGAAAATAAACTCGGCTACAGTTCTGAGAAGTTCTGCAATGACCTGGAGATGTCTGGTCTGCGGTTCCCATCACTCTGGTCTTACCAGGAAGACTCCAGGTCTTCCCTTACTGCTTTTTCTGAAGGCTGGAACAGGGCCTCTTTCTCACCATCAACAAGACTGGTCTAGAACATTTCATTGCATCAGACCCTGAAGTTTGGAGTCACTGAAAGGGAAGTGCAACTCCACTGATGTTGGAGATGGCAATTTTGAAGCCAACCATCAAACCTGACCTCAGAGGCCCTTACCAGGCAGAGTTTTGGGTCAGGCCTGAGTTGGCCGCCATGGAAGCCCAAGTATGTCCCAGCCTCCTCAGAGTCCACCACCCTGTAGGGCTCACCTTCTTCCATTCTTCCTGGAGCTCTCACCTGTAGCCTTCCTTGCACTGTGCACATCTCCAACCATCTAGCCATAAAGGACCAGCTTTCTCACCATTCAGGTCTATGCCAGGGCACTGCTCCCTCTTGGGAAGTTCCTCCAGCTCCCAGGGAGCCTCTTATGGTCCCTATGCTTACCTGCCAGACATACCACATTACAAGTTACATCACAGTTGCCTCTTTGTTTGTCTCATCCAACACACCCCAATCTCAATCTGCTTCAGCACAAGGACTGTGTCTTGTTCCCCTTTCTTTCCTCAGTCCCCACCACAGTGCCTGGCACATAATGGATACTTGATAAATGATCATTGATTAAATGCATAAATGTATGAATAAATGTCTTTCACTCTATTTGGCTCAGTTTTCCAAAGACTGATATGTGGGAAGTAGAATAAAATGCTCCTTTTACTCTTAGGAGCCACTGTTTGCTCCAGCTAATGAGCCCACAAGGGGAAGAGGAAGCCAAGCTCACCACTTGTACAGATGCATAGACATGGACACTGACTGACACATTTGACACGCAGGGACTGCCTGTTCCAAGGCAAGGCCAGGCTTGGTAACCGCTCCTGCAGAACATCCTGCTCTCTGCCTGCATTGATTACTTAAGAAGTCAAGAATAAAAGTAAAGTCTTGAATGATTTTTCTTTCGTTTCAAAAACAAATGACACAAACCTGGCCTGGCCCACTTGACAAACTCCAGTGCTTTGTGGATTCCCTGTAATTGGGAGCTTCTGCCCTCAGCTACTGAATTACCCACCCGCAGACAGAAGCCAGGAAAGCAGGTAGTCTGGGTAACACAGAGAAGAATGATTAGCAGACAGATCCTGAAGTAGCTGGCCCTCTGGACAAAGCGGGAGCATGAGGTCAGTACCGTGAATGGGCATGTGTGCTGCAGCGGAGGTCCGTGGCACCCTGCCAGCGGCGCCACTTCATGCATCACGTGTCTCATTGGAGAAAAGAAGAATGTCTTCCAGAAATCCCAGGCACCTCAACATCTGGTTTAGTGCTTCTTCCAGCAACCTGAATAAAATGATGTGCTGCTTTCAAAATCAGGTCAAAGTAATAGAATAGAAGGATGTTTTGACAAATAGCCTTCATCCATCTGGTAAACAAGAGAAGAAAAAATAAGTCAAGACAAACCCTTGTAAAGGGAAGCAGCAATGAGTAGGTAGCTCTGGTATTCTTGGGGTGAGTAAAAACATTGAAATTCAGGATCTACGACAGCTTGTCTGCTAGGATGCTAAACCGGGAGGGGGAGCAATTGCATCTCATAGGCTTGTTTTACTAGGAATTTGCTGTTATGTGTCTGCTATTTAGAAGGCAAGTATTATATTATATGTAGTTCTCCAAGAAAGTATAAAGTATCAAGACACATAAAGTGTCAGACTGAACAGCCGCAGCCATCCCTGGTGTTAGGGAAGGGAACAAACATTAATTGAATGTCCTTATGTTCTTACACAATATTCTTTCATGTAATCCTTGCAACAAAGCTGAAAGGACAGTGTTTCCTGCTTTATGACTTAGATTAAGGAGATTAATCAAGCGTACACAACTTAAAACTTTGGAGCTGGATCTGAACTGAAGGACTGAAGTATGTGTGCTCCCATTGTCCTGGAGTGTGCAGTCCCACCTCCAGGCTGTGACGATGGCATTGCCATGTTAGGCATTTTCTCTCCTAGTTACTGCAGATCCCTGTGGGTTCCTACTCACAGCAGGCTCTGGTCAGCTCATTCTCAGCCAGCGTGGACCTGTATAAGCTCTGCTTCTCTCTTGCAATTTTGCCTCCTTCTATTATATTGGAACTTGGTATATTTTCCACAAGATGGAATATCAAGGTATCTGTAAAAAACTCACACTCACTTATGCCTTTTTTTCAATTTGAAAATCCAAATTCTCCATCTGCTCATGAGCCTTGTCTGGAATTAACCAGACAGAGTGATATCCCTACATTATAGAGTGGGTGCAGAGTTAAGGAAGTGGATTGAATTTACAGTGCTTACTCTTTTTTGCCAAGAAACTCATCCAACTGGGGTTGGAAAACCAATCCCCAAATGTTGGGTATTAATTGGACCCTTGGCCAAAGCAATCACTCTATCAGCCAATTAAAGTCCGCGGAGCAAGAGCAGACTGTCATCCAGAGCCAACGCAGACGGCTCGAGGCCTGGTCACACACTATTTCTCTCCCGCCGCCGCCAAACCGTGACTCTGCCCCTTTGTCTCCAGTGACTTGTTTTCCTTCTTCAGTCTGCTGGCAAAACTAGGGGTCTTTTCAAGCTCTCCAGGACCCAGCTACCCATCAATATTAAAAAAGAAGCCACAGGTAGTTATTGAAACTTGTGGAAAGTTTGCGGATTTACAGGGAAGGTTTTAGAGGAGTTTATGTTCTGGAAAGAGACAAAGAGAAGTGGGGAGCCAAGAAGAGCAGGCATTCTGTGGGCCAGCAGATGTGTCAAAGAGCCTAGAAGACAAGCCACTTTCTTATCACCTGCCTTCCAACATTAAAAGGAATACATAGTCAGGTCCCACACTTTTTCCTTTGCTGTTTGCAGCATTGTATTTATTAGTAATAAACATGTTGCCCATTATTGGTAAGACACATCAACCAGGAGCTCTGGTACCCACTGGACTTAGATGGAGTCTAGACTCCATCACATTCCAATTGGAAATCCTGGGCGGGGAACTTAAATTGTTAAGTTTCCACACTGTCAACCTCAAGTTGTCAAGAGGTTAAGTATTTCACAATCAACACAAGGTATGTACTTAATAAATGTTGCTAACTATTGTTATTTTTCTCTGTTGACTATTTTTCCAAATCTTCTCTAACTCAGTTGGTGACTCCCCTCCACACAAAAACAAGTATAAAATTGAACATTAATTGGAGACCCAATTAATAGTTATCTGAATAACTATTTCTAACTTAGGCCAATGGCACTCTTATATTAGGCCACATGTAGACCAGTTTATGCCCTAGATTTTCTGGTGAATTGCATAATGTGGGCGCTTCACCCCATGTATAAGAAGCAGTAAGTCTCTTTCGATATAAGATCAGAAAAATGGAGAACTGAGGAGACTACATTACAATTTTAACCAAAGAGAGTATTTTCATTTGAAATAGCCAATCATTTCAGGAAAAGCGAAGACTTCTTGGGGACTGAATTATCTAGAAAGTTGCTTCATGCTCCCCAAGCATCTGTAGACAGTGAAGGGACTTTTCTACAACACACAATCTGCATGGCAGCCCACTGGAGCCATATGAATAGTTTATGATCGATTGAACTGCTGAGAAGGTAGGGAAGCATGCCTGGCTGGCAGTTATTAGTGCACAGGGCTCTCTGGAGTCAGCAGTTGTGATCTGGCTGAGTGCTGTTTCTACAGGGCAGAGTTAGTGTGGTCTGACTGGGTGGAACAAACCTGACTGTGATACTCAAAAATATAGAAAGATTGCATTCCTTTCTGACAGTTATCCAAGATTTCGGACAGTTGGCTTTGTCCAAGAAAAATGTAGTGGCTACCACATGACAATTCATGGAGTAGTGTTAGAATTCTTTACTTCCAAGCCAAACATGAAAAGTGTTATGGGAAAATATTCATACCTGGCCATCCACCTATGTTCCTTGACTCCCTGCCTTCTTCATTAAATATCCTTGTCATAGTCATAGTTCTTGATATTGTTTCCATCCCCACATCTGCCATGATAACACAAGCATCCATCCAGTATTTCTATTGAGTTTGCTCAATATAAGCAAAATAAGTGGGCAGCAGGGTACTGGGCTAGGACTGAAAGTTGGGAAAACACATCTATCTATCTGATGAGGGTCAAGAGTTCACTGACAAAACAGCATTTCACTGTGCTGAAGGCACTTCTGCCTGCCATGTGCAGCTCCACCCCACAGGAACCCAGTTCTACTGCCATGTCAGTACCTTTTCAATACCTGCTTTGCCCCAACACTGTTAGTTGAACCCTGTTGCCCTGCCATGTCTACTCTGCCCACTTCTAGATAACACATACCTCAGGTGGGATGCAACTCTTGCTTGAGGGGACACTTATTCAGGGGGCCCAGAACTTGGAACCATAACTTTTAAAAACTGCATTTTTTAATAAGTTGCATTTAAAAGTTGAAAACTCATTAATTCCTTTAATAGCATAGGAATAATAGCATTAATAAAAATACCTAAGGAAATAATAAAAGTGGGATATTGCTCAGTCACCCCCATTGCTATCAACATTTATGAGTGAGATGTTCAAACACAAAATCAGTCAGCTTAGTGCTACTTGTTCTGAGGACCAGAAAGTCAGGCTGAAGTTCAAATCCTCCTGCTAAGGTCGCTGGCCTGGGCCCCAGGTGCCAGGGTGGTGAAGGAGGGCAAAGGGGAATGATAATCATCTTCATAGTCATCATTCCCTATCACTGGGGACTAAGAGCTTTATGTCCATTTGTTCATTTTATCCCATCAACAACGCTATAGAATAGGTACTTCTGTGCACATGTTACAAATGAGGATTCTGAGACTCAAAGACTCAAGAGTAACTTGCCCCAATTCAATAGTAGGATGTTGCAGGATTTGGGATCAGAATCAGAGCCAGGACTGTTCGGCATATAACATATGGCATGTATTACAAAGCCCCAACCTTAACTACTATATCAATGCATTTTGAGCTTGAATGTGCATTTGAGTCACCTGAGGAATCTTGTCAAAAAACAAATTCAGATTTTCTGAAGTGGGTGAGGCCTGAGGTCCTGCATCACAGGGCTTGGATGCCACTCTGAGGAATGAGATGCCAAATAATATCCCCTCCTCTGTCTAAAGGTAGCACCCACACCTGAAAGTGGGAGGGTGCAGAGAAGGGAGAAGTAGAAAGGAATGAAACTTTGCTGCTACAAAATGTTATCCTACCCCTAATGTATCTTCACTAATAAAAGAGAAACATGCAAATTACCGTCACTCCGCTACGATACCCGCCAATCAGAGTGAATATGCAAATTAACCTAAAACCATGGTGGCAGCCCACCCCCCCATCACTCCGGGCCTGTGGGGGTCGGAGAAGTTGGGCACCAGTGCCTTAGGCTGGCTGCAGCCCGGGAGACAAAGAAGCCACTTGCCCCGTGATCCCAGGCCGCAGCCAGCAGCAGAAGCCTCACGTCCACCTGCCCCACATCCTGGGGGAGATGGAGAAACTGGGCCCCAATGCCTGAGGCTAGGTGCGGCCCGGGAGATGAAGAAGCCGCCTGCCCCATGATCCCAGGCCGCAGCCAGCAGGAGAAGTCACCCACACTGCATCCCAGGGAAGACGGAGAAGCTGCCCACCTGCAGTCCAGGTGCCAGCACCTGCGGCTGGCTACAGCCTGGTAGATGGACAAGCTGCCCACCCCACAGTCCTGGGCACCAGTACCTATGACTGGCTGTGGCCCGGGAGACGGAGAAGCCACCCACCCCGCGGTCCCAGGCATCAGCGCTTGCAACTGCAGCCCAGGTGAAGCCACCTGCCCACCATCCCCTGCGGCTGCAGCTGGCCTGGGTGCCTATGGCTGACCAGAAGGAGGGAATCCCGGATCCCAGATGCCTGTGGTCAGCTGGAGGAGGGAATCCTGGGCCCTGAATGTGGGGCTGAGGCAGAGGTGGTTAGAGGCAATGAAGCCAGCAGGGGAGCAGTTAGGGCAATCAGGCTGGCAGGCAAAAGAAGTTAGGGGCAATCAGGCAGGCAGGTGAGCGGTTAGGATCCAGCAGTTCTGGATTGTGAGAGGGATGTCCGACTGCTGGTTATCCCCTGAGGGGTCCCAGATTGGAGAGGGTGCAGGCTGGGCTGAGGGACTTCCCCCCCCATGCACGAATTTCATGCACTGGGCCATTAGTCTATAGTAATAAAAGGCAAATATGCAAATGGTCATGATGCCTTAACGACCGATCAGCAGGAGGTGCTGGAGCACCTCTTAGACCCTCCCCCTCCACCCCCGAGCAGCAGCTCTAGCAGTGCGGATTGGAGGCGGGGTGCCTCCTCGCGTGTCTGGCGTGGATGGGAGGCAGGGTGCCTCCTTGCAAGACCAGTGTGGATGGGAGGTGGGAAGGCAGTTGGGGGTCACCAGGTTGGCAGGGGAGGGCAGTTGGGGGCAACCAGGCATGCAGGGGAGGGCAGTTGGGGGAGACCAGGCCAGCAGGGGAGGGCAGTTAGGGGAGGCGCAGCTGGCAGGGGAGGGTGGTTAGGGGCGACCAGGCCGGCAGAGGTGAGCAGATAGGGGCAAGCAGGTCAGCTGGGGAGGGTGTTTAGGGGCGATCAGGCCAGCAGGCAGAGGCAGTTAGGGTTGATCAGGCAGGCAGTTAGGGGCATCAGACAGGCAGGCAGGTGACTGTTTAAGAGCCAGCAGTCCTGGATTGCGAGAGGGATGTCTGACTGCCAGTTTAGGCCTGATCCCACAGCAGTCAGACATCCCCTGAGGGGTCCCGGATTGGAGAGGGTGCAGGCCAGGCTGAGGGACCCCCACCCCCTTGCAAGAATTTTGTGCACCGGGCCTCTATATATGATAATTAAGAAACTCACAAAGTCAAGAATTTTGTCCCATGAACTCTTTTAACTAGGGACTAAATTCAGGCTCCGTGTATCTGTCTCCTATATCTTTTCCTAAACAGTTGGGCCTCAACAGATTGGCCCAATTTTGCATTTTAAGAATCAGCCTCCAGGAATAAGAACTTGTCAAACTCCTTGAATCCAAAGGACACAATAACAGTCACAATTGAGTAAGCCTGAAAGCTTGAATGGGTCCTGCCAAATGCACTGTGAGAATGTGAACGCTGCTTCCCTTTAGGGACACTGAGTCATTCAAGGTCATACAAGCCTGGCTCTCATCTGGGAGTGGCTCCCACTTAATGGTACTTGTTTCCTCATAGAGCTTTATGAGGACACATCATGGAAGATGAGTTTTCTTTTCACTAAGAGCATCAGGGGTAATTCTTGAGAGTGAGGTTAGGATGTGAGGGACACTTTGGAGACATCTGCTGGTATTTGAAACACCAGACCTATACACAAGAGGGGAAGTAACTCAGGAAGTTACAAACCCTGCCATCCTCCCTTCCTTTGTCAGGCATGACTCCTGCTATCACTTATGGGCACTCTCTCTGTCCCTCAACCCCAGAGAGCAGAACCCAGAAGTGTCTGGTATAGACCCATGCTCTTGTTCTTGGCATGAACTCATTCTTCCTGGAGAAAGCACGCATTGCTGTGCTCACCCCTAAAAAGTGTGGAGAGGATTAAGCAAGAAACATAATGTATTTTCATCCTGGCTTTCGTAAGTCTGTGGCTGGAAATTTTAGTGAGAGATTCTTACATGAAATTGTCATTCATTTATTTATTCATTCAGAAAATATTTACTGAGTACCTACTATGTGCAGGCAGTATGCTAGGGGCTATAGAGATAAATGTAATGCAGTCACTGGGCTTGAAGAAATTACAGTCTAGAGATAGAGACAGGCATGCAAATAAGTAATGATAATAGATCAAGAATAAAGATAAATTAAAAAATAGTAATGATTATGATGATAGATATCACACCCCTGAATTACCTCTAGTCTTGTGTGCAGGGCTGGGCTATCTCACGCTGTTAATATTAAGGCTTGCTCAGAAGTGGGAAGGAACAAGAGGGGAGGGCACCTACATTAACTGAGCACCTACTATGTGCCACATACTTTAAAATATTCCTTCAGTGTCCCCCTATCTTTTCCCATCACTGCTCATTTACAAAAATAAGAATAGTCCTGTGACATAGTCAGATAAACTCAGGAGGCTACTCTTAGCTGGAGGCCACCTGCCCAGGCTCCAGTCCTCTCAGCACCACCTAGTCCATTCTTGATACTTCACTGTACTGTAGAGCCAGGCAAGATTGCATTGAAATTCACCACTGAAACCTCACAACTCTACAAAGGAGAAAGTAAGATGTTGCGAGTTTAAATAACTTGTTCAAGGTGAATGAGTAGTTGTTTAGGGAGAAGGGAAGAGAAAAGATTTCCAAGCATAGAAAACAGCAGGTGCAAACACACCGGGACATGAAATAAGTTTTCCCACATCCCAAATTAAGAAATATATAGTATTCATTCAGATGTGACAAAAATAAAAGGAAATTCATTATTATAGCATAGTTTCCCTCCTCATTGTTTAACCAGAAAGGACACTTTGCTCAGGCAAGTTCAGTGTCCAGATATGTTCCACTGGTTGGGTTGAAGATGGAGAGGAGAAGGTCAGACACAGAAAACAGGCCTGATTCGGTCACCAAGGAAAAGGAGGTGGGGTGGACATAGGAAGGAGAGGTGAACCAGCACTGTGGGAAGTGGCTAGAGAGCAGAGGAAGAGTGAGAGTGGACGTGGGAGACTGAGAAAGAGAGGGAGAAGCAGCCAGAGAGACTTTAGAAAAGCGATGGGGAAAGGCAACTCTGCAGTGACCTTGGCCAAGGCTTAGTATTGCTCCCACCTTTCTAGAAGTCCATGCATATTTTTCTGAGTGATGTCACCATGTCGAGAATGGCCTTGAGGCAACTTGATACATTTGGGTTGCACATTTGACCTACAAATATGTTCTACAGAGCCTCCTGTGCCCAAATGCTGTGCTAAGCAGTGAGAACACAGTGAAGGAAAGCCCACAGCCTGCAGCCCGCAGCTCTGTGCTCATCAATTGAAGCAGACAGGCCAGCCCGCAGATGAGCTCATGACGGGCAAAGCATTTCCAATGCCAGGGCCAGCGCATGGAATCATCTCTGATTTATTTTTTAAAATATATTTTTAATTAAGTTTATTCAGGTAACATTGGTTAATAACATTAAATAAGTTTCAGGTGTAGAACTTTTAATATGACACCTGAATAATCCATTGTGTGCTCACCACCTGAAATCTAGTATCCTCCATCACTATGTATTTCACTCCCTTTACTCTCTTTGTCCTCCTCACACACCCCTCCCCTTCCTGGTAACTACCACTGTTGTCTGTATCTATGAGTTTGGGGTGGGTTTTTTTGTTGTTTACTTGTTTTGTTTTTCATTTGTAGCTTTTTGTTTTATATCCCACATATAAGTGAAATGATATGATTCTTGTCCCTTTTATCTGACTTATTTCACTTAGCATGATACTCTCACAATTAATCTAGGTTGTCACAAATGGCAAAAATTCATCTTTTTATGGCCAAATAGTATTCCATTGTATATATGTACCACCTCTTTTTTATCCATTCTTCCATCAAAGGACATTTGGATTGTTTCCATGTCTTGGCTATTATGAATAATGCTGCAATGAACATAGGGGCACATATAACTTGATAAAATATTTTCAAATTTTTCAGGTACATACCAAGAAAAGGGATTTCTGGGTCATATGGTAGGTCTATTCTTAATTTTTTGAGGAACCTCCATACTGGTTTTCATAGTGCTGTACCAGTTTACATTCCACCAACTACATACAAGGGGTGCCCTTTTCTCCATATCTCCTACAACACTTGTTATTTCTTGTCTTATTGATAATAACCAACTAACAGTGTCAGGTGGTACCTCATTGTAGTTTTTGTTTGCATTTCCCTTATGGTCAATGAAGCCAAACATTTTTTTCATATATCTGTTAGTCATTTGTATGTCTTTATTAGAAAAGTGTCTATTTAGGTCCTCTGCTCATTTTTTAGTCAAACTGTTTTTTTAGTTGTTTTGGTTGTTGAAATGTATGAGTAATTTATATATTTCAGATATTAGCCCCATATCAAAGGAATCATTTGAAAATATCTTCTCCCATTTGGTTGGTTATTTTTTGTTTTGTTAATAATTTCTCTTGCTGTGCAGAAGCTTTTTAGTCATTTACTTTGGCTTTTACTTCCCTTGCCTTTGGGGTCAAGTTCATAAGACCCCTCTGAGGCCCCTAAGATCCATAAGTATAATATCTATATTTTCTTCTATGCATCTTATTGTTTCGGGTCTTATGTTCAAGTATTTAATACATTTTGAGTCAGATAGCAGAATAGTTTCATTTCTTTGCATGTGGCTTTCCAGTTTTCCCAACACCACTTATTGAAGAGACTTTCCTTTCTCCATTTTATGTATTTGGTTCCATTGTGAAAAATTAGTTGATCAGATATGTTTGAATTTATTTCTGGGCTCTAAATTCTGTTTCATTGCTCTGTGTGTCTTTCTGCCAGTACCATACTGTTTTGATTACTGTAGCTTTAAAGTACTGTAGCTTGACGCTTGAGTTTGAATCAGGGAGTGTGATGCCTCTGGCTTCCCCCCCTCCCCCAGTCCCCCTCAGGATCTTTTTGGCTATTGTGGTTCCATATAAATTTGATGATTTTTTTGTTCTATTTCTGTGAAAAATGCTATTGAGATTTTGATGAGAATTGCATTAATTCTTTGTATTGCTTTAGATAATATGTTCATTTTGACAATGTTAATTTTTCCAATTTATAAACACAAAATATCTTTCCATGTCTTATGTCTTTTTCAATTCTTTTCAACAATGTTTTGTAGTTTTAAGTGTACAGGTTTTTCACTTCCTTTGTTAAGTTTATTCTTAAGTATTTTATTCTTTTTGTTGCAATTGTAAAATGGGATTTCTTTTCTTCATTTATCTTTCTAATAGTTCATGTTGGTGTATAGGAATGCAATGGATTTTTGTATATTGATTTTGCAACTTTACTGTATTAGTTTATTGTTTATAACAGTCTTTTGGTGAAGTCTTTAGGATTATCTACATATAGAAACACTAGAGGCCCGGTGCATGAAATTCATGCACGGGGGGGAGGGCGGTGTCCCTCAGCCCAGCCTGCACCCTCTCCAATCTGGGACCCCTTGAGGGATGTCTGACTGCCCATTTAGGCCCGATCTGTAGGATCGGGCCTAAATGGGCAGTCAGACATCCCTCTCACAATCCAGGACTGCTGGCTCCCAACTGCTCGCCTGCCTACCTTCCTGATTGCCCCTAACCGCTTCTGCCTGCCAGCCTGGTCACCCCCTAACCACTCCCCTGCCAGCCTGATTGATGCCTAACTGCTCCCCTGCCAGCCTGTTTGCCTCTAACTGCCCTCCCCTGCAGGCCTGGTCACCCCTAACTGCCCTCCCTTGCAGGCCTAGTCACCCCTAACTGCCCTCCCCAGCAGGCCTAGTCCCCTCAACCACTCTCCCCTGCAGGCTTTATCGCCCCCAACTGCCCTCCCTTGCAAGCCTGGTCCCTCCCAACTGACCTCCCCTGCTGACTTGATCACCCCCAACTGCCCTCCCTTGCAGGCCTGGTCTCTCCCAACAGCCCTCCCCTGTTGGCCATCTTGTGGTGGCCATCTTGTGTCCACATGGGGGCAGCCATCTTTGACCACATAGGGGTAGCCATCTTGTGTTGGAGTGATGGTCAATTTGCATATTACTCTTTTATTAGATAGGATGTCATCTGCAGATAGTGACAGTTGTGCTTCTTCATTCCCAATTTAGATGTCTTTTATTTCTTTTTCTTACCTGATTGCTGTGACTAGGACTTCCAGTACTATGTTGAATAGGAGTGGTGAGTGGGCATCTCTGTCTTATTCCTGATCTTAGAATAAAAGTTTTCAGGTTTTCACCATTGAGTATGCTATTAGTATTATATATGGCCTTTAATTATGTTGAGGTAATTTCCTTCTATACCCATTTTATTGTGTTTTATTATAAATCAATGTTGTATTTTGTTAAATGATTTTTCTACATCTATTGATATGATCAGATGATCTTTAGCCTTTATTTGGTTAATGTGGTGTATCCCATTGATTAATTTGCATATGTTGAGCCATCCTTACACCCCTGGACTGAACCCCACTTGATTATTATGTATGATCTTTTTAATGTATTGTTGTATTTGATTGAATAGTATTTTGTTTAGGATTCTTGCATCCATGTTCATCAGAGATACTGGTTTGTAATTTTCTTTTGTGTGTGTGTTGTTCTTGCTTGATTTAGATATCAGTTTAATGTTAGCCTCATAAAATGAGTTTGGAAGTATTCCGTCCTCTTCAATTTTTTTGGAAGAGTTTGTGGAGGAGAGTTAATAAATATTCTTATAAATATTCTTTGAATGCTGGGTAGAATTTGCCAGTGAAGCCATTTGGTCCTGGACTTTTCTTTGGTGTGCAGATTTTTTATTACTGTTTCAATTTCCTTACTAGTTATTGGTCTATTTAGATTTTCCAATTCAAGGCTCAGTCTAGGAAGGTTATATATTTCTAAGAATCTGTCCATTTTCTATAGGCTATCAAATTTGGTGGCATATTGTCTTTCATAATAATCTTGTATAATCCTTTGTATATCTGTGGTTTCCATTGTACTTTCTCTCCTTTCATCTCTGACTTTATTTGAATCTTTTCTCTTTTTTCCTTAATAAGTCAGCCAGAGATTTGTCAATTTTATTTACCTTTTCAGACAACCAGTTCTTTGTTTCATTAATTTTTTTTATAATCCTCACCCAAAAATATGTCTCTATTGATTTTAAAGAATGAGAGAGGAAGGAATAGAGAAACATTAATATGAGAGAAAAACATTGATTGGTTGCCTCCTGTCTAATCCCCGACCAGGGATAGAACCCACAACCTAGGTACATGCCCTGACCAGGAATCAAACCCACAACCTTTTGGTGTAAGGACAATGCTCCAACCAACTGAACCACCTGGCCAGGGCATTGTTTTTTCTATTATCTTTTTGTTCTCTATTTCATTTATTTCTGCTCTAATTTTTATTATTTTCTTACTTCTACTAAGTTTGGGCTTCATTTACTCTTCTTGTTCTAGTTCTTTAAGATGACATGTTAGATTTTTTTATATTTTTCTTATTTCTGGAGGTAAGCCTGTAATGCTATAAACTTCCCTCTTAGTACAGGTTTGCTATATCCCCCAAATTTTGGTATGTCATATTTTTATTTTCATTTGTATCTATGTATCTTTTGATCTTTTGTTTCTTCTTTGACACAATAGTTTTTCAATAGCTTGTTATTTATTCTCCACATATTTGTGGTTTTTCCAGCTTCTTGCAATTAGTTTTCAGTTTCATAACATTGTGATAAAAAAATTATTCTATATAATAAAAAACTAATATGCAAATCAACCGAACGGCAGAACAACCAGTCGTTATGATGTGTACTGACCTCCAGGGGACAGATGCTCAACACAGGAGCTGCCTCCTAGAGGTCAGTGCACACCCACTGTGAGGAGCGCTGCTCAGCCAGAAGCCCTGAGCCAGGCTCACGGCTGGTGAGTGCAGTGGCGGTGGTGGGAGCCTCTCCTGCCTCCATGGCAGCGCTAAGGATGTCCAACTGACGGCTTAGTGGACCTAAGCCGTCAGTTGGACATCCCCCAAGGGCTCCCAGACTGAGAGAAGGTGCATGCCAGGCTGAGGGACCCCTACCCCCTAAGTGCACAAATTTCGTGCACTGGTCCTCTACTGTTTAGTATAATTTCAATCTTCTTAAATTTATTGAGACTAGTTTTGTGCCCCAACTATGGTATATCCTTGAGAACAATGTATATTCTATCATTAGGAGATGGAAAGTTCTATAAATATTATGTCCATTTGCTCTAATGTGTCATTTAAGGTCAATATTTCCTTATTGACTTTCTGTTTGGATAATCTATATTGCTGTCAATGGGATATTCAAGTCCCCTAATATAATTGCATTTTTGTCAGTTTCTCCCTCTAGGTGTGTTAGTAATTGCTTTATGTATTTTGGTGTTCCCAGATTGGGTGCATATATATTGATAAGTATTACATCTTCTTTTTTTTAATATATTTTTATTGATTTCAGAGAGGAAGGGAGAGGGAGAGAGAGAGATAGAAACATCAATGATGAGAGATAATCATTGATCAGCTGCCTCCTGCATGCCCCACACTGGGGATCGAGCACACAACCTGGGCATGTGCCCTTAACCAGGAATCGAATCTGGGACTCTTCAGTCTGCAGGCTGATGCTCTATCCACTGAGCCAAATCAGCTAGGGCAATGTGTTACATCTTCTTGATGACTTGTCCCCTTTATCATTATAAAATGTCCATCTTTGTCTCTTATGACATATGTACAGCCACACCCACTTTTCTCTGGTTGCCACTTGCTTGGAGTATCATCTTCTACCTATTCACATTGAGCCTATTTTTGTCGTTGTAACTGAGATATGTCTCCTGAAGGCAACATATAGTTTGGTCTGGTTTTTCAATCCATCTCACTACTCTGTGCCTTTTGATCGGTGAGGTTAGTCCACTAGGGCAGTGGTCGGCAAACTCATTAGTTAACAGAGCCAAAAATCAACAGTACAACGATTGAAATTTCTTTTGAGAGCCGAAAACCGACTTCTGCGCCTGGGCCACGAAGTTTCAATCGCACTGTACGTGCGCGCCCGCACGTGGTATTTTGTGGAAGAGCCACACACAAGGGGCCAAAGAGCCGCATGTGGCTCGCGAGCCACAGTTTGCCAACCACTGCACTAGGGTGATTATTGATATACTAGGGGCCCACTGCACAAATTCGTGCATCTTGAAAGGAACTGTGGGCTGCGAGGCTGCAGTGGGAGTAGGGGCAGGTCTCAACCCATCCTCCGCGCCCTGGCCCAGCCCCTCCTGCTGCAGCCCCCGGTCCTCTGTCTGCCGGCAGCCCCTCTCCCACTGCCACCGCTCCCATGTGCTGATGGCACCAGCCCCACTCACACCACTGACTGCACGGAGCAAGTGGGGCCGGCATCAGCAGCAGTTGCAAGTGGGGCTGGTGCCGTCAGTGGGTCAGTGGGTGTGAATAGTGGCTGGTGCTCCAATCGCCCCTCAGGAGCAGGGGGAGGTAGAGGAGCCCTCAGAGGCTATTGGCGCCAGCAGCTACCACTTGCACCTGCTGACAGCGCTGAGTGATCGGGGTTTGTGCAGGGCACTGGCAGCAGGTGCAGGCACTGGCAACAGGTGTGAGCACCCAGGGAATTTTCAGTAACCACCAGAGGCTCACCCCGATGACAGCGACCTGTGCCCCGCCTTGGTCTGGTGCCCCTGCTCACCTGCTCCACCATCCCGCCGCAGCCGATACCCACCATGTTCTGCACTCTGCCACCTGCTGCAATGCCCACCATGTTCCATGTGCGCCCCCTGGTGGTCAGCACACATCATAGCGACTGGTTGTTCGGTTGTTCCACCAATCGGTCTATTTGCATATTAGGGTTTTATATATATTGATGAGGACTTATTTCAGCCATTTTTTTATTTCATTTTCTGATTGCTCTGTAACTCCATTCTTTTCCCTGTGCTTCTATCTGCTATTTTAGTGTGGTAGTTTTCTATAATTTTCTCTCTGTTTCTCTTTTTAATGTTGTGTGTCTCAGCTCAGGATTTTTATTTTGTTGTTACCATTAGGTTTAAATTACAGAAATTATAGTCTTTTTAAAAAATGCTTTTTTCCACCCTGGCCTGTGTGGCTCAGTTGGTTGAGTGTCACCCCATGCATCAAAAGGTCACCAGTTGTATTCCCTGGGAAGGGCACATGCCCAGGTTGCAGGTTCGATCCCCAATCAGAGTGTGTATGGAAGGCAACAAATCAATGTTTCTCTCTCTCCTTTCCTCACTCTCTAAAAATCAATGAAAACATATTAAAATGGAAAAAAAATATTTTAAATGCTTTTTTTCCTTTAAATTTTTTAATACATATTTTTATTGATTTCAGAGGAAGGGAGAGGGAGGTGGAGATAGAAACATCAATTATGAGAGAGAATCATTGATCGGCTGCCTCCTGCACAGCCCTTACTGTGGATGGAGTCCACAACCTAGGCATGTGCCATTGACCATAATCAAACCTGGGACCCTTCAGTCTTCAGGCTGATGCTCTATTCACTGAGCCAAACCAGCTAGGGCTGCTTTTTTCTTTTTAAACTTTCTGTTACAATTGTTTAATACCATATTTGGAAATACAGTTGCAATTTCCTGTTTCTGTCTGTCTGTCATCTTACTCAAAGTTTTACATACTTTTGCCTTTTGTTTCACCTAAAAGAGCTTCTTTCAGCATTTCTTGTAATACAGGTTTCATGGAGATATATCCAATCTGCTTTTGTTTGTCTGGGAAAACCTTTATTTCTGCTTCATATCTAAAGGATAACTTTTCTGGATATATTATTCTTGGCTGGTGGTTTTCTCTCAATAATTTGAATATTTCATTCCATTCTCTCTTTGTTTATAACATTTTCTGTTAAAAAAAATCTGGTTTCGCCGAAACTGGTTTGGCTCAGTGGATAGAGCGTCGGTCTGCGGACTGAAGGGTCCCAGGTTTGATTCCGGTCAAGGGCATGTACATTGGTTGTGGGCACATTCCCGGTGGGGGGTGTGCAGGAGGCAGCTGGTCGATGTTTCTCTCTCATCGATGTTTCTAGCTCTCTATCCCTCTCCCTTCCTCTCTGTAAAAATCAATAAAATATATTTTTTAAAAATAAATCTGGTTTCCTTTGTGGGTTATAGTATTTTTCCCTGTCTTCCCAAGAAATCTTTCTTAGTCACTAACTTTTGACAGTTTGAATAAAATGTACCTTGGAGAAGGTATTTTTGCATTGTTATAATATGGTGTTCTGTTACATTCGTCATTTCTAAAGTCCAGTTCTTGCTTGGGAAGTTCTCCTCAACTACTTTTTGAGTAGGCTTTCTATCTCTTCTCCCCTGCTTCTCCTGCTGGTATAAATATTATCCTTGTGTTGCTCTTTTTAATAGAGTCAGGAAATTCTCATAGAGTTTTTTCTTTTTCTTTTTTTAACTCTTAGTTCTGTCTCTTCCTCCTCGTAGGCCATTTCTATATTCTATCCTCAAGCTCACTAATTATTTCTTCTATCTAACCTGCTGTTTCCAAAGTTTTCTTAAGGCATTCCTCGTCTTATTTATTGAGTTCTTCAGCTCCAGAATTTTCTTGTCTGTTTGTTGTTGTTGTTTGTTTGTTTGTTTTGTTTTGTTTTTAATATATTTTATTGATTTTTTACAGAGAGGAAGGGAGAGGGATAGAGAGTTAGAAACATTGATGAGAGAGAAACATCGGATCAGCTGCCTCCTGCACACCCCCTACTGGGGATGTGCCCGCAACCAAGGTACATGCCCTTGACCGGAATCGAACCTGGGACCCATCAGTCTGCAGGCCAAGGCTCTATCCACTGAGCCAAACCGGTTAGGGCATTGTCTGTTTTTTAATATTTCAACATCCTTGGTAAAATGCTTCTTTTGTTTATTAATTTTCTTCCTAAGCTCATTGAACTGCCTTTCTCAGTTCTCTTGTATCTCATCGAGCATCTTCATAACTTCAATTCTAAACTCTCTGTCATTTAAATGACAGTCTTTCATGGCTTTGAGTTTGGTTTCCGGAGACTTACTGTTTTCTTTCTGTGCTCCCAAGTTACCCTGGTTGTTCATGGTATTTATTGGATTATTTCTCTGCCTGTGCATTCAAGATAGTGAGCTCTTTAGTTGTTTAAATACTGTTTTGCTCTCAACAACTTAGCAGGTTTACGTGTAGAGTACATTCTTTTGTTTTCAAGTAGATGGTGTTTTAGCACAGTTTTTGTTTTCTCTTACCTGCACTCTTTGTACTTCAGGGGTGCTGGTAATGCAGCATCAATTCAGTTAAGGAAAATGCTGTGTACCCAGCTGGTTAGGGATTGCCCTCTCTGATTAGCTTGTCTCAATTATGGGGCACTACCACTGTGGTGGGAGTATGTGGTGGGTGTTGGAGAACCAGTTTTGCAAGCTCTCAGCACTACCTCCTTTTTACTAATGGTCACTGGCCCTTTGTGTTTTTAGAGGTGACTCTACCAGACTGCCAAAATGAGTGTGGAAGGGGTGGGGGCAAGTTCGTGACTTCACAGCTCAGCTGTAGTATTAAGGCATCTCACTTTTCTCTACCTGGTTCTATTGGGTTGGAAGGGAGACAAGTTAATGATCTCACAGCTCTGCTCCTCTTCCAGTGAGATCATTAAAAGCCATTAAAGCCATGGACACTGCTAATCTTTCTTTACTGGGCTCTGCCAGGATGGGTAAGTTTATAGAGGTGCGCTCACAATCCATGGTTCTGCCCCATGCCAATAATGGCTTTCAGTAGTGTTGTGTTGTTTTAAGCTTCCTAGTCACCTCTGCCCGGGTCTCTTGCAATGGGAGGAGGGAGGAGAAAGGGTGATGCCTTTTCTTGGGAGTCCCTGCTTCTTCCCCTCTTGCAATCCAGGCTATAGTGTAAGGGCTGCATTCTTACTCCTCTCCCACTACCATGCTTGTTGGACCCTTATTAAGTGCCAAACTGGATCTGCAGCAACTGTTCCTGTCCTTCCCCATTCCACTTACCCTACTCATTCCAGTCTGACCACCTTTAGATGTTCAGATGCATGGATCTTTCAGGTGTATCTTGTGTTGAGCAGGGGCTCTTTTGTTGTTATTGTTGTCTCACTTGGGCATTTAAGGATAGAAACAAAGAAGGTTCCTCATTTTTCCATAATGCTGATGTTGACGTCTTTCTTCACTTCCAATTCACATCCAACTCAATGAAAGACCATTGGGTTATTTCATTATTGGCATTTTTTACTAAAACCAATCATGCTGCTATAAACATTCATGCACACATTTTTTAGACACATTTCATTTCTCTTAATATAAATCTAAAAGTTTAATTGCTAGTCACATAGCACATCTATGATTAACTTTATGCATGTACTCTACTTTTTTTATTCTTTTGCTGTATTTTACATTCCCATTACTATTTTGTAACTACCAATTATAATTCTTAATCCCTTCACCATTTTCACCCATTCCCAAACCCCTTTCCTATCTGGCAACTATAAGTTTGTTCTTTGTACCTAGGAGTCTATTTCTGTTTTATTTGTTCACTAGTGGCCCGGTCCACAAATTTGTGCACATTGAAAGGGAATTAATTAGAAGAAATATTTTAATATTACTATTCGCCCTTTCTTTGTAATAGAAGTGTCAGAGATTAAAGAAAATTAGTAAAATGTATATTAAAATAATATATAAATTTATTAATAAATAAACAATAACAACATGATATAACAACAAAGATATGATATAAAAACATGATATAAAAACATGATTAAAAACAAAAAAACATGATATAAAAACAGCATTGATACAAACAATGACTGATAAATTGACTAAACTTATTCTAATATCTCCCTGTATACCACATTAAGAGTAAAAACACTTTCAGAGTGCTTGACTAATTTCCCTTGTGATGAAGTATTAACAACTTTAACTTTTTAAAAAATATATATTTTATTGATTTTTTTCACAGAGAGGAAGGGAGAGGAATAGAGATTTAGAAAAATTGATGAGAGAGAAACATTGATCAGCTGCCTTCTGCACACCCCCAACTGGGGATGTGCCCTCAACCAAGGTACATGCCCTTGACCAGAATCGAACCTGGGACCCTTTAGTCCGCAGGCCAATGCTCTATCCACTGAGCCAAACTGGTTAGGGCTACAACTTTAACTTTAACATCACACGCTCTTCAAACTCGAGAGAAAACAACATATAACTGACCATGTCCAAAAACAGGTTCAGGTAGGAATATTCTTACTCTGTCTAGTTTGTCCTTGTGATTTATTAATTGTCATTGCAACTGCTGGCATCACAGGAAACTGTCTTCAAATTAATTTAAATGGGAGGCCAGTGTCAGACAGGGATAAATCAAGCCTTGGAATCAGAACAACCTCTCCTTCCACAGACCCTATTAATACTTCAGCTTCGATTATGTTAGGTCACAATCTTTTGATAATAAATCTAGTACCATTACAAAGACCCCATTTACTATTAAGATTTCTCAGTAGCATGATGATTGCACCTACTTTCAATTTTATTGTCATTAATTTATGACACGGCATTCCCGAAGGTGTAATACTATTAAGAAATTTGATAGAAAAATTTTCCTCTTTGGCATCATCCTTGAATCAATAGACTCATCACTCAAATATGTGTGAAAATCTCCATTGAGTATATCCAAAATTTCTTCATTTAATTTATGAACGTGCTCATTTTTAGGACAAGTAATTGCACATTTAGATATATTTTTAATATTATCTATAGATATAGTATTTCCAAAGGTAACTTCAATAATAGATCTGTTACAAATCATTTCACAGGGGATTTCAATAATATCCATTCCTAAATGAAAACTGCTATCAAGTTTGCCATCTCCAAGTTTTACTAACCATTCACTATAAGCAGAATCCTCTGATCTCATATTTGTTTTAAGAGACAAATTTCTGAAACATCCCCAAACACTACAGTACTTTAAACTTATTTGTACTATGGCTGATCGCATAGCATGCGGCACAATACTGAGACATTGTCGAAAATCTCCTCCAAGAAGGAGAACTTTCCCACCAAATGCAACATTCAAATTCATAATTTCTCTTAGTAATCTGTCTATGGCATTTATAGCATGACTGGATGACATGGTGCATTCATCAATAATGAGAAGTTTGGCCTTTTTAATGGTTTTAGCAACTTCACTCCATATATAGAGTCTAGAAATTGAAGTTTCATTTAATGGAATTGGTAATTTATATTGGGAATGAAAGGTTCTTCCACCAAGAAGTAAATTTGCAGCAATTCCTGTAGATGCTGTTGGTAAAACAGTACCACCATGACCTCTAATATAATGTATTAAAACTTGATAAAGATATATTTTTTCACTACCGCCTGGACCATCCAAGAAAAAGCATTTGAGGTGTACAGTTTGATCTTTGATGGCTGAAGTTATAGTCTGAAAGGCTGCCAACTGTTCATCATTCAAAGAATTTATCAAAACCTCTGCCTGTTGTTCATACGATTCATCACATGTATTTGTATTTGTTAATAAAGGATAGTCTGGAAGTTTGAAATGCAAACATTTCATTCCATGCAATGTAATACTTCTTAAATTTCATTAAGGACATGCATTTCACAGTTCACACAGGCACCTTCTCTTTGGCGTAATTTCCAACAAAAATCTTCAATAAAATGAAATTTATTTTCCTCCCATAATTTGTCTGCATCAGAAGGACATCCAAACACGCATATATATGCAAAAAGTTGCCATAGTTGTTTGGGCATATTAAAGATGATTGCATCGTCAATCGTATCTTTCCAGATAGTGTCGTCAATTAATAATCCTCTATGTTTAGCAGCTTCACGAAATGTATCATAAATTACACCTCCTGCAGTTTGCAGATCATCAAAACTTATCGCACTTTTTACATGCAAAAGCAAAAGTTTAAGGTAATATCATTCTGGTTCTCTAAAGCTCACAGTGAACAGTCTACCTAATACTTTATTCCTGCCCTTTTGGTGTTTTCTCCACAAAGAATTATTTAAATACATAATGTTGTGGAATCTCCCAATAATAATAATTACACGCATCAGAATCTTCTCTATTCAATAAAACCAAGCCATCAAAGTCGAGTTATGCCTTTTAGCCCTATCTATAACTTCAGCAAAATCATCAGTATGAAAATACAAATTCTGATTATTTGGCAATGAATACTTATCTTGTGATTGCATGATATTGGTCATGCATTCGCATTGCAAAAAGTCTACAAACAGCCTCAGGAGCGCTCACATACCTGGAGTCAATGAAGTCCTGTATTTCATCATGATTGATAATATTTTTTTTCAGAAATTTGAATATTGGCACAACCATGCACTTTATAGACATATTTAAATAAATATTTGCCACTCTTAATCGATGCTCAGACTTCAACATTTATATGACAGTTATATTTAAGGCACAAATACGGGTTATAAGGGACAATCCAAGTGTTATCAACAACTTTATTTCCAATAGACATCGCGCTACCAGATCGATTGTATTTGGGATATCCATCAATATTTCCAATGGTCGCATTTTGAAATTCTTTTGGATATCCCTTTGAACATTTTTCATTTTCCATACATGGACTATTTGGGTTTTGTATTCCACACGGTCCATGTACCATATTTGATTTTACAATTTGAAAAAGTCGAGGACACTGGTCTTCATACAGAATTTCTGCCTTAACTATACGGTCACTGTCATCTTTCGTTCATAATTTGGATTCACTATCTAATATCAATAATATGTGAGTGTGAGGCAGTCCGCATTTCTGAAATTCAATGACATGAATTTTAGCTGTAACTTTGCCAAATAAATCGATTTACATATATCATTTAAAAGAGCATTCAGCTTAATATTAAAAACCCTGGCTACCAAGTCAAGTCTGTTTTCAACTTTTTGCCAGCGTTGTAAATTGTTTGTAATATCTGACCATTTGGGGTTGCACGTCATGGTTGTGAATAAATCGGGCTTGCCATACTTCATTACAATTGCCATAGCATCTTGATATCGCTGCTGCATATTTCTGGGACTACCCACAAAAGATGATGGAAGTATTATCATTTTACCAATTGGTACATTGTCATTTTCAGATATAAATGTGAGATAATCCATCAAACCACTATATTTTTCAACTCTTAACTTAGATTGGTTTGCTTTAATGAAATTTATCCAATTGGCTTCCATCCTACATAATAAAAGGGTAATATGTAAATTACCAACACTCCATTACACCCATGATTGGGCCAGCGGGAGGCGCAGGGGTCAGGACTCGGGGTGGCCGGGGTGGCTGATTGGGCCTGAGGCACGCTGAGCTCTTGTCGCCAGCGGCAGCGCGAGCTCAGCATCTGCGCCATGGCTGTGCTGCGGCACAGAAGGGGCCTCTGGGGCAGCGAGCCCACGTCCTGCTGCAGACCATCAAAAGCGGGGAGAGAAAGCGGGGGAGCTGGCTGTCTGTCGACTCTGGCACCAGCAGACCCCCTGCCATCAAAAGCGGGGAGCAGGCTGCCAGCAGTGTCCGCGGAGTGTGCTAGGCTTTGCGGGGCAGTGGATATGGCCTGGATGGCAGGTTAGGCCTAAGGGACCCTACACGTGCATGATTTAATCATGCACTGGGCCTCTAGTTTTTTAATATGAATCAACAATATACTGTTGTGTTAATTTTCCTGCATTTAAAATAGGATTGAATGTGTCCTGGACAGAGAGATGAAATCCATAATACTGCATTTGTGCCCTTACATTTCATCTAGTATTATTGTCGATTACTCTATCGTCTCTGAGTCTTAATGCAATATCTGTTCCCCAGCCTTTTTCACCATGTGGAAAAAGAATAGGATACATCATTACATCTAATGTAGGAAACAGGACAGAGGTTTATTTCATTTTAGTGGCATTCAGATTATTAGGATCTGGTTTACAATGAATGAGCAAGTCCCTTTCAAAAGGAGGTTCTACATCTTTGTTTTTGAATATGACAGCAACCTTGGTTACACGGGGAGAATTATATCTATATCTACCTGGATCACTGTTACAATTGTATTTAATCACCATGTTACTTCTGTGGGAACAATACTTTTCGCTGCTGCTTCAGATTGGGCTTCCTTTTCTACCTCATGTAGCATCTTGTACGATTTTGTTAATTCATTTATTTCATGCATGAGGTTGTAGATATTGATCATGACTCTTTCTGAGCAACCTTGGTTTTCTGGCATTGCTAATCTTTTACTCGTCACTTCAGCTGTATCTAAAATATAGAGTTGAGCAAACTTCTGAGAAACACCATCCAAAGGATGTAAAGTTCCAGTACGGTGATAAACTTGTCCGTGTATTCTAAAACAGCATGGCCCATATCCTGATGGTGATGCAATATTTGCACCCATTGAAGCAAAAGCAAAAGAATTATTTATTGAACAAATATTTTCCATGACATTTTTACTGTCAGAATCTTCATTTATCATTAATGTTTTTAAATATGCCAGTTATTCTGGAAAATGTACATCATTTGGACAAACTTTACCTTTGTTACAACATCGAGTAAATTTTCCATCAGATGGTTTTTCATCAGAGAAATTTAGTGATAAGCAAAATTGACATGTAACAGTCATTCCACCACAACTATGTTTGATAATTGCATCCTCATTTATTCCATTTTTGCTGTGAAGGCAGTTCCTATCAGTATTGGTAGTACTTGTTGATGACTGATCTTTAGACGTATTCTGTTGATGACGCCGGCTTCTTTCAGCTGCAGAGGTACATTGTGCCAATAGTTGGTCTTCAGATACATTCTGTCGATGACACCGGCTTCTTTCAGCTGCAGAGGTATGTTGTGCCAATAGTTGGTCTTCAGATACATTCTGTCGCCAACACTGGCTTCTTTTGGCTTCAGAGGTACTTTGTGCCAATAGTTGGTCTTTAGACAATACCCTCCTCCCTCCTGTCAGAGTCCAGGGTGCGGGTGAATGGGATTCTGGGCTGTCATGGTGCAGACAGCAAGCTGACCAATGGCCAATTCCACGAGGAATGGGGTTCCTGCCTCCCTGCTGTCAGAGTTTGGGGTGCAGGTGAATGGAATTCGGGGCTGTCAGGGCGCCAACAGCAAGCTGACCAAGGCTGATTCCACAAGGAATGGGGCTCCCACCTCCCTGCTGTCAGGATCCAGGGTGCAGCTATCTGACTCCCTCCTCCCTGCTGTCAGGGTCTGGGGTGCAGGTGAATAGGATTTGGGGCTGTCAGAGTGCCAACAGCAAGGTCTGGGTCAGTGCTCGTCATAGCTACTGGCTGGTGGTCTGGTCGTTGGTTGTTCTGGTCATTACACCATAACGATTGCTTGGGCTTTTATTATATAGGATTTATTTTGGTCTTTAGATTCAACATATAAGTAAAATCTTATGGTATTTGTCTTTCTCTGTCTGACTTATTTCACTTAGCAGAATACCCTCTAGATCCATCTATGTTGTCACAGGTGGTAAGTTTTATTTTTTATGGCTCAGTAATACTCTCCTGTATACATGTACTACTTCTTCTTTATCCAATCATCTACTGATGGACAATTAGGTTGCTTCCATAGCTTGACTATTGTAAATAATGCTGCAGTGAACATAGGGGTATATATGTCTTTTTGAATTAGTGTTTTTGGATTTCTTTGGATAAATACCCAGAGTGGAATTGCTGGGTCATATGGTAATTCTATTTTCAATATTTTTAAGAACCTCCATACTGCTTTCTACAGTGGCTATACTAATTTGCAATCCCACCAACAGTGCACAAGGGTTCCCTTTTCTCCACATACCTGCCAATACTTGCTGTTTGTTGATTTGTTGTGACAGCCATTCTAACAAGTTGGAGGTGATATCTCATTGTGGTTTAATTTTACATTTCACTGATGGTTAATGACACTGAGCACCTTCTCATATGCCTACTGGATATATATATATATATATATATATATATATATATATATATATATATCCTACCTTATAATAGAGAAACATGCAAATTGACCGCACCTCCGCTATGCCCATGATTGGGCTGGTGAGAGGCTGGGGGGCGGGACTCTGGGTGGCCTATCCGGCTCTTAGTTCCGGGGGTCCCTGGGGAGATCGCCAACCTGGGGGGGGCATGGCCGGGCCCAGCCAGCTGCTCCCGGGGGTCCCCGGGGCGATCGCCAACCTGGGGGGCGTGGCGGGACTCGCCCAGCTGCTCCCAGGGGTCCCTGTTGAGATCGGCACCCCGGGGAGGTGAGGCGGGACTCGCCCAGCCGCTCCCAGGGTCCCTGGGAACATTGCAGGCATGTGGTTGCTGAGACCCAGACCAGGCCTCTGGCCACAGATTCATAGCTTTGCGGAGACCTAGGGCAGGGATCTGCCTCATCTGCAGAGAGACAGAGGTTCTGCAGTGCCCCCAAGACTTGGGTGGGCCCAGCCAGGTATCAAGGGGCATGGAAGGACTCCTGGCAGAGGGGCAAGGACCCTTACCCCTGAGGCGGGGGTTGAGGGGTGGTGCCACCTCAGTGGAGGGGTGCTGCACTGTAGGGTACTGGACTGACTGATGTGATTCAGAGAAGCTCCCAGTGCTAATGGCCTCGCTCAGGCGGCCTTCACACCTCAGAGGCAGTGACTCCTGCTCCTGCCTTGACCCAAAAGCAAGCTTGGGACACCCTGCCCCATAGCAGAACATGCCTAGGCAGTGAGTGGGAAGCCTTCCACCTGCTTCAGAGAAGGGGGGGCAGTAAAGAATGGGGGGAGAGGAAAGAATGTGGAGCATCCTCAATGAAGAGGTGCTTGAGAAAGAGGCTCAGAAGCCTGACTGGAAGGTTTGTTCTGTTTGCTAGGCCGCTGCCCCTTAGGAAGCGCAAAGAGCATGGCTCTGAGGGCTTCCTGTGTGCTGAGTCAAGTTCCACAGCCAACTGGAATTGGCCTCAGTTTCCTGGTCTGTAAAATGGATTAAGCGTGTCCCAGTGCCTTCACTGAGCTTTGATGGCCAATTGAGATACTATATGAAGAAAATGAGGGAAGAAGTGAGAAAGAAAAGGAAGGACGAGAAACACAAAAGAAAGACTGAAAGGAACCTGTAAACCCATTGTCACTTAAGTAGGGAATATAGTCAATAGTGTTGTAATGATGGTATGATGCCAGGTGGGTACTAGAAATATCGGGGAACACTTTGTAAAGTATATGATTGTCTAACCACTATTCTGTTACTAATATAAAACCTGAAACCAATACAAAATAATGTTGAATGTAAAGAAATGAAAATTGGAGTGAAATTTTTATAAATTTCAAAGTTTAAATAAAAGCTGTAAAGGAAGGAAGGGGAGAATAAAAAGTGTTTTTCATTTTGCCACTTCATTAAAAAGACAGTTGTCTTTATATGGTGCTTTTATACTTTTCTAAGTCATTATCTCATTTTAATTTCCGGGCAACTTAAAGACAAGATAAGTATTCCCTCCACTATTCATAGAAAGGAAATCTTGGTGTCTGGTCCTAATGATTCAATCGTCAAGCCCTTATTGTAAAGCAGGGTTAGTAAAATTTTCTGTGCAGGGTCATATCTATACTAATAAAAGCCTTGGGGGTGATCAGGCCAGCAGGGGAGGGTATTTGGGGGCAATCAGGCCCGCAGAGGAGCAGTTAGGGGGCAATCAGGCCAGCAAGGAAGCAGTTAGGGGGCAATCAGGCAGGTAGGTGAGCGGTTAGGAGCCAGCAGTCCCGGATTGTGAGAGGGATGTCCAACTGCAGGATTGGGCCGGGCCTAAACCTGCAGTTGGACATCTCCCGAGGGGTCCCATATTAGAGAGGGTGCAAGCTGGGCTGAGGGACACCCTCCCCAGTGCACAATTTTCGTGCACTGGGCCTCTAGTATATATATATATATCCTCTGAAAAAAGTGTCCATTTTTTAATTGAATTATTTGTTGTTTTGGGTGTTAAATTGTATGAGTTCTTTATAAATTTTGGATATTAATCCCTTATTGGGTGTATCATTTGCAAATATTTTTTCCATTCGTTAGGTCATATTTTATTGTTGTTATTGTTAATCTTCACCTGAGGATATTTTTTTCCATTGATTTTTAGACAGAGGAGATGGGAGGAGGAGAGACAGAATATGCTTCCATTTATTTGTATTTTCATCAGTTCCTTTCTTTAATATTTTATAAGTTTCCAAATACAAGTCTTTTACCTCCTTGGTTAAATTTATTTGTAAGACCTTGGCCTAGCAACTCAATTGGTTGGAGCCGTGGTCAGCAAACTTTGGCTCGCAAGCCACATGTGGCTCTTTGGCCCCTTGAGTGTGGCTCTTCCACAAAATACCACGGCCTGGGCGAGTCTATTTTGAAGAAGTGGTGTTAGAAGAAATTTAAGTTTAAAAAATTTGGCTCTCAAAAGAAATTTCAATCATTGTACTGTTGATATTTGGCTCTGTTGACTAATGAGTTTGCCAACCACTGGGTTGGAGCATCATCTCATACACTAAAAGGTTGTGGGTTCAACTCTCAGGGCACATACCTACATTGTGGGTTTGATCCCCAGTTGGGGCGCATATGGGAAGCAAACAACTGATGTTTCTCTCTCTCTCTCTCCCTCTCTCTCTCTTCTCTTCGTCCTTCTCCAAAACCAATAAACATATCCTTGGATGAGGATAAAAAATAATAATTTATTCATAGGGTTTTTAATGCAATTGTAATAATTTTCTTAATTTCTCTCTCTGAAAGCTCATTATTGGTGTATAAAATGCAAACAATTTCTGAATATCAATTTTGTAATCTGTTATTTTACTAAATTTATCAGTTCTAACAGTTTTTGGGATTTTTTGTGTGTGGAATCTTTAAGGTTCTTTATACATAGTATCATGTCATCTGCAAATAATGAGTTTTACTTCTTCCTTTTCAATTTGGGTGGCTTTTTTTTTCTTGTCTGATTGCTATGGCAAAGGCCTCTACATATATTCTATATGTTAGTTTTTAAATAAACTCTATCCTCCTCATAACCTCACATAGAATATAAGTCTCATAAAGACAGCAACTTTTGTCTGTTTTGTTCATGTTTATATCACTAATGCCTAGAAAATAAGTGTTCCGTAAATATTTCTGGAATAAATAACTGTGCCAAGGTCTGAGAGTGAAACATGTTTTTGTAGTAAGGAAACTGTAAGAACTTGAGTATGGATAAATTGTAGGTAAAAGAGGCTGAAGATTAATTCTGAGGTTAAAGAAGTAAGGCCTCAATGTGAAGTACTGGTGGGACTTGCCAAGGCGCTTGGGCCTTTCTCTGGGAACAAAGGGAAATATTTTAAACAGGGCAACAATAACTAGATTTATGTGGACAATTTCAATTGCAAATTATGGAATTCTAGCTCACATCAGCCTAAACACAAAAGGGATTATAGTTATTACCAAACTTGAAGTCCAAGGTAAGAAGCTAGTTTCACTGCAGGGTCCAGAGGTTAAGATGATTCTTGCCCCTTCCATAATACCCGCCCCAACATTATCTTTTTTGCTCCCTTTCCTGAATTAGCTTTATTTTTGGTCAGGCTCTCTTCTTGCAAAGGTAAAATGGCAATGAAGTTCCAGGCCTTTATCATCCTTTCAGACAGTATACCCAGAGAAAGGTATTTTTTATGCCTTCCCCATAACCATGGGAATTTCACAGAAGGTCTCTAATGAGACCCAACCACGTTTGAGGCCTCTTTCAGATGAGATCCAGGAATATTATCCAGCCTGCAGTGGCTGGTCTGAGTAATTGAGGGGCCTCCAGCATCACTATAAATGAGTGGGTGGGTGTTCATGTGGTGCTCACATCTAGTGTGCATATTTGTGCAAGTGTGTGTACATTGGCATGTGTTTACTGGCAGATGAAAGAATGGAAAGAACAGGAAGGCAAGAAGAGAGGGGTTAGAGTAACTGATGGACAAAATATCAACTAAGGGAGATTTAAAATGGTGGCACAGTAAGGGGAAGCTACACTGATACTCTCCCAGGACCAAACTGGAAATACAACTAAAATACAGAGAAACCACCCTGAAAAATCAACTGAAGACTATCTGGAGAGAACCCTAAAAACCAAGGACAAAAAGTGGAGATCACAAAAAGAAACTGGTAGGAACTTCAGAGATGTGAAAGGAGTGGCCAGGCTCCCACAGAGGGATAGCTCAGCTGTGGGGGGTTCCCACTGAGAACCTTGGGGTCTAAACTCCAAGTTAGGCTCCCTATCCCAGAGCATCAAAACTGAGAAAGAGGCCCACATAACACCTGGCTGTGAAAAGCAGCAGGGTTTCTGTCTGTCAGGGAGAGACAGCTGGAAATGCAGGTGCCCTCTTACAAGTCCAATGCACAAAATATCGTGTGCATCCACTCAGCTTGTGCTCTGGCAGAGGGAGGGCAGAGCAGACTGGAGTGTATGAGAAGAGTCCAGAGTTGGGGGCTCTGGGGTTGGATCTTGGAGAACAGCCACCCCGGTGGTTTCCTGTGCTGAATCATTCCCTCGTGGTGTGGAGGACATCTTTCTCATACTGACCATTCCTTTCCAGGTGATTTTGACCTTGGAAAAGTCAGTCACCACACCCTGTTGGAAGAACTCTCACTCCACTATGTGGTGGATACCCTGAGGCCAATAAAGGCTGGTAACAATCGGACTGTAGGCAGAGGCAGATCTCTGAAGGCTTTGAGTCTTTGCCTAATCTTCTCCAAGCCTGGGTCTAGGAAAAGCAGACCCTAGTGCACATCTTGATACTCTCCAAAGGCATCCAACTCCAGCAGAGGAAGCCAAAAGTGGTGGATTGCTGATAACCCCAACCAGGGTACTCAAGGCCAATCAGAAACATCATATGACAATGTCTTGCACTAGAGATTGGGTGTCATAGCAGATCTTCATAATACACAGACACAAATCCAAACAGGCAGCCAAAATGGGGAGACAAAAAAAATAACTCCATATGAAAGAACAAGAGATTTCTATGACACAGAAATAAATGAAATGGAGATAAGAAATTTATCTGATATAAAGTTCAGAATAATGATGGCAAAGATGTTCAATAGCATGAGAATAGATATAGTAACTATGGCCCTGGCTGGGTTGCTCAGTGGATAGAGCATTGGCCTGCAACTGAGGGTCCCAGGTTCAATTCTGGTCAAGGGCATGTACCTTGGTTGCAGGCACATCCTCAGTAGGGGGTGTGCAGGAGGCAGCTGATCGATGTTTCTCTTTCATTGATGTTTCTAATTCTCTATCCCTTCCCCTTCCTCTCTGTAAAAAATCAATAAAATATATATTTTTAAAAGATATAGTAGCTATGAAAAAGATACATTTGAAATAAAAAATGACATAACACTAATAAAGAACACATTCATAGGAATACACAGCAGATTAGGAGAAGCCAAGGATGGAATCAGTGAATTATAAAACAGTGTAGAAAAAATCACTCAATCAGAGAACCAAAAAGAAAAAAAATTTTTTAAAATAGGAAGACAGCTTAAAGGAGCAGTGGGACATGAAACATAACAATATTTGCATAATAGGTGTGGCAGAAGGAGAAGAAAGTAAGATATAGTGAACCTGTTTGAAGAAGTAATAGAAAACTTCCCTAACTTGTATGAAGGAAAAAGTCACACAAGTTCAGGAGGCACAGAGATTCCCAAGCAAGAAGAACCCAAGCATGCCCAGCCAGACACATCATAATAAAACACCAAAAATTAAAGACAAAGAGAGAATCTTAAAGGCAGCAACAGAAAAGCAATTTGTTACCTCCCATGAGTCTGTCAGCTGATTTCTCTTTAGAAACTCTATAGGCCAGAAGGAAATGGCATGAACTACTCAAGGTAATGAAAAACAAGAATCTGAAACCAAGATTACTATATCCATCAAGGCTATCATTTGAAATAGATGGTAAAATAAAGAGCTTCCCAGGGGAAAAAAGGCTCAAGGAGTTTATCACCACCAAGCCAGCACTGCAAAAAATGCTAACGTAACTGCTGTAATGAGAAAAAATATATAGAGAAAGAGAAATATAGGCATACAGAATTAAAATGGAATTAAATAAGTACCTACCAATAATAACCTTAAATGTAAATAGATGAAATGCTCCAATCAAAAGCCAGAATAGATAGATAAAAAAATATAACCCAATTACATGCTGTCTACAAGAGATCACCTCAAAACAAAAAACTGACACAGGATGAGAGTGAAGGGATGGAAAAAAATTTTCCAGGCATATGAAAATGAAAAAAATATATATATTGGAATAACAAAACTCATATCTGACAAATTAGACTTCAAAATGAAGGCCAGGCCATCACAAAAGACAACAAAGGTCACTACATAATACTAAAGGGATCAATCCCACAAGAGGATATAACCCTGGTAAAGATATGTGCACCCAATATAGAAGCACCTAAATATATAAAAATACTTTTAGAGAACTTTAAGGGAGAGAACAACAGCAAGATATTCATAGTAGGGGACTTTAACACCCCTCTAACTTCACTGGATAGATTTTCAAGACAAAAACTTAACAAGGAAACAATGATTATAAAAGATACACTGGATCAGATGGATTTAATTGACATTTATAGAACATTTAACTCTAAAGCTGCAGAATATACATTCTTCTCAAGTGCACATGGGTCATTGTCTAAGATAGACCACATGTTAGGACACAAAACAAATCTCTACAAGTTCAAGAAGTTTGAAATCATATCAAGCATCTTCTCAGAGCACAATGGAATGAAATTAGAAATTAACTACAGTAAAAACACCCAAAAAACATTCAAACACATGGAGGCTAAATATCATGTTATTAAACAACTAGTGGCCCAGTGCACGAAATTAGTGCATGGAGGCTGGGGGGGGGGGGTTTGTTCCTCAGGCCTGCACCCTCTCCAATCTGGGACCCATCAAAGGATGTCCTACTGCTGGTTTACAGGGATCAAGCTTAAACCAGCAGTCAGACATCCCTCTCACAATCCGGGACTGCTGGCTCCAACCACTCACCTGCCTGCCTGCCTGCCTTATTGCCCCTAACCACTCTTCCTGCTGGCCTGCTCACCCCCAAATGCCCCCCCACCAGCCTGATCACCCCCAACTGTCCCCCCTGCTGGCCTGCTCACTCCAAACTGCCCCCCCTGCTGTCCTGATCACCTCCAACTGACCCCCACTGACGGCCTGCTCACCCCCAACTGGCCTCCATGCTGGTCTGCTTACCCCCAGCAGCCCCTGCCGTCCCATCCTGACCTGATTACCCCCCTGAAATCCAAGGTCCTAGCCCCTCCTTTTCTCTTTTTCTTTTTTTTTTTTTCAGCGTCTCCTTGAGGAGAGGCCAGGGCTGGCTGGAAGCAAGTATCTAGGATTTATTTATCTTCTATAATTGAAAGTTTGTAGCCTTGAGCGGAGGCCAGGGCTGGCCAGGGTGGGCGGGAAGCATGGCTTCTTCTATCACTGGGAGCAACCCAAGCCTCCTGCTTGCTCCAGCTCTGTGGCTGCCACCATTTTTGTTGGGATTTATTTATCTTCTATAATTGAAACTTTGTAGCCTTGACTGGAGGCCAGGGCCAGCCAGGAAGCTTGGCTTCCTCCATCACTGGGGGCAACCCAAGCCTCCTGCTTACTCTAGCTCCATGGCCACTGCCATTTTTGTTGGGATTTATTTATCTTCTATAATTGAAACTTTGTAGCCTTGAGTGGAGGCCAGGGCTGGCCAGGGTGGGCAGAAAGCTTGGCTTCCTCCATTGCCGGGACAACTCAAGCCTCATGCTTGCTCCAGCTCCATGGCCGGCTACCATCTTGGTTGGGTTAATTTGCATACTCACTCCTGATTGGCTGGAGGGCATGGCTTGGCATAGCAGAGTGATGGTTAATTTGCATGTTTCTCTTTTATTAGTGTAGATGAATGGGTTACCAACAAAATCAAATAAGAAAGAAAAACTTCCTGGAAACAAATGAAAATAAACACACAACTCTGGGACACAGCCAAAGCAGTCCTAAGAGGGAAGTTCATAGCACCACAGGCCTACCTCAAAAAACAAGAAAAATTAATAATAATCTATTTAACCCTACAACTTAAAGAATTAGAAAGAGAACAAGAAAAATAATCCCAGAGTAAATAGAAGGAAGGAAATAAATATTAGAGCAGAAATGACATAGAAACTAAAAAAAAAAAAAAAAAAAAAATAAATTATTAAAGCAAGAGCTGGTTCTTTGAAAGGATAAACAAGATGAACTTCTAGCCAGACTAATCAAAAACAAAGAGAGGGGACCCAAATAAATAAAATCAGAAATGAAAGTAGTGAAGTAACAACTGACACCACAGAAATACAAAGGTTTTTGTAACAAAATATCATAAGCAACTATGTGCCTAGAAGCTGGACAACATGGACAAAATGGACATTTTGCTAGAAAAATACAATCTCCCAAAACTGAGTCAAGAAGAATCAGAAAACCTAAATAGGCAAATAACAACTTATGAAATAGAAGCAGTAATCAAATAACTCCCAGCAAACAAAAGCCCTGGTCCAGACAGCTTAGCAAACATTCAAAGAAAAACTAAAACCTGTACTCAAACTATTCCCAAAAAATCCAAGAGGAAGGAACACTTCCAAGCCCTTTTTATAAAGCCAGTGTTATTCTAATTCCAAAACCAGTTAAAAACAATACAAGGAAAGATAATTACATGCCAATATCCCTGATGAACATATATATAAGTATTTCTCTCTTTACCATGACCAGCATGGCTAGACAGCAAATGACGAGTCCTGAGTAGGGGGAACGGGAGATTGAGAAAATGAAAGAGACAGAAACAGAGAAAGTAGGGAAAGCTGGGACTGGGTGGGACAGCTGGCCCTCTGATGAAGAGACAGTGACCCAGAGCCAGTGCAGCACGTTTATTTTATACAGTGTGATTCCAGGAAGTTTTACTAGAGTTTAAGACAAAGGAAATTATGTGAAGTCATGGTTAAAGATCAAGCTGTAATTCTTCATTCTTGTGGCTTCTGTGTAATTGTCACTCCTGGTTGAGAACGTATAATTGTGTCCGTTCCTTGCGCCTGGCTGAACTTAGATAATGAAACCCACACCCTGGCACCTGAGCTAAGGGTCAGGCTGACAACATACCTGCTTCTGGCATGGTATGTTTCCAGGACATGGCTCTGCCAATGCCACTGGACTCAGCTGACAATAATCAAAGAAATGCTCATGTGCCTTCCCAGGTGCTCTCTACACATAGATGCTAAAATCCTCAACAAAATATTATCAAATCATATCCAGCAATATATTAAAACTAGAGGCCCGGTGCATGAAAATTCATGCACTGGAGTGGGAGTACCTCAGCCTGGCCTGCCCCCTCTCACAGTCCGGGAGCCCTCAGGGGCAGGAGGCAACCCAGCAATCAGGGGAAGGTGATGCCCCCATCACACCTCTGCTGCTGCCACTGCTGGCAGCACAAGCCTCAGCCAGCCCTGGTTACCTGAGCCTCGGGTGGCCCTGGGCGGCTGGGCAGCTGCCATCTGAGGCTTGCCTGTGCCTTGGGCCAGCCCTGGGCAGCTGGAGGGCTGAGGAGACTGAGGGACACTGGAGGCAGGCATGCAGAGCTGCCGGACCCACCTGGGGGCGGGCCTGGTTGTGCCGCAGTGCCTGCCACCCCAGTGGGGCTGAGGGGACTGGGCACCACCATCTTGTGACTGTGGGCACAGCCATCTTTGAGGGTGGGGCAGTCAATTAGCATATTCCTCCTTATTGGCTGTGGGCACCGCCATTTTGTGAGGGAGTGATGGTCAATTAGCATTTTACCTCTTTATTAGATAGGAAGATCATACACCATGATCAAGTAAGATTTATTCCAGGGCTGCAAGCCTGGTACAATATTCTAAATAAATGTTCTACATCACATAAAAAATTGAAAGACAAAAATCACATGATCATATCAATTGATGCACAAAAAGCATTCAACAAAATCCAACACCAATTTTTGATAAAAACTCTCAGCAAAGTGGGAATAGAGGGATCATATATCAGCATAATAAAGGCCATATATGACAATCCTACAGTGAACCTCATACTCAATGGGCAAAAGCTAAAACCATTTTCCCTAAGAACAGTAATAGGACAAGGATGTCCACTTTCACTACTCTTACTCAACATCATACTGGAAGTCCTAGCCACAGCAGCAATAAGACAAGAAGAAGAAATAAAGGCATCCAATTTGGAAAGGAAGAAGTAAAATTCCAATTATTCACAGATAACTTGATATTGTACATAGAAAACCCTAAAGATTCCACCAAAAAGCTACAAGATTTAATAAATGAATTTGGCAATGTAGCAGGATACAAAATTAACATCCAGAAATTGATTACATTTTTATACTCTAATAATGGATTCTCAGAAAGAGAAACTAAGCAAATAATGCCATTTACAATTGCAACAACAACAACAAAAAATAAGATACTTAGGAATAAGCTTAATCAAAGAGGTAATAGATTTGTACTCTGTAAACTATATAAATAAGTGGAAGAATATACCATGTTCATGGGTTGGTAGAATCAACATCATGGCAATGTCCATACTACCCAAAGCAATCTACAGGTTCAATACGATGTCTATTAAAATACCAATGGCATATTTCACAGAGCTAGAACAAATACTCCAAAAATTTATATGGAATAAAAAAAAACCCCGAATAGCCACAGCAGTCTTAAGAAAGAAGAACAAAGTTGAAGGGATCACAATACCAGATCTCAAGTTATACTAGAAAGCCACTATAATAAAAATAGCTTGTTATGGGCACAAGAACAGGCATATAGGTCAATTCAATAGAACAGAGACCCCAGAAATCAACCCACGCCATTACGCTCAATTAATATTTGACAAAGAAGGCAAGAGCACACAATGGAGTCAAGACAGTCTCTTCAATAAATGGTGCTGGGAAAACTGGACAGATACATACAAAAAAACTGAAACTAGACCACCAACTTACACCATATACAAGAATAAACTCAAAATAGATAAAAGACTGAAATGTAAGTTGTGAAACCATAAAAATCCTAGCAGAAACCATAGGTGGCAAAATCTCAGGCATCTCTCATAGTAATATGTTTACAGATTCATCTCCTAGGGCAATGGAAGCTAAAGAGAAAATAAACAAATAGGACTACATCAAAATAAAATGCTTTTGCACAGCAAAAGAAACCATCAACAAAACAACAAGAAAGGCCACTGTATGGGAGAACATATTTGCAAATGTTATCACTGATAAAGGTTTAATCTCCAACATCTACAGGGAACGCATACAACTTAATAAAAGTAAGATAAATGATCCAATAAAAAAATGGGCAATGGACCTAAATAGAATCTTTTTGAAAGAAGACAGAAGGAAGGCCAAGAAACATATGAAAACATGCTCAAAGTCACTAATTATCCGAGATATGCAAATCAAAACGACAATGCAGTACCATCTCACACCTGTCAGAATGGCAACCATCAACAAATCAACAAAGGACAAGTGCTGGTGAGGATGTGGAGAAAAAGGAACCCTTGTGCACTGCTGGTGGGAATGCAGACTGGTGCAGCAACTGTGGAGAACAGTATGGAATTTCCTCAAAAAACTAAAAATGGAACTCCCATTTGACCCAGTAATCCCACTTCTAGGAATATACCCCAAGAAACTAGAAACACCAATCAGAAAGGATATATGCACCCCTATGTTCATAGCAGCACAATTCACCATAGCTAAGATCTGGAAACAGTCTAAATGCCCATCAGTAGATGAGTGGATTAGAAAACTATGGTACATCTACACAATGGAATACTACGCTGCGATAATAAAAGAAGGCATTCTTACCATTTGCAGCAGCATGGATGGACCTGGGGAGCATTATGTTAAGTGAAATAAGCCAGGCAATGAAAGAAAAATACCACATGATCTCACTCATTTATGGAAAATAAAGAACATTATAACCTGATGAATAAAAAGATAGATACAGAGGCAGTAAAGAACCAAACAGACTGTCAAATTATAGCGGGAAGGTTGGGGAGTGTTGGGGAGGGAGGGTAATAGATCAACCAAAGGACTTGTGTGCATGCATATAAGCACACCAATGGACACAAGACACTTGGTGGGTGGGATGAGGGCATGAGACAGGGGGTAGGGGAAGCTGGGGGAAGGTCAATGGGGAAAAAAAGGAGATATATGTACTAATATATGTAATATTTTAAACAATAAAAAATGATTTAAAAAATGGCAATCTATATATATATAAAAGGCTAAGTGACCAACCGTCCATCCATCCGACTGTCCCACCGACCAACTGGCCAGTACATATGACACACACTGGCAATTTAAAGATAAAAGTTGACTCGTGCATGCGTGATACATATAAAGCTCTTGCTGGCTCCAATTGCACGCATGTGTTTCGATCTGTCATTGTCAATCGTGAATCTAAATGTGCAATTCTTTGTTCAAAAAATGAGTACATACATAAATTAAATGAAGAAATTTTGGATATGCTCAATGGAGATTTTCACACATATTTGAATGATGATTCCATCAATTCAATGGATGATGCTGAAAAGGAAAATTTTCCCATTGAATTTCTTAATAGTATTACTCCTTCAGGAATGCCATGTCATAAATTAAAGTTGAAAGTAGGTGCAATCATAATGCTACTGATAAATCTTAATAGTAAATGGGGTTTTTGTGATGGTACTAGATTTATTATCAAAAGATTGCGACCTAACATAATTGAAGCTGAAGTATTAACAGGGTCTGTGGAAGGAGAGGTTGTTCTGATTTCAAGAATTGATTTGACCCTGTCTAACACTGGCCTCCCATCTAAATTAATTCAAAGACAGTTTCCCCTGATGCCAGCACTTGCGATGACTGTTAATAAATCATAAGGACAAACTCTAGACAGAGTAGGAATATTCATACCTGAACCCGTTTTCGGACATGGTCAGTTATATGTTGCTTTCTCTCTATTTCGAAGAGCGTGTGGAGTTAAAGTTAAAGTTGTAAATACTTCATCACAAGGGAAATTAGTCAAGTACTCTGAAAGTGTTTTTACTCTTAATGGTGTATACAGGGTTATATTAGAATAAGTTTAATCAATTTATCAGTCATTGTTTGTATCAATGTTGTTTTTATATCATGTTTTAGTTGTTTTATATCATGTTTTTATTGTTTTTATGTCATGTCTTGGTTTTTGTTATATCATGTTGTTATTATTTATTTATTAATCAATTTATATATTATTTTCATATAGATTTTACTAATTTTCTTTCATCTCTGACACTTCTATTATAGAGAAAGGGTGAATAGCAATATTAAAATATTTCTTCTAATTAATTTCCTTTCAATGTGCACAAATCCATGCACTGGGCCACTAGTAAATACATGTATGTTGACTATAATTAAAAAATAATAAATAATTTTTTAAAAGAGACATTGTTATCAGAGCTACTAGAAAGGACTCTAAGAAGCATAGTTCCTTTTCTTTGAGGCTTGAGATCTAACACAGGCATCATCAAAAAATACCCTGAGATGTCATAGACACAAAATGTAGCTCATTTTTAACATAGACATATATATATTTTAACATATGTGTATGCATATGTAATAAAGTAGAGTACAGAAACAAATATTCCCTTAAATTGAGAATGGTTAGAATTTAAGATTTTTTTCAGTTAATAAGTATACCATTTTTAGAGTTCATAAGTTAATTAAATACAAAAAATTAAAGCAATAAGAATTGGTTGATAAAAATACAGTGAGAGGATAAGCATTGAGGATATTAAGTGAATGATAGGTAGGTGAGAGAGAGGTGATAGATAGATGATTGATTGATAGGTAGATGATGATGATGATGATGATGATAGATAGATAGATAGATAGATAGATAGATGATACATGATTGATGATAGATAAGTGATGATAGATAGATAGATAGATAGATATAGATAGATAGATAGATAGATGATAGACAATTAGATTTCTGTGGCTACCATAACAAATCATTATAATCTGGTCGCTTAAAACAATAGAAATATATTCTCTCACAGGTCTGAAGGCCAAAAGTCCTAAATCAAGGTTTCAACAGGGCCATGCTCCCTCCAGAGACTCCAGGGGAGAATCCATTTCTCCTCTTTTCCAGCTTCTAGTGGCTCCTAGTGTTCCTTGGCTTATTATTGCATCTCTTGAATTTCTGCTTCCATGGTCGCATGGTTTCCTCCTCTTCTGTCTGTTTCTCTCTTTGTCCTTATAAGGACACTTGTCATTAGATTTAGAATTTACCAAGATAATCCAAAATAATCTCCACATCTCAAGATCCTTAACTTAATCACATCTGCAAACACCCTTTTTTCAAATAAGACCACATTCTCAGGTTCTGAGAGTTAGGACATATACATATCTTTTTGAGGGGGGGGGGGGTCATCATTTCAGCTCACTGTTAAGTAAATAAATAATAAATAGGACTTCCTTTTTATATATTACATTTGATTACATTTCAACTAGTGTCCAATCTTATTATTTCTCTTCTCTTAGTTACATAACTATTGCAACTTAAGCAAATGTGAGTCACCAGCTTTAGTTTTACCATATAATTTGGGGTCACAAGCTCACAAAAGACTACATTTTTAAAAGATGATTGTCAAACCAGATGCCAGAAGTTCTCCTGAGACACTCTATAATTCAAACCACAGGCTCCTCAGCTGTGTTGTAAGGACAGTCCTATAATAAAAATACTGTGTGTGCTTCCTCTTGTCCTTCCACAGGCTTAGTCACACAGAAGTCTATCACCTGTGAGCAGGCAAGATTTTGGAACCTGATGGGTTGACGTAAGCAAGTACTTGCTTGAAATCTGTCTTTCAGCCAGGCAATAAATAGTCATCAGTTACATAAGGCTTGTCTATGGCAAAAATAATAATAATAATAATAAATAATAATAATAACTAAGGGTACCCCACTTGCCCTAGCTGGTTTGGCTCAGTGGATAGAGCATTGACTGCGGACTGAAGGGTCCTGGGTTCAATTCCAGTCAAGGGTACATGCACAGGTTGTAGGATTGATTCCCAGTGTGGGGTCTGCAGAAGGCAGCTGATCAATGATTCTCTCATCATTGATGTTTCTATTTTTTTTTCCCTCTCCCTTCCTCTCTGAAATTCATCCTATATAATAAAGAGGTAATATGTAAATTGACCCTCACACAAGATGGCCACCCCCATGTGGTCAAAGATGGCCACCACAAGATGGCCGTCAAGGAGGGCAGTTAGGGGCAACCAGGCTGTCAGGGGAGGGCAGTTGGGGGTGACCAGGCCAGCAAGGGAGGGCAGTTGGGGGCTATCAGGCCAGCAGGGGAGCAGTTAGGTGACAATCAGGCTGGCAGGGGAGTGGTTAGGGGGTGATCAGGCTGGCAGGCAGGTGAGCGGTTGGGAGCCAGCAGTCCCGGATTGTGAGAGGGATGTCCCAGACTGGAGAGGGTGCAGTCTGGGCTGAGGGACACCCCCCCCCCAGTGCATGAATTTCGTGCACCAGGTCTCTACTAGAAATATATTTTTTTTAAAAAGACTATCCATACTTCTTTAACTCTCTATTTCTATTGCTGTATTGCTGAAAGAACTAAAAAAAAAGTAACTTGCTAGGGCAAGTAGAAGAGGAAGACTTAAGGTGTATTTCTGTTTAATTTCCAAAATGCAAACAACCAAAGGAAAAATTTTGATTTTCTTTGCATTCCAGATTGGTAAGGGTGGAAGTTTGTGGTATGGTTGTTGATGAAAGTGTATTAAATAGTGAACCAACTGGAATAAGGCAGCATGTCCAGAACCAAGGGCAGGGAGTCAAGGGCGGAGGGGTTAGAGTAACTTTTAGCAGGAAAATATTTAAATACTAAAGGCCTGGTACATGAAATTCATGCACATGGGGGGGGGGGGCGGTTCCTCAGCCCGGCCTGCACCCTCTCACAGTCCAGGAGCCCATGGGGAGCTGGCCTACGCCATCAGTCAGACATTCTTAGTGCTGCCGCGGAGGTGGGAGAGGCTCTCACCACCGCCACTGCGCTCACCAGCCATGAACCCAGCTTCTGGCTGAGCAATGCTCCCCCTGTGGGAGCACACTGACCAGCAGGGGGCAGCTCCTGCATTGAGCATCTGCCCCCTGGTGGTAAGTGCATGTCATAGCAACCCGTTGTTCCTCCATTTGGTCGATTTGCATATTAGCCTTTTATTATATAGGACTAGAGGCCTGGTGCACGAAATTCGTGCACGGGGGGGTGTCCCTCAGCCTAGCCTGCACCCTCTCCAATCTGGGATCCCTCTCACAATCCAGGACTGCTGGTTCCCAACCGCTCACCTCCCTGCCTGCCTGATTTCCCCTAACTGCTTCTGCCTTCCAGCCTGATCACCCCCTAACTACTCCCCTGCCAGCCTGATCGACATCTAACTGCTCCCCTGCTGGCCCTATTGCCACTAACTGCCCTCCCCTTCTGGCCTGGTCACCCCTAACTGCCCTCCCCTGCTGGCCTGGTTGCCTCCAACTGCCCTCCCCTGCAGGCCTTGTCCCTCCCAACTGCCCTCCCTGCCAGCCTGGTCACTCCCAACTGCCCTCCCCTGTAGTCCTGGTTGCCCCTAACTGCCCTCTCCTGCTTGCCCAGTCACCCCTAACTGCCCTTCCCTGCAGGCCTAGTCCCCCCTTCAACTGCCCTCCCCTGCAGGCCTGGGTCCCCCACAACTGTCCTCCCCTGAAGGCCTGGTCACCCCCAACTCCCCTCCTCTGCCAGCCCGGTAACCCCTAACTGCCCTTCCCTGCTGGCCATCTTGTGGTGGCCATCTTTGACCACATGGGGTGGCCATCTTTGACCACATGAGGGTGGCCATCTTGTGTGTTGGAGTGATGATCAATTTGCATATTACCTCTTTATTATATAGGATACTGTACTTACAATAAATTTTTTTTTTCATTTTAAATGGTCAAGTTTTCTCTTCATTTATAACATTTTGTTTATCTTTGCTTCAGTGAAAATTCTGAGTCAGACTATAAAATAGCTAATAGTGTTTTTATTGCCATAAGCTCGCCATGTTTCCATCAATGTGCCAAAATAAAACACAGAGAAATTATTATTGTTATTTATTTTTATATTTTAAAAAATCTTTATTGTTTAAAGTATTAGATATGTCCCCTTTTTCTTCCATTGACCCCTTAGAGCCCACCCCCAACCCCCACCCCAGGCCTTCACCACCCTATTGTCTGTGTCCACGGGTTATGCACATATGCATTTGGTTGATCTCTTCCCACCCACCCACCCCTGTCTGCAGTCTGTTCCATGCTTTATGTCTCTGGATCTATTTTCTTCAAACGTTTATTTTGTTCATTAGATTCCACATATGAGTGAGATCATATATTTATCTTTTTCTGTCTGGCTTATTTCATTTAGCATAATACTCTACAGGTCCCTCCATGCTGTCTCAAAGGGTAAGAGATCCTTCTTTTTCACTGCTGCATAGTATTCCATGGTGTAAATGTACCACAGTTTTTTTATTAACTGTTGATGGGCACTTGGGCTGTTTCTAGATCTTAACTATTGTAAATTGTGCTCCTATGAGCATATGGGTGCATACATTCTTTGTGATTGGTGTGTCAGGTTTCTTAGGATAGATCCCTAGAATTGGGATCATTGGGTGAAATGGCAGTTCCATATTTAATTTTTTGAGGAAACTCCATACTGTTCTCCATTATGGCTGTGCCATTCTGCATTCCCGCCAGCAGTGTACTAGGGTTCCCTTTTCTCCACATCCTCAGCAGCACTTGTCATTTGTTGATGATAGCCATTCTGACAGTGATGAGGTGATACCTCATTGTAATTTTAATTTGCATCCCTCCGATGATCTGTGACTTTGAAAACTTTTTCATATGTCTCTTGGCCATCTGTGTGTCCTCTTTGGAAAAGTGTCTATTTGGGTCCTTCGCCCATTTTTTAATTGGATCGTTTGTCTTTCTTTTGATTGTCTATGGCAATGATAATTGTTATTTTTAAAAGAATTCACTTAAGCTGTTGCATAACTTCTCTTTGGCAACAGAAAAATAACAATTAGCATAGTTAGAAAGGCAAACTCAGGAGCCATTCTTATTCAGACTTTCTAAACATCTGCCTTACTTCTGTTTGGTAGGAAGAGTTACTTTATTTTTCACTTAACAGAAAAACTTTTTGGCTTTTCAAATGTATTCTTGGATATAGATATCCAAATTGTATCTATCTATCTATCTATACCATAGATCTACCTCTATATCTCTATGTAGGTAGAGATATAAATATACATACATACATACATACATACATACATACATACCTCAGAAATATGGTGGGTTTGGTTCCAGACCACTGCAATAAAACAATTCACATGATTCTTTAGTTTTCCAGTGCATAGAAAAGTTATGTCTACACTTTACTGTAGTCTATTAAGTGTGCAATAGCATTTTGTCTAAAATAACAATGTACATACCTTAATTAACATACACTTTACTGCTTAAAAAAATGCTAACCATCACCATGGCTTTGTCACTCAGTTGGTGGAACATTGTCCTGCATACCAAAAAAGGTTGCAGATTTGAATTCCAATCAAGGCACACACCCAGGTTGCATATGGGAGGCAACCAATTGATGTTTCTCACTTCTCTCTTTCTCCACCCCCGCTTCCTTTCTCTCTAAAATCAATAAACATATAATCGTGTGAGGATTAAAATTAAATGCTAACCATCATCTGAGCTCTCAGCGAGCCACAATCATTTTGCTGGTAGAGGGTCTTGCCTCAGTGTTTATGGCTGCTGACTGATCAGAGTGGTGGTTGCTGAAGGTTGGCGTGACTGTGGCAATTACTTAAAATAAGGCACTGAAGTTTGCTGCATAAATGAACTCTTCCTTTCACAAATCATTTTTCTGTACAGTGTAATACTGTTTAATTCTACCCACAGAACTTATTTCCAAATTGGAGTGAATCCTCTCAAACCCTGCTACTGCTTTATCAACTAAGTTTTTGTGTTATTCTCTATCCTTTGTTGTCATTTCTACAATCTCCACAGCATCTTCACCAGCAGTAGAGTCCATCTCAAGGAACTACTTCCTTTTTTTTTTTTTTTTTTTTTTTGCTTATTTATGAGAAACAATTCCTCATGTGTTAAAGTTTTATCATGAGGTTGCAACAATTAAGTCACATCTTAAGCTCTAATTCTAATTCTAGTTCTCTTGCTATTTTCACCACATCTGCAGTTACTTCCTCCACTGAAGTCTTGAACCCCTCAAAATCATCCATGAGGTTTGGAATCAACTTCTTCCAAACTTCTATTCATGTTGATATTTTGACCTCTTTCTATGAATCATGAATGTTTTTAATGGCATGTCTAGAAGGTGAATCCTTTCCAGAAGATTTTCAATTTACTTTGCCCAGATCTATCAATACTATAGATGGCAGCTATAGTATTACAAAATGTATTTCTTAAATAATAAGACTTAAAAGTCATAATTACTCCTTGAGCCATGAGTGGTAGAATTGATGTTGTGTTTCAGACATGAAAACAACATTAATCTCTTTTTATATCTCCATCAGAGCTCTTGAGAAACCAGGTACATTATAAACGAGCAGTAATATTTTGAAAGAAATATTTTTCTGAGCAGGTCTCAACAGAGTCTTAAAATATTCAGTAGACCATGTTGTAAACAGACATGTTGTCATCCAGGCTTTGTTGTTCCATTTATATAGATCACAAGCAGAGTAGATTTAGTATAATTCTTAAGGGCCCAAGGATTTTTGGAATGGTAATTGAGCATTCAATTTAAAGTCACCAGTTGCCTTAGCCCCTCACAAGAGAGTCAGCCTGTTCTGTGAAGCTTTGAATCCAAGAATTGACTTCTCTCTAGCTACGAAAAGTCCTGAATGGCATCTTCTTCTAATATAAGCCTGCTATATTTACACTAGAGGCCAAGTGCATGAAATTTGTGAATGTGTGGGGTCCCTAGGCCTGGCTGGCGATCAGGGCCAATAAGGTTCCCTGCCTCCCCGCCTCCCCACCTCCTCCCCTCCTTCTCCCTTCACCCCCAACGTCTGCCGCCACCCACTCCTGGTTCCCCAGCCCAGCCCAGGGCCCAGCCCCAATTGGGCAATTGAGACCTGCTGGACAGGGGGAGGGACTGGGAGGTTGGTCAGCAGGCCCCTATCAGGTGATTGGGGGGAGGGGCCACCAGCCACCACAGTGGGTAGGCGGTGGGCTGATCGGGGCCTGCAGGCCGGGAGGAGGGAAGGGAGAGAGACCCAGGAGGTAGGCCACCAGCCCCGAGGAGGGAGCCGGCCCTTGGCCCCACTGGGAAAGGGGCTGAGTCCACCACCACCCACTCCTGGTTCCCTGTCCCAGCCCGGGGGCCAGCCCCAATCAGGCAATCTGGGCCTGCCAGCAGGAGGAGGGACTGGGAAGTTGGCCGGCAGGCCCCATCAGTGATCAGGGCCTGCAAGCTGGGGGAAGCTCCTGCGTTGAGCATCTGCCCCCTGGTGTCAGTGCATGGAATAGAGACCAGTCATTCTGTTCGTTCCAGTCATTTCGGTCGTTCCGTCATGACAGTGGCTTAGGCTTTTATATATACAGATTGAAAATCTGTTGTTCAGTGTAGCCACCTTTACTAATCATTTTAGCTAGATCTAAATAATTTGTTGCAATTTCTACAAGAGTACTTGCTGCTTCACTTTGCACTTTTATATTATGGAAGTGCAAAAGCAAACAAACAAACGAACAAACAAAAAACTCATGAAACAACCTCTGCTTGGTTCCAACTTATTTTTACAGCTTTTTCACCTCTCTCAGCCTCCATGGAATTTAAGAGAGTTAAGGCCTTTCTCTAGGTGAGGATTTGGCTTAAGGGAATGTTGGGGCCAGTTTGATCTTCTATCCAGACCACTAAAACTTAATCCATATCAGCAATAAGTTTGTTTTGCTGTCTTATCATTCGTGTTCACTGGAGTGGCACTTTTAATTTCCTTCAAGAACTATTCTTTTGCATTCACAATTCAACTATCTGGCACAAAAGGCCTAGTTTTTACTCTATCTTGGCTTTCAATGTGCCTTCCTCACTAAGCTTAATCATTTCTAGTCTGATTTCATGTGAGAGATATGCGACTCCTCTTTTCACTTGAACACTTAGGGGCCATTGTAGGATTTTTAATTGGCCTAATTTCAATATTGTTGTGTCTCAGGCAATGGGGAGGCCCAGGGAGATGGAGAGAGACTGAGAAAGGCCAGTCCATGGAGTAGTCAGAACACACACAAGAAATTTATTGATTAAGTTTGTGGTCTTATATGGATATGATTATTGGTTCCCCAAAACAATTACAATAGAAACATCAAATATCACTGATAACAGATTACCATAACATCATACCTAATAATAGACAAACATGTAAATTGACCGTACCTCCGCTACACCCACAGCCAATCAGAGTCAACAAAGATGGAGGTTAATTTGCATACATAGGCGCCCAGCATCCTGGGTCCCAGGAACTTTCTCAGCACCCAGGTCACTCCAAGGTAGGCCCCCCATGGGTCCTGAGCAACCTGGGAAGGGCCTGAGCCAGGGGGCTCCTGGGCAAGGGTAGAGACCGGTGATCGGAGGGAGCTGGGGGTCCCCAGAGGCTTGGGGCCTGGGCAGGGGCAGAGCCAGAGATTGGAGGGAGCTGAGGGCCCCCTGCCCAGGCCCTGAGGCTTTAGGCCTTGGCAGAGGTGGAGCTGGCGATTGGAGAAAGCTGGGGGGCCCCTTGCCCAGGCCTGGAGGCTTCAGGCCTTGGCAGGGGTGGAGCCAGAGATCAGAGACAATCGGTGTGAGCTACAGAGGAAATACCTTTTCTGACCACTCATTGGCTAAGCTCCCTGTATGCCACTGGTAATATTCTTAGTAACTTGGGTATAAGAATCCAAAAAGGTGATCTAGGGTTTTTCCACCACACTCCTGGAGGAAAAAATGAAGGTCTGCTGCTGGAGGGCTAAGAAATGTCATATCCTGCCCTAGCCAGTTTGACTCAGTGGATAATGCCTAGGCTTGCCGACCGAAGGTTCTGGGTTCAATTCTGATCAAGAGCATGTACCTAGGTTGCAGGCTCCTCCCTGGCTTAGGCTCAGGTCAGGGCTCATGCAGGAGGCAACCAATCAAAGTGTTCCTCTCACTTTGATGTTTCTCTCTGTCTTTCCCTTTCTCTTCCACATTCTCTAAAAGTCAATGGAAACATAACCTCAGGTGAGGATAAAAAATAAAGAAAGACATGCATATCCTATGAAAGACACATCTTGAAAATGTGGTGAAGGGACTGGAGTCTGTGTTGATGAAAACACCTTGGTGGCTGCGGTGACTGGCAGTGGCTGCAGCAGCGGGGTGATGGGGCTGGTGCCTTCCCCTGATCAGCCCGGTCGCCTCAGTAGGACATCTCCTGAGGGCTCCCAGTATGTGAGAGGGGGCAGGCTGGGCTGAAGGACCCCCCCCCCCCAGTGCATGAATTTCATGCACCAGGCCCCTAGAATATAATAATAATGGAAAAGTTTGAAATATTACAAGAATTACCAAAATGTGACACAGAGACATGAAGTGAGCAAATGTTGTTGGAAAAGTGGTGCAGACATACTTGCTTGACACAGTGTTGCCACAAACTTTCAATTTGTAAACATTGCAGTATATATGAATGCAATAAAGCTAAGCACAATAAAGTGAGGCATGCCTATAAATATGGAACTTAGTTCTACATTTATTCAAACACCTACTGACATAACCAAATTACATAAAGAATTAAGAAAATGCTCCAAGTAAAAACCACTTTTCTGAGTTTTTTTCTGGATATTTCAGGCTAAGAGAATTCAATTCATTTAAATATTCATGTAAATAACACCAACAATCCATATAACTATCTCAACATTTATCTTTATTTTCCTTTGTGTTTCTGTTGAAAGATTCTTTACTTTAAAAAATATAGTATAGCAAAAAATAGGAGAACCAAGATGGCGGCAAAGTTAAACAAATGAACTGCGCCGCGCACAGCAATTTCAAAAATACAACTAGAGGACAGAGCATCTGCCACCCAGAACCACAGGAGAGCTGGCTGAATGGTGGATTTACAACTAAGAGGGAAGAGGAAGGAGCAAACGCGGAGGGGCTGAGGTGCGGAGGCGCGTGGGTCGAGCTGGTGGCGGGGGAAGGGACGCGAGGCTTTTTTGTCCAACCCTAAGGAAGATAAGCTCCCCATCACTCTGAAATCCAGTTTCTGGGGACGCGTGGGAGACCCAGACACCTATGGGGAGAAGCTGGACTCTCGGCCATCGTGTCGGAAAGTCAGAGTGACTTTCTTGCAGAGGTGCGCTCAGCAATCAGTGTTTACTGTGCTGGAGCACGGGACGCGGGGACTTGGAAACGCGGAAAGGCAGAAAAGGCAGACTTGCAGCCATTGCTGTTTGCCATGCCCTAGCCTAGTGACGCCCTGAGACCGCACCCCACCCTGAGACCCGCCCCGCACATTCTACAAACCCGCCCAGGCTCCAAACAGCAGCTTTTGCATATAAATGGCCTGCCCTGTGGCAGCTTAACCGAATAAACTGCAGTTCCAATCAGACTGCTCCAAAACCACTCAAGCAGGATGAGAAAACTGCAGTTTTTGCTGTAACTCCTGCTGAGTGGCCTCAGACAGTAGCTGACCTGCACCCCATTGGAGACCCAGAAACGAGGGCATCTAGTGGTCGGTGTGAGATGACACCAGATTTCAACCACTCGCATAAGGGACACATTCAAGAGGCAGACTCAGTGAGCGCCAAAGCCCTACTGGAACAAGTCCCGGCCCATAAACGTGTCTCCTGCACAGCAATTCTTCCATTATAGACACAGCGGGTCCTCACAGCCAATTGGCCTGGAGGTCAATTCCTCCCAGTGACACCAACAACAATCAAGACTTAACTACACAAAGGAGGATCAAGATGGAGGCATAGGGCGGACGCCTGATTGTTGCCTACCACAACAATTTTGAAACTACAATGGGAAAACAGAGCAGACACCATCCAGAACCACCGGAGGGCTGGCTGAGCAGATGCTCTACAACTAGAATAAAAGAGAGGGGTACGCGGGATGATGCTGATGCCGGTGAGCCAAAGATCACACTTTAAGAACTACGGCTCAGGCGACACAATGGCGGCCTGGAACGTGCTCGGCGCAGTTCCCCCGGCGGTCTCCGGCTGAGGGGATGGCTCCACTCGCTACCGAGCACGAACAGATGAGCCCCTGGGAGACATGGGGTGGGAGATCCCGTACTTGCTGACCTCCGAGTCCTTCAAGAATCTCAGCGCCCCAGAAGCGGCCAGGTGCGCATGCCTGGTGACCGGCCACCGCTGCAGACACGAGCGCCGACACAGCGACCCCGGACCAGCCCGCCACGGTGCACCGGGTGCACCGGAGCTTCGCCAAGCCCGCTGCCCAGTGAGTTCCATGGCAGCTGCCCCGGAGCTTTGAGAAAATGGCTAAGAAATTGCTGAGAAGGAATTGACTGATGAGAGTTGGGATCAAGAAGACGTGGCCCCACTGGGTCCTGGATCCAGGAGCGCTCGCCCGACAACTGGTCGCCGCTGCAGACCCGAGTGCCCCGCACTGGAGCTTCGCCAAGCCCACCGCCCAACGAATTCTGCGGCAGCCGCCCCGGAGCTTTAAGAAAATGGCTGAAGGAATTGCTGACAAGGAATTGACTGACAGGAATTGGGATCAAGAAGACAAAGCCCCACTGGGTCCCGGGTCCGGGTGAGGCCGCGCACTCCTGGGTCCGGGCGAGGCCTGGACCCAGGTCAGGGTGAGGCTGAGACCCGGGTCCAGGTGAAGCTGTGCGCCCCTGGATCCGGGCGAGGCCACGCGCCCCTGGATCCGGGTGAGGCCAAACGCCCCTGGGTCCAGGTGAGGCTGGGTCCCAGGTCTGGGCGAGGCTGCGCACCCCTGGGCCCAGGTGAGGCCACACGCCCCTGGGTCTGGGTGAGGCCTCACGCCCCTGGGTCTGGGTGAGGCTGGGTCCTGGGTCCGGGTGAAGCTGGATCCCGGGTCCAGGTGAGGCCGTGTGCCCCTGAATCTGGGTGAGGCTGGGTCCCGGGTCCGGGTGAGGCCGCGCACCCCTGAGTCCAGGTGAAGCTGGATCCCGGGTCCGGGTGAGGCCACACGCCTCTGGGTCCAGGTGAAGCTGGATCCCGGGTCCGGGTGAGGCCGTGCGCCCCTGGATCTGGGTGAGGCTGGGTCCCAGGTCCGGGTGAGGCCACGCCCCTGGGTCCGGGTGAGGCCACACGCCCCTGGGTCCGGGTGAGGCCACGCGCCCCGGGGCCCGGGTGATGCTGGGCCCCAGGTCCGGGTGAGGCCATGTGCCCTTGAGTCTGGGTGAAGCCGTGCCCCTGGGTCCGGGCGAGACCAAACCAGATGGAGTCAGACCTGCATTACCACCATTTGTCCACCATCCAAAGCTGAAAAGTCAGTGCCGACATGTACACATAAGGATCTGGTGGACATTGAAATTGGGTCTCAAAAGAACTGTTGGTCCAGAAAGAAACTCACTACAGACTGATTCATTTGCCTGTCAGCATAACTATTATTGCTCATCTCACATTCGGTTCTTATAAGTATATTTCTAGTAACACATGATCTCACTCATCTAGGGGAAATGATGAACAACATACATGATGAACAAGAACAGACCCAGAAACAAGGAGGCATCGATCGGACTGTCGGGCCTCAGAGGGAGGGTAGGGGAAAGTGGGGGTAGGGGGGAGAGATCAACCAAAGGACTTGTGTGCATGCATACGAGCCTAACCAATGGTTAAGGACAACAGGGGGTTGGGGGCATCTGTGGGGAGGGGTGTGGGATGGGAATGGGGGGATGAGGACAAATATGTGACACCCTAATCAATAAAGAAATTAAATAAAATAAATAAATAAATAAATAAAATAAATAAATAAATAAATAAATAGTATAATACAGCATTCCTTTAAATAAAAATTTCATTAATAGGCCAGAATTAGGTAGGAAATAAAGTGAGCTATGACTAGTTTTATTCACTTATACTTAGTTTCATACCATGTTATTAAATTTTCAGTTCCCATTATTAAAATGACACTTATATCCTTTTCAACTGCCTGGATTAAAAAATCAGCTCTTGAGAAGCATGAAGCCCAAATGCAGAATAAACTGTAATGCTTAGAATTAATTGCTCCTATTAACAACAACAAAAACGTATAATGTAAGTGGTAAAGTTTGCAGAGATCAGCTGGAAAATAATGCCTCCTGATAGGTTACCTTACTTGTGAAATAATTCCCAAGCTAGGATATTATCATTTAAGGTTGCTTTTCTGTCCCTTGGGCAATATTTTCTTATTCTGTGTCTCACTAATAAAGTTTACCTCAGTTGTTTATTTAGTTATTGTTGTCAGTTTGCAAGCCAATAAAATACATAAACTATATAATTAGCACAAGAAATATGTGTGTTTTATAGACATTTATGGTACATTTTTGGTGCATTTTATAGGTTGTGTAACCAACAGTAATCTCTAAACATCTAAGACAGCTTCTGCCCTGAAGCCACCATTTCCCAGCTGTTACATGAAACATTAGTCACTATTGATTTTGTAGGATTCTTAAATTAATACATGCTGTTGGCAAGGATGTGGAGAAAAGGGAACCCTCATACACTGCTGGTGGGAATGCAGACTGGTGCAGCCTCTGTGGAAAACAGTATGAAGTTTCCTCAGAAAATTAAAAATGGAGTTCCCATTTGACCCAGTGATCCCACTTCTAGAACTATATCCCAAGAAATCAGAAACACTCAACAGGAAGAATATATGCACCCCTGTGTTCATAGCAGCACAATTTACAATAGCTAAGATTTGGAAACAACTTAGGTGTACATCAGCAGATGAGTGGCTTAAAAAACTATGGTATATCTATACAATGGAATACTATGCTGCGGTAAAAAAGAAAGAACTCTTACCATTTGCAACAGCATGGATGGACCTGGAGAGCATTATGCTAAGCGAAATAAGCCAGTCAGAGAAAGACAAGTATCACATGATCTCACTCATATGTGGAATCTAAGAAACAACATAAACTGATGAACAAAAATAGACCCAGAGACACAGATGGATCGAATAGACTGTTAAATCTCAGAGGGGAGGTAGGGGATGAGGGAAAGAGATCAATCAATGAACTCATATGGGTATATGCATAACCCATATATACAGACAATAGGGTGGTGAAGGCCTGGGGTGTGGGGTAGGGGTAGGGTGGGAGAGGTCAATGGGGGAAAAGGGGAACATATGTAACACTTTCAACAATAAATATTTTTAATTAATTAATTAAGGCATGCTATGATTCTACTTTTAATTGGTACTCTATTCATTCAGTCAGGCCTCTCTGGGTGCCACGTGCTATGTCAGGTCTGGGGATAAATAGGTCTGACCACTGAAAAGGGCTATGTTCCTGATTATGTAGAGAAAGCAGCTGACTGGACGCTGAAACCCTGAGGAGGGCATGTGAGGGTACCCTCACCAGCACTTACTTTAATAGTCATTTTAAACACAACCTCTTCACCAGGGATTCATCAGCCAATTGCCAAAACTAAAAATATTGTTGTTATTGCAATGATAATAATAATGATAATAATAATAATAATAATAAAATTTAAAGAACATCATGGATAATAGTCTGATCTAGGGAACAGAATCAGGTGATGTCTACAATGGATCGAGTGAACAGGTGGCAGCACCTCTAGCAGCCTAACCTGCATGATGTGCTCACAGCCAAACCTCTTGGGCCAGCCCTCCCAGTGGCTTTCTGTGCTGAAGAATGCAATCAGCACTTCCTGAGTGTGGTAAGGTGCAGGTGAACACATTTATATGTAAATACCGTGGATGCTTCTTATTTGCGGCACACCAAATTAGCCGAATTAGCCCAGACTGAGCCCAGGACCCCAGGTGAAGAGCAGGTTGGCTTCCTCCAAGCCTCTGGCCACACATAACCTTGTTTTATGTGTATTTCTGTTCAAAGACGCCTTTTTAATGTATAGTACTGATTGTTGATTTGTGAACATTGAACTTGTGGCTGACAGCACTATAACTCATGCCTGAATGAACTTCATTTAACACAGATATTTTCTCCTTGAGGCACATCACAACCTTCTTGCCCTTAGGAACACTAGACAGCACTCAGCTTGGGGCTATATTAAACAGCAAAACACCAATAAAAAGCGCAAAAATGGGCACTAACTAGACCATGAACAGGCCTCTTGTTGACAGTGTGAGAGCTGAACCGAGGAGGCCGAGCATATTATCTTGCTCAACTCACCTGGGACCACATGCATCAGGTGACAGAGTTTTTGCTGCTCTGTGCCAGTCTATGAATGATCATAGAAGCCCTATGTGTTGATTTAAGGGTTACACGTAAATTTTAGCAAGTAGATGAATTCACAAATACAGAATAACAAGTAAAAAGGATCAATTGTATATGAAGAAGCCTATTAAGACATTTTTAAATTATGAAAATGTTTAAGCATATACAAAAGTAGAGAGAACATTAACTTTTTTGTTTATCTGAATCACTTTTTTCTAAATTGCCTCTGTAACCTAAATATTTGAGGAGATGAAAGTTGTGCTTGCCCTTTTCAGATAAGAAAGGTTAGCACATAGCCTGTCTGGCTGATAGGGCTATGGCCTGCTGTCTACTCAGTTGAGTTCTTTGATAATCAGTATAAACCAAAACCATAATACACATGTCATAATAAACAAACAGGAGTGATGATGAAGGAGAACTTGCTGTGTCATAAATACATTTAAAAATTAAGTCTTTTATTTGGATAAACAGGAATTAACCCTTTGCACTCGCTTGCTTTTTTCTCGATTCCTTTATTCTACTCGGGATTTAATTTTTTAAATACCCCAGATTTTACAAAGTGCGGCAGTAGAATAAAAAACTGGAATTTCTTTTCATACAAACTTATTTATTTGGATTTTTTTATATTTCAAATTATTGATACATTCAAAGAGTATAAAAAGAGCTGCTGCCGATGCTAACCACGTTGAGTCACTCTCGACATCTGAGTGCAAAAGGTTAATGGGTAAAAATAAATTTTACTTATTTTATTTCACACAAATTAGAGTTTTAAATGAGCCTAAAGTGAACAGCATCCAGCAGCTGATGATGAAGCATGTTTGAAAAGTGTTTTGATGGACTCTAGCCAATCTAACATAGCATGGAAAACTGACCCAAAAAGTTGGCCCAAGTCAGTGTCCTGGTTGGAAATGTCAGATGTGAACCCTAGGATGGGCTAGATGGATATGAAGTTACTGCTTTGAGAAATTTATAATTTTAAACAGACACCTCTTTACCCAGGAGTTCACATTGCCAACTGCCAAAATGAAAAAAAAAAATTATACTAATGATGATTTAATCCAAATTGGTAAGAAAAAAAGAAAAGAAATCCTTCTTTTGGGGCAAATATGTATTCTTTTTCTCTGTTTCACATTTACCTATTTTTAGATGTGACATAAAATGTCACAGCATAGTAAGTACTCCTACCATAATCTCAAAGGTAATTTCTAAACAGTTTTGTTTTCAATCGCACATTCCTGAAATGAATACATCGGCCACATGCATGTGAATTTCAGCCCTGAACATATACCTTAGCAAATTTCAGACGCTAACACATTCTTAACCAAAGACCATGTGGATTATCTTTTCCTCTTCTGTGCATGCCACTCTCCATAGCAAGAAAATGTATCACATAGCATATCATTTGCCCCGAACCAATTTTTCCAAGTTTCATGATTATCATCTCCCTATTTCTGGAACAGAACAGTCATGCAGTTTGCCAACAGTAATTCAGATTTAGGCTGCTAGTCGCTTTCTAGACAAGGCTGTCTTGACAACCAATACCTGTTTTCCTGACATTTCAATCTGTGTAATGAGATGTTTCTGCCCTGTCATGTGGATAGATGTTTCAGTAGGATGCAAGAGAGAATGGTTTATAAGCAGCCTCAATTATCTACCCCTGACTAGTCAGGAAAGACAGAAGTAATTGGGATAATGGTTTTGTGGAGGGGGAAAATATTAAATTTAGGAAGCCAGGAACTAAATAGGAGACTGACCACATGTTAAAATCCATCTCTCTAAGGCACCAGGATGGGGGACGAGTGGGGAGGATGTTAGGGAGAAGTAGGCCAGGATCAAATGAGGGTGTCTAGCTTTGTCCTTCCTCAGCCCAGTGTTGGCTCACTTCCTGGACCATTCAATCTATCTTCATTTTTCTGGCCATTGACATTTGCCTTCAACAAGGCATTCCTATAATGTTATGATCCAAGAATGTCTTTTATTTACATTACACTATTCAACATAGCCCTTATTTCTTAATTCATGTAAGTAAAAACATCTTAAACTTCTCATTTTGGCATACCGCATTGTTCTGTGCTCTGATCAAAGACAGTAATTCTTAGGGGGTTTTCCCTGGTTAATTTTAATACAATGTACTCCTTCAGAGAATTAGTAGTTTTGTCTCTAATAGAAAGAAAAATAAAGTTCAGGCAGTGAGCCTGTGACTTCAATGTCTCTTGTCAAAAATCAGTAATAGTTAGGTAGTAACAACTTTACTCATTCAACTGGGTTAATTTGCTTACTGATATTTTTATCTTGGTTTGGGAAACCGCAAGATCCAAATAATTAGTCCTTTATTTAAAAATTTAATATCAGCTGATAACAACTAATGAAATTGAAGGAGTAATCAAAAAACTTCCAGCAAACAAAAGTCCTAAAGTGGATAGATTTACAGACAAGTTTTACCAAACATTCAAAGAAGAATTTATAACTATCCTCCTCAAACTATTCCAAAAAATTCAAGTGGAGGAAAGACTTCCAAGCTCTTTTTACGAAGCCAGCATTATCTTAATCACAAAACCAGATAAAAACACTACCAAAAAAAGAAAATTACAGGCCAATATCCCTGATAAACATAGATGCTAAAATCCCCAACAAAATATTAGCAAACTGGATCCAGCAATACATTTAAAAGATCATACAGCATGACCAAGTAGGATTTACTCTGGGGACGCAAGGCTGGTATCCTATATAATAAAAGCCTAACATGCAAATTATCCCCTCGACCAGGAGTTGAACTGGGAGTTAGACTCAGAGTTTTACCAGGGGGTGGGGCTGGCCAGCCAACCTCCCACAGCCACTCCCCCTGGCCAACCCCACCCCAGCCAGTGGCAGCGGCAGGCAGCTGGGGGAAGGGAGTGGCAGCGGCAGCCAGTGGCAGCGGCAGGCAGCTGGCAGCCATTAGGGACCCTACCCATGCATGAATTTATGCACTGGACCTCTAGTAATATTAATAAACTAGAGGCCTGGTGCACAAAGTTCATGCACTGGGGGTGTCCCTCAGCCCAGCCTGCACCCTCTCCAATCTAGGATCGGACCTAAACCAGCAGTCAGACATCACTCTCACAATCTGGGACTGCTGGCTCCCAATGGCTCGCCTGCCTGCCAGCCTGATCACCCCCTAACCACTCCCATGCCAGCCCGATCGACACCTAACTGCTCCCATGCCGGCCCAATCAACCCCAGCTGACCTCCCTGCTGGCCCAATCGCCCCCAACTGCCCTCCCCTGCAGGCCCAGTCACCCCAACTGCCCTCCCCTGCAGGCCTGGTTCCCCCAACTGCCCTCCCCTGCCGGCCCGGTCACCCCCAATGGTCTCCCCCCCCCTTGCAGGCCTGGTCGCTCCCAACTGCCCTCCCCTGCCAGCCTGGTCGCCCCTAACTGCTCTCACCTGCTGGCCTGGTCACCCACAACTACCCTCCCCTGCAGGCCATCTTGTGGTGGCCATCTTTGACCACATGGGGGCGGCCATCTTTGTGCAAGGACATGAGGGTCAATTTGCATATTAACTCTTTATTATATAGGATCAATAAATGTGATACTTCACATAAATAAAATGAAGGGTGAAAGTCACATGGTCATATCAATTGACACAGAAAAGGCATTCAACAAAATCCAGCACAGAATTTTTATAAAAACTCTCAGCAAAGTGGGAATAGAGGGATTATACTACAAGAGAATAAAGGCCCTATATGACAAACCTTTAGCCAACATCATACTCAGTGGGCAAAAACTAAAAGCATCTCCCTTAAGAACAGGAATAAGACAGGATGTCCACTTTCACCACCCAGTCAACATAGTACTGTAAGTCCTAGCCACAGTAATCAGACAAGAAGGAAAAATAAAAGACATCCAAATTATAAACAACCAAGTGCCCATCAGTAGATGAGTGGATAGCAAAGCTGTGGTACATTTAAACAATGAAATACTATGCAGCTGTAAAAAAGAAGGATCTTTTATCCTTTGAGTCAGCATGGATAGACCTAGAAATTATTATGCTAAGCAAAATAAGCCAGTTAGAGAAAGACAAATATCACATGATCTCACTTATATGTGGAGTCTAATGAACACGATAAACTGATGAACAAAACAGGTCCAGAGACATGGAAATATGGCACTAACTGACAGATCTCAGAGGGAAAGGGGTCAGAGGGCAGGAAGAGATTAACCAAAGTACTTACTAGTATATGCATATGTGCATAGTCAATGGACACAGACATTGAAGGCCTGGGGTAGAGCAGGAGCCAGTTGTAGGGAGGCAAAGGGGGGAAAGTGGGGGACATCTGTAATACTCTCAACAATAAAAATAAAATTTAAAAAATTGAATATCAACTTCTTCAATTTGGGGAAATTTTTTCTACAAAAATTATATATATCTATTTATGTATAATTACTCAATATTATTGATGCTGAAAAAATTTAGTGAAGTAGAAGTTTTTTACCCAAAGAGAGATATTATCATGATATTCTCTCCCCCAACTTACTAGTATCTCCTTGACATTCCTATTCATTATAAACCAAAGATAATGCATATATTATATATTAATTAAAATCTGGGAAAGACAGTTGCCACTGTGTGTGTGTGTGTGTGTGTGTGTGTGTGTGTGTGTGTGTGTGTGTGTATTAGAACCATATTTACTTCACTAGTAAGTTCCTTATTGATTCCTTAACACAACTCAACCATTCACATATGTAGACATATACTAGTACATATATATAGGATGTGTATATACCCATGTATTTTTGTCATGTAGACAAAATCTAGGCTTTACCAATTTGATTTATTTGTCCTGAAGGTTCAATGGCCACCAGCTTGGTTATACTGCTCAGTCTTTCCATTGACTAAAGTTATTGAGAAAGCTATTCTTACTGGTTCCATGTTTGGAAAGGAAAACAAGATATTATAATTTGAGTTCAACAGAACATGAGCAGAACATATGTACGTTATCCAGAGAGCAGGAAGGGCATTTGGCCAGGAGAAGCACATGCAAAGACAGGGAACACTTTCTACTTTCCTGGTACTTTTCTGGGCCTTTTCCACCCTCCCTTTGACCTTAGTTAGCTTTCCTTGATGGAGCCTACCTGCCTTACTCCAGCACAGCCGATTAAGAAGCATGAGAGGGAAGATTCACTCAGTCATTCCTTCATTTATTCCTTTATTCAAATAACATTCTTGAGGGCCTACTATGTGTCAGACAAAATAGACATAAACCTTGCCTTCATGACTCCTATAACTCAATAGGGGAGACAGACATTAAACAAATATATAATCAATTAATTGGTAAAGCATCATTGCAATAAGCACAGAGCACTTGTAGAATAACATATTAGGAATCCTGTAGTTCTTTCCCATGCTAAATCCTAAAGCCCTCCGAGCACCCAAGATGTAAAACATTCTAGTGTAAATTGCTGTGATACTGGAGAAAGAATAGAAACTCAGAGTGACTGAGGGCTGCTTACAACTGTATTGTTTTTTCCAGTATCTAAGGTTAAAATACGACATTCTAGCCCAGTGGTCGGCAAACTCATTAGACAACAGAGCCAAATATCAACAGCACAATGATTGAAATTTGAGAGCCAAATTTTCTAAACTTAAACTTCTTCTAATGCCACTTCTTCAAAATGGACTCGCCCAGGCCGTGGTATTTTGTGGAAGAGCCACACTCAAGGGGCCGAAGAGCCGCATGTGGCTCATGAGCCGCAGTTTGCCGACCACAGTTCTAGCCTTCTTTAGAACTCTTTACTTTTACAGAATTAATTGGAAAATACTGTTTTATGTATCTGTAGTGAGAGTTTTAAAGCACTTTCACACATGGAGTTAGTTGTTTTACATTCTTCTTTTTATTTTTTGGAACAGAGTGGGATAATCACTACCTAATTAATTATCCATTTGATCTTTAAAAACATTCTGTGATATAGATAGGGCCTATTTTTATAAATTCTTTTATTTATATTTAGTTAATTATTATAGACTAGAGGCCCGGTGCATGAATTCATGCACAGTGGGGTCCCTCTGGGCCAATTAGGGCCCTCTTGCCCAGTCCCAATCAGGGCCAGCCAGAGGGAGAGACCACGGGAGGTTGGCTGTGGGAGCACACTGACCACCAGGGGGCAGCTCCTGCATTGAGCATCTGCCCCATGGTGGTCAGTGTGCATCATAGCTACCAGCTGGTTGTCCAGTCGTCCCATCATAAATGTCACTTAGGCTTTTATATATATACTAGAGGCCCAGTGCACAAAATTCATGCACGGGGGTGTGTGTCCCTCAGCCCAGCCTGCACCCTCTCCAATCTGGGACCCCTCGAGGGATATCCAACTGCCCATTTAGGCCCTCTCACAATCCAGGACTGCTGACTCCCAACTGCTCGCCTGCCTGCCTTCCTGATTGCCCCTAACAGCTTTTGCCTGCCAGCCTGACCAATCCCTAACCACTCCCCTGCAAGCCTGATTGATGCCTAACTGCTCCCCTGCCAGCCCGATTGCCCCTAACTGCCCTCCCCTGCAGGCCTGGTCAACCCTAACTGCCCTCCCCTGCAGGCCTGGTCACCCCTAACTGCCCTCCCCTGTAGGCCTGGTACCCCCAGCTGCTCTCCCCTACAGACCTGGGTCCCCCCCAACTGCCCTTCCCTGTAGGTCCAGTGGCCCCCAACTTCCCTCCTCTGCCAGCCTGGTCACCCTAACTGCCCTCTCCTGAAGGCTTGATCACTCCCAAATGCCCTCCCTTGCAGGCCTGGTCCCTCCCAACTGCCCTCCCCTGCTGGCCATCTTGTGGCAGCCATCTTGTGTCCACATGGGGGCAGCCATCTTTGACCACATGGGGGCAGCCATCTTGTGTGTTGGAGTGACAGTCAATTTGCATATTTCTCTTTTATTAGGTAGGACTAGAGGCCCGGTGCATGAAATTCCTCAGCCCAGCCTGCACCCTCTCCAATATGGGACCCCTTGAAGGATGTCCTATTGCTGGTTTACAGGGATTGGGCCTAAACTGGCAGTCAGACATCCCTCTCACAATCCGGGATTATATATACCTTCTTTATACTAGTACCTATAACAGTATAAACAACTTCACATGAATCTATTTTTCTCCACAGCTCATAATAATTTAGTTAGAAGTTAGTCGCATGAAGAAGCTTTTTGTTTTGTCATTAGAGTGTTCTGGGATATATAATTGAGTCCCCATGACATCTTCTTGCTTTGATTCCTAAGTTCTATCCCCAACAAATGTGCTAAGGCAGAAAGTTAGATTGAGATAGAATGCAGTTATTTCAAATAACCCAGTTAAATTAATGTGAATACAATGACGTTTGTCAACAAAGAGGAACAAAACGGGCCTGGACACCTTGCACCCATTAGGCTTTATTTATGTGTATATATTAACATCATAAGACAATGTTTGGTATTGAGAAAATGTAGTAAGAAAAAATATAAGTCTCTTATACACACAAATTATGTCATGTGATTTCCCAATACTTCTTTAACAGACCAGTTTCTTTTTTTTTTCTTTCTTTTTTTTTAATTGATTTCAGAGAGGAAGGGAGAGAGATAGAGAGATAGAAACATCAATGATGAGAGAGACTCATTCATTGGATGCTTCCTGCATGCCCCCTACTGGGAGGGATCGAGCCCACAACCCAAGTATATGCCCTTGGCTGGAATCAAACCTGGGACCCTTTAGTTTGCAGGCCGATGCTCTATCCACTGAGCCAAACCAGCTAGGGTAATAGACCACAGTTTCTGTACAAGTTGTCTCATTGTGAAAAACTTTGGTCACTTGTCAAATGAGTTCACCCCCTGTCCTACCTCAGAGAGTGGCTGGGGAATGAAATTACATATGTATCATTTTTCTAGTTATTGTTATCATCATCATCATTAATTTGTTATAACAGACAATTATACTATTAGCATTGATTATTTATATGAATGAATTTTTGTGTCTTGGTTATGTCCATCCTTTTAGGTTGACAAAGATTTATAGCTTATTAAATTGCTGGTTAGTTTGTGCATGTTTACTAAAATCCACTAAGGTTCAGGAGTGCCTTTTTATTTCTTTTTCATAACTTTGCCCATTTTTCACACTTCCACACATCCAATAATTTTATTAAGGTACTAGTAGCCCTGTGCACAATTAAATCGTGCGGGGTTCCCTAGGCCTAGCTGCAATCAGGGCCATGTCCACTGCCCAGCATCACTCCTCCACCTCCTAAGGTTAAAATATGACATTCTAGCTCGGTGAACCTCCATGCTAACAGCCCCCGCCCCACGAGGCTCCTTGGCCTCTGCTGCCCACGCCCTGTGACGCTCTTCTGCCTCAGCAGCCTGGTGAAGCACCAGGCTCACAGCCCCTGCCCCGCCTCCATCCTGTGACACTCAGCAGCCCCTCAAAGTTCCACACTAACAGCCCCCACCCCGCTCCTCCACCTCGCCTCTGCTGCCCCCACCCCACATCACTCCTCTGCCTCAGCAGCCCCTCGAAGCTCCATGCTCACCGCCCCCACCCCACAAGGCTCCTCAGCCTCTGAAGCCCCGTCCCGCCACACTGTGAGAGCTGGACTGGTCCTTTGGTCATTTGGGCCCACAGCTCCCTCCTTCCAGCCACCGCCGCGGGTGGCCAGGGGCCCACAGTTCCAGCTTCCTCAGCTCCCTAGCCTGGCATCTGGTCGAGCCTCCGGTCATTACTGGTTGCTATGGACCCAGGGTTTTTATATATTAGGATATCTTCCCCAAACCTCCCAGCCTATGGCAGGTGCTAATTAACATTGCAAGTAATGACCTCCTGAGAGAAATAGTAAAGGCTCTGAGAAGTGCCACAGTAACAAGCCTATTTAATAGTCCCCAAACCTGGAATTGGATGAGACCTTTCCTTTCTTCCTCCCTTTTCTTCCTCCTTCCTTTTTCTTTCCCTCCCTCCCTCCATTTCTCCTCCCTTCTTTCTTTTCCTCCTCTCTCCCTTTTTCCACCACTCCCTTTTCCTTTTTCTCTTTCCTTACTTTCTTTCAATTTTCAGATCACTTCACAAGGTGAATTGAGCATTCTTTTCTTTTTTGGAAGTTTACATTTATTTTTATTGAACTTATTGGGTTACATCTTACCTAATAATACAAACATGTAAATTGACCGTACCTCCGCTACGCCACCAGCCAATCAGGAGTGATATGCAAATTAACCCAACAAAGATGGCGGTTAATTTGCATACTCAGCTGCCGAGTGACGGGGGCAGGATGCTTGCGTCATCGCCATGGTGATGACACAGGCATTCTGCCCCACCCCACCCCCGGTCTCTCAGGGCCTCTGGCAGGGTGGGAAGGAGGGGCTGGAGCAGAAAGAGGTAGCTCCGGGGCCTGAGTGGAAAGGGGCTGGGCCTGAGTGGAAAGGCAGTGCCGGCAACCAGGGAAAGGAAAGCCCATTCTAGCATGAATCTTCCTGCATCGGGCTTCTAGTTACTTAATAAAATTATATAAGTTTCAGGTGTACAATTCTATAATATATCATCTGTATATTGTATTGTGTATTTACCATGCAAAGCTTAGTCTCTTTCTGTTACCATTTATCCCCCATTTATCCTCTTCTACCAACCGCACCCTCTTTTCCCTTTGCTTATCACCGTACTGTTGTGTGTCTATGAGTTGTTGTTTTGTTTTTTTGCTTAATCCCTTTATCTATTTCACCCTGTCCCCCAGCTCCCACCCCCACCCCTCTGACAGCTGTCAGTCTATTCTCTGTATCTGTGAGTTTGTTTCTATTTTGTTTGTTTGTTTTGTTTGTTGCATTCCACATGTAAGTGAAATTATAGGGTATTTGTCTTTCTATGACTGGCCAATAGACATATGAAAAGATGCTCTAATCATCAAAAATATGCAAATTAAAACTACAATGAGCCCTGACCAGTGCAGTTCAGTTGCTTGAGTGTCTTCCCATGCACCTAAAGGTTGCTTGTTCAATTCCAGATCAGGGCACTTACCTGGGTTTCAGACTCAATCTGAGGTACAGGGTGTGTAGGAGGCAGCCAATCAATGTCTCAATCTCACATCGATGTTTCTATCTCTCTCTCTCTCCCTTTCTCTTTCTCTAAAATTAATAAAAACATATTTTTTAAAAACCACAATGAGATATCACCTCACACTTGTCAGAATGGCTATCATCAATAAAGACACAAATGACAGTGTTGGTGAGGATGTGGAGAAAGGAAACCCTCATGCACTGTTGGTGGGAATACAGATTGGTGCAGCCACTGTGGAAAACAGTATGGAGGTTCCTCAAAAAATTAAAAATGGAATCGCCTTATGACCCAGCAATTTCACTGCTGGGAATATATCCGAAGATACCCCAAACATTGATTCAAAAGAATATAAGGTGGAAAGGTGAAGGGATTATGAAAAATAAAACTCACAGACAACAGTATGGTGATTACCAGAAGGAAAGGGGATGGAGGTAGAAAAGAGTATAGTAAGGATAAATTGTGATGGAAGGAGAGTTGACATGGGATGGTGAACATGCAATACAATATACAGGTGATATAGAATTGTACACATGAAATCTACATAATTTTATTAACCAATGTCACTCCAATAAATTAAACAAAAAAAGTTAAAAGATTAAAAAAAAAATAGCCTTGCTGGTTTGGCTCAGTGGATAGAGCGTTGCCCTACAGACTGAAGGATTCTGGGTTTGATTCCGGTCAAGGGCATGTACCTCAGTTGCAGGCTTGATTCCTGGCCCCTGTCAGGGCGTGTGTGGGAGGCAACCAATCGATGTGTCTCTGTCACGTTGATATTTCTTTCTCTCCGTCTCTCCTCGTCCTTTCCACTCTGTCTAAAAAATCATTGATAGCCTTAGCCAGTTTGGCTCAGTGGATAGAGCATCGGGCTGCGGACCAAAGGGTCCCAGGTTTGATTCCAGTCAAGAGCACATACCTCGGTTGCAGGCTCTTCCCTGGCCCAGGACCGTGTGGAAGGCTCCTCCCTGGCCCGGGACCGTGTGGAAGGGAACCAATCAATATGTTTCTCTCACATCGATATTTCTCTCTGTCTTTCCCTCTCTCTAAAAATTAATGGAAAAAATCCTCAAGTGAGGATTAACAAGAATATATGCACCCCTATATTCATTGCAGCGCTATTTACAGTAGCTAAGATCTGGAAACAGCCCAAGTGCCTATCAGTAGATGAGTAAATTAAAAAGCTGTGGTATATTTACACAATGGAATTTTTTACTCATCCATTAAGAAATGAAATTTTACCTTTCCTGACAGCAAGGATGGACCTACAGGATATTATTCTAAGAGGAGCACTCTTTATAGAAAACCTGTAGTCTCACCGAATAACGCTACACAAAAAAGAGCAGGGCCCTCCCTCACATGGGCAAAGGCCTAACATTTCTCAAGAAGATCATGATGCAGGTGTGTGCTTACCACTCTGGGATAGTGGAGAGCACTTACTTCATGGGAGTGTGAGGCTGCACTGAGTTAGTACATGTATGATGCTTAGAGTAGTGGAACCACACATGGTGAATGTTCAATAAATATGAGCTTTTAGATAACACCCAATCAAAAAATGGGCAATGGATCTAAATAGATACTTTTCGAAAGAAGACATAAGGAAGGCCAAGAGACATATGAAAACATGCTCAAAGTCACTAATCATCTGAGAGATGCAAATCAAAATGACAATGCGGTACCATCTCACAATGCAGTACCTGTCAGAATGGCTATCATCAACAAATCAACTAACTAACGACACGTGCTGGTGAGGATGCAGAGAAAAAGGAACCCTCGTGCACTGCTGGTGGGAATGCAGACTGGTGCAGCCACTGTGGAGAACAGTATGGAGTTTCCTCAAAAAACTAAAAATGGAACTCCCATTTGACCCAGTGATCCCATTTCTAGGAATACATCCCAAGAAACTAGACACACCATCAGAAAGGATAGATACACCCGTATGTTCATAGCAGCACAATTTACCATAGCTAAGATTTGGAAACTGCCTAAGTGCCCATCAGCAGATGAGTGGATTAAAAAAATTGTGGTACATCTACACATGCTGTGGTTAAAAAAAAAAAAAAAAGGAATTCTTACCAATTGCAACAGCATAGTTGGAACTGGAAAGCATTATGCTAAGCAAAATAAGCCAGCCAGAGAAAGATAAATATCACATGATCTCACTCATTTATGGAAAATAATGAACAACATAAACTGATGAACAAAACCAGATCCAGAGACATAGAAGCATCTTTCAGACCATCAAAACTCAGAGGGAAGGTAGGGGAGGGTGGGGGTAAGGGGGAGAGATCAACCAACCAAAGGACTTGTATGCATGCATATGAGCCTAACCAATGAACATAGAAACAGAGGGGTGAAGGTATGAGTGGGGGATTTGGGGGGTAATGGGGAGATAAGGACACATATGTAATACCTTAATCAATAAAAATAAATAAATTATTTTTAAAATATGAGCTTTTATTATTACTATTATTATTATTATCATCATCATCATCATTTACTGAGGTTACAATGGGTTAGCCCTGAGTGAACTGCTTGGAAATGTTATCTGGGGTATATGTTTGAAACACTCTTCTTGGTGGCAAACATTTTTGAACCAAGAAGTGAACTGGCTGCTTTTATAGGTGGCTATTTTTGACATTTTTTAAAAGACCTCTCTCACAGTGGGTGGGCAGCTGTTTACAATTACCCATCTACGTGGTTCGCAGGTGAGCCAGGGTGGAGAAATCTGGCTTTTTTCTGTTTTCAAGTAAGTAACTTGCTGCCACATTGCACTTAGCAGGCGAACCACACCCAGTGGAAATGTGCTAAAACAGACAGGCCAGAGTCCCTGAGACACAGAAGTGACTCATGCTCAGAAAGGATCACCATGGTGATTCTTTAAACACACTGCCTTGTCTGGCAGAGGGGTGCGGGGGGCGGGGGTTCTCTGTGTTAGGGTCACCGAAGGAGGAACGCATGAAGCCAAAAGGGGTAAAGAATTACAAATTTATTAGGTCATCTAGACACCCAGATGGGCTGAGCCCCAAAATGGCGCCAGACCCCAAAGACAGGGAATGAGAGGTTTTTAAAGGACTCTAGGTGGGCTTTTTCTGGGAAGAGAATTCTCTGTGCAGGTGTGGATTCTGGGAAACTCCGGAGGGGAGAGATAATGGTCTTAGCAAGGGGAATGTGGTCTAAGCAAGTGCAATGTTCATTGTGAAGTGGCCTAAAGGTCAGTTCCCAGGGGAGGGGTATTAATTCAATTATATGATCAGAGCTAACACTCTGGAGGGCATTGCAATGAACTGGTTATTGGCCCGTTGTTGGGAATGTTGGTTTTCTCACTTGGGCTTCTTTATTCTTTCTTGGCATGGCCAGAAGACAAGTTGGTGCTGAACCAAAAGGCCTTCTCGGCTGGGTAGGGCAGAAAATCTCCTTTCTTGATTGCCACAAACTCAGACACAACTTGTGTCCAACTGCATGGGAGCAGCCATCAGCGAGAGTGTATATGGGGAGGAGGGGTATTTTGCTTAGTTTTAATCATGAGAAATTGAAGCCAAGCAAATTGTTAAATAAAAGATTTCTGGCAAATACATCTTCTTTTCATCATTTAAAAGCTGTCAAGCTTTAGAATATGGAAAAGGCAGTTTTATAAAACTGTTTGTTTGTAAAGAGCCTCCCACTAGTTAAATCCAGTAGCATTCATGCTGCCTGTGGCCTCCTGGCTGCATCTCTCCAGAGATCCCTGATTTTCCCCATCCAGCTGTGGGTATGTTCACACAAGTTCATGTTCATGTATGTGCTGTATGTACACATGTGTATATGGGAGGGGAGGGTGTTGGACTGTGTTGCATTGCATTGTATGTAGAGAGGATGTGTGTTGTGTGTGTATGCATTGCATGTATGTACAGGTATATAGTGTGTAGTAGGGTTGTGGGGTATGTCTTGTGATGTATTGGAGGTATATGGTGTGTGTTAGGTATGTGTGTATTTAGATATGTGGTGTGTAGTAGGTATGTGGTTGTGTCCATGTGTGTATACATGTGGTGTGTATGTGTGGTGTGTGTGTGTAATAAGGGACAGATGCTCCTGGCACAAACAGGAAAGATTTATACCGCAAACAAAAATCTGGTAGCTCATTTTATGCCATCTTCTATGATCAAAGGTTCATACTTACCACATGGCACAAAGAAAAGATAGCCATACAACCTATGTGCATACATCTGGGGAGAGTAAGAAAGTTTACAGATTGACTAAAAGTTGCCAACTAATTTTTCTGCATTTTATATTATGCTGGCTATGTCGGTGACTGTCAAATATTAAAATAGTACATCTTTTTTTTTTTTTACTATTTCTTTCTAATCTATCCATGTGTATTGCTTTGAAACAAAGGAGGAAAACTTTGAGAAGCAAGGAAAAGGAGGAAAGGAGATGGGATGGAAAGGGGGAAAAGAAGTATTTAAGGCAGAAGACTGGGAATGGGGCTAAGGAGACGCTTGTTGGCCAACACTGCCTACATGTGCCAAGGAGGGTCACACTCTCACCACCCGGAAACTCAGAACAATTGCCTTAGTGTACCTGAAGATAAATGAATTAATGGCATCAGCACTGTCGTCACCCCCTCACTAGCACGTTCTCACCTGTGGCATGTTGGCCAGCTGGGTTTGCAGGTTCAAAGCTGGTTTTGTGTGTCCATTCCCCGGTGAAATGTGTTGAAGTTCCCCCACATGCAAACTTTAACATAATTGCTGCATGTTCTCATGCTTAATGGGAGTAACATGATACTCATGTAAAAAGCCCCAGGTGGTCTGAACAGTGGTCTTGCAGATAAGATCTTTGGGGAGGGGAAGAAATTATGGGATGTAATCTGTTAGATACTACATCCAAATTCACAACCTTCCTTTAATCCCAATTTTCCTTGAAATGAACCCAAATCAAATTATTATTATTACCAAACAGTTGACTTAAATGACAGTAGCCAGCATTCAAGGGCTTTTGTAATTATGCTACTCTCTTCATAAAATGCTGTATTAAATAAAATTCCAACCTCCATTGCCATCTGTCCAGGGATTTGAAACACATTCCATAGATTCATTGACAGAATGTTGCACCAAGGAGGGACTTTAGTGATCATCTGGTACTAACACCTCATTTTTAGATGAAAAACTAAGGCCCAAATATATAAAATGACTTGCCCAAGGGACCTTAGCAGGTTTGCAGAAAACTACACTGGGAACTGAAAGCATGCTCTCTGCACTCAGCTTCCAAGTGCACTTTCCAGGATGAATGCACAGCGATGTAGAGCGAACGGGCTCAGGACAATCTTATCAAGGGAGAAGAACCTTATATACAGACTTCATTTAAAGAGGTGCTTTTATTTTTATTTTTTAATATATTTTTATTGATTCCAGAGAGGAAAGGAGAGGGAGAGAGAGATAGAAACATCAATGGTGAGAGAATCATCCATCAGCTGCCTCCTGCACGCCCCTTACTGGGGATCGAGCCCGCAACCCAGGCATGTGCCCTTGACCGGAATCGAACCCGACCCTTCAGTCTGCAAGCTGACACTCTATCTACTGAGCCAAACCAGCTAGGGCTAAGGAGGTGCTTTTAAAGAAACCCATTTGCAAATACCCATCCCTAGCCACCCAACTTCTTATGGCAGCTCCAGGAAAGAGATCGCATGTGATATGTCATGAGTAAAGATGTGCACAGATGTTAAACGGGGTCTGCCCAAACAGATCTCACTCATAATACGTTTCCTCTAAAAAAATTCTTGCAGAATAAAATAACTTTTCCACTCTCATTTGAGGGCATCTGTATCTAATTGATCTGAATTAGGAAAAGGGAAAATGTATAATTAAAGAGCATTCTTGAAATTAAGCATTTTTAAACTCCTATGAAACATGTGTATGCATTTGTCTTGCTCATAGAAAGAAATATGAGAGCAAAGTTTCCTTCTTTGGGGGAAGGAGAAATAGGCCAATATATTACAACTCAGAGTACAAGACAGTTTGGCAAATAACAGACTGGCCTGTCTGCTTTATTACTTTTGAGACTATGTGGAAACTATGTGGGTGGCAAAGGGTAACTTCCTTCTGTGCTGGCTAAAAAAAGTAGTGTAAGAGTTGAATGTCAGTATGCCTCAATGAGCAATGAACTATCAGAGAGACAACATTTAGATATTTTAATGTGGATCCCAGGCCAAAACAGAAAAAGGTAAAAGGCAGAGTTTGCAAGTATCTTAGTGATATATGATCAACATATCCATAGATATCTTTATTTTTTTCATTGCTCAAAAGTTTCCAATGAAAAATCATCCCAATGTTAAAAACTAGAATTTTCTACCTGTCCTCTTGGTTTATCTAACCCTACATATACTCAAGATCTTAGCTCAAATATGATTTCATCCAAGATGCCTTTCCTGCCCCATGATTTAACCTCGGTTCCCCCTATTGCAAGATCTCATGATGTTCAGGTGTATCTCCCCACACTTGCATAAAGCCATCTGCCCTACTAGACTGGAAGTTACCTAAGGGTAGGAAGCATGTGTTTCCCATTCACAATGGTCTCCAATACCTAGCAGAATACTTGGCACGTAGAAAACTCTCAGCACATATTTATTGAATGGAAAGATGGATACATACTCTCTCTAGTTTCAGAGCCTGTATTTAAAATACCTCTCTTCAAACTACAGAAGGAACCACCTATTTTCTCAAGCCCTCTTTTCTTTACCACTTTCCTCACTGCAGTAGTTTTCAATAGAAACACGGGAGTGTGGAAGATAAGGCAATCTGGTGCCACATGGGGAATTAGAGACATCTTGAATTCCAAATCTTGGAATAAACTGGACCTACAAATTCTAGCTCCACAAAACTTGGAGTCAAGAGCTATATCTGATCCATTTTTGGATCTCTAGTAGCTTTCCAATAAAAATTTATTAAATAATGTTCATTTTTCTCAGAGACCAAGAAAACAGCTTTATATAACATTAATGGGGAAATTAGATAAACCACAAATTAGCTTGTCTTAACCAATAAATGGTCCCCTCTAATTTTATATCAGTGCTAAACACCTAGCATCTGTAGTGTAAAGTCGTCTAAATTACTTCAGAAGCAATAGTCCATAATCTGTAAACACATTCCAAATCATCAAACGCCTCCCACAAATGAGCGCCTCATCTTAAAACAACACTCAGTTCTACACAGAGCAGTATGGAGACATTAGTGCCAAAAAGTATTACCTTAATTTAAATGAGCTCATAAAAGAACAGACTGATCATAGAAATGAGGGCCAGGCACACTGTTTCTGTAAAGGACCAGAGAGTGAGTATCTCAGGCTTTGCAGGGCTTTCAGTTTTTGTTGCATACACTCAGCTTGGTCAGTAGTATGAAAGCAGTCATAGACAATGCATAAATAAATGGGTGTGGCCGATTCCAGTGAAATTGTATTTACAAAAACAGACTGAAGGCTATAATGTGTCCATCCCTAAACTAAAGAATGAATTGATACAGGTGAAGCCCAGACAACATAACAGAGTGTTTCAGGGAAATTTTCCAGTAGTTTAAATAAAGAAATGATAGGAGAATAGATTCACTTTTCCAAAGATCATAAAATGGTTATACAGAATTAAAAATGGAAAAATAAACAACCTTAATTGTCAATACAATATTCACATTGAAAGGATTAATATGTAAATCATTATAAATATAAATTTATACTTATAATGTAAAATTATATAATGTACTCATGAAATTTATATGTAAAGTCCTGGCCCATGTGACTCAGTTGGTTGGGCATCCTCCTGTGCTCTGTAGGTTGCTGATTTGATTCCCAGTCAGGGCATATGCCTGGGTTGTGAATTTGATCTCTGGTAGGGGGCATACCAGAGGCAGCCGATTGATGTGTTGCTCTCATATCCATGCTTTTCTCTCTCTCCCTTCCTTTCTCTCTAAAAATCAATGTTAAAAATTTATAAGTGAGGGGAGTTTATGCACAGTTGTGTGATTGTATATATTTAAGTCTTACAACAATAAGTCATTTAAACTGGGGGATTCTGTGAGAAATTTCTTTTTTCTTTAAAATAATTTTTTTGGATATTTCTTAAGGTTGCAAACAACTGGCCTAGATGAAATTTTTGAGATTTTGATATTGAGGGTAAACTAGCTTCATAAGAAAGAGAAAGTGCAAACACTGAGTTGATTCATGCCAGTCTCTCTTCTGGGAACCAGGGAGAAAGGGATGAGTTCTTGCTTTTATAGTCTTAGCTTCTAGAGGAGGAATTCAATGATGAAATTTAATGTATAAACATTAAATGTCTTGATATAGGAGAACCAAGATGGCAGCGTAGGTAAATGCCAGTACTATTTGCCTCCCACAACCATGTCAAAATTACAACTAAAATACAAAACAACCATTATTCAGAACTGCCTGAAAGCTGGCTGAATGAAAGTCCTACAATTAGAGAAGTAAAGAAGAAAGTACACTGAGACAGGTAGGAATGGTAGAGGCGCGGAACAGGCTGGTTCAACACCCACATATTCCTTTTTTTTTTTTTTTTAATCGGGGGGGATATATCGGTTGCAGAGGACTCGCATAAGGAGCAAGGGGTCTCAGCCCCACACCAGACCCTTATCCCAAGGTTTCATTGCTGGGAAGAGAAGTCCCCATAACATTGGACTGTAAAAACTAGCTGGGATTGTGGCTGAGTGACACACAGACTATTGGAGCCCCAGGCAGTTCCTCTTAAAGGGCCAGCACATGAACTTACATTGACTCGATCACTTTGAGCTCCAGCACTGGGCTCCTTTGGGGGACCCAGGGACATACAGAGAGGAACTGCATTATCTGGCATCAGGGCAGGAACTCTACGATGGCTTTCTCCCAGATGGGGGTCTTCACAGGCATAATTGTTCCTGAGTTGGAACTCACCCATCACAGAGCTGACTGGCAGCCATATCTGAGTTTCCATCAGCCTGATTCACACTGTTTGCTCCACCCTGGTGATTCCGAGACTCCACCACATCCAATTTGCAGCACCACCAAAGCTGTTTGCAGCAGCTTTTTCATATGAATGGCCTGTCCCAGCTCAGGCTTCAGAATTTGCTAAAATACCTCAAAAAAAGCAGCAGCTGGCATCAGCATTCCTCAAACCTATCAATAAGAGGACCAAGACCTGGCAGTAGCATCAGCCTGCCTTGTTTCATAGCTTGGCCTCACCTGGGCACTTCTAAGCCCAATACAAGTCCAGCCATCTGCAAATCTCTCTGTAGCTCCTGCCAGGTGGCTGCAGGCAGTGGTTTGACTTTGCACCTCCAAAAAGGTTCCAAAGCCAGTGCACCTGGTGGACAGCTTCTATACCAGATTACAACTCTACACATCTACAAGTGACACACTCAAGAAGCAGACTCAGTGAGCATCAACTCCCCACTGAAGCAAGTCCTGCTCCATATGGGTGTCTCCTGCACAGCAGCTCTTCCACTGTAGTCGCAACTGGTCCTCACAACCAATTGGCCTGGAGTTCAATTCCTCCCAGTGGTGCCAACAATAATTAAAGCTAAACTACAAAAAGAATATGCAAACAGCCCACACAGTGGTGTACCTAAAGTGTCAAGTTCAGGTGACTGGGGAGGCTGAGCCACTGGACCCTACAGGACACCTACTACACAAGGTCACTCTACAAATTTCAGAAGACATAGCAGCTCTACATAATACATAGAAACAAATACAGGGAGGCAACCAAAATGCAGAAACAAAGAAACATGTCACAAATGAAAGAAATGGAAGAAAGCAAATTACTGGATACAGTGTTCAAAACAATGGTTATAAGGTTTCTCAAGGATTTTAATGAGAGCTTCAGACTTTGAAGGATCTTAGTGAGAATGTCAAAGACATGAAAATGGACCAGTCAGAAATTAAGTGCACACTAACTAAAATAAATAATTCAACAGTGGAGTAGAGGGTTCTGAGAATCAACTCAACAATTTAAACTATGAGGAAGCAAAAACCACTCAACCAGAAGAGCAAAAAGAAAAAAGAATCGAGATCCAACATGGCAGCTGACAGGACTGCTGGGAGGAAGAGAGTATAACAGAGTAAATAAGTGATAGGGGCATGTGTGGACATGTGTGGTATGTGTGTGGGTAATTGAGGGACAGATAGATATCTCAATAGTCCCAGGGGCTGGCAGAACTGGCTCTCCAAGGCAGGGAGCCCCTGCTACCGCCATGAGCACACCCCAGGCCAGCTCGGCTTTGGCACAGAACCCACACCATCTTGTAGAGGGGAGCAATGAAGGCCAGCAATGCTGCCACACCAATAAGCAGACAAACCTTGGACAGCACCCCCATATTTGTTCAGGGAGCCATTTGCCAGCCATAACTCACATGGAACCGCCACTGTGCTGCAGCAGTTAGCAGCAGCACGGTACCGCGACATGGGCCCCAGACATCTGCAGTGAGTGCGCACCAGACAGACCTCCCGAGCTGTGCCTCCGAGCTGGAGCCCAAACCCAGCATCCCAGAATCCCACACTTCAGGTCCCCACACTGTGAGTGCAAGCCACGGGTACCCCACTCCCCACTCCATCCTGATCCCGATACAGAATCGCAGCTGGGTGTATGCTACACCCCAACCCAGACAGAACCTTTGCCTGATGAGCACCCTGCCCCTGGTACAGACAGAGCACGCTACACCATCAGCACAGACAGACTCTTTGGTTGGTGCACACCCAAACCCCAGCACAGACAGTGCGCTCTGCCACCAGCACAGACAGAACCTTTGCTGGTGCGCACCCGGCCCCAGCACAGACAGAGCCACAGCCCAGTGTGTGCTACGCCCCTGAGAGACAGAGCCTTTAGTCTCTGAATGATTTGCACCCAGCATAGAGATAACTGTCACCCAGCATGTGCCCTACCCACAGACCAGGTCAGAGCTGCTGATGCAACCTGGTGTGCCCAGCCACAGGTCACAGGACTACACTGCAATTGCACTGCCAGAGGGACCTAGGGTACCATCCCGATGTAGGGCCTGGTGCCACACAGCAAATTGCATACCAGAGGGCTCTGGGCCCTCACAGAGAGTCACAGACCAGAGGAACTGTGCACCCAACCTTGCCAACCCTGAAAATGGATAACTGAGGGATCAAAATCGTGGGAGAAGGGGGTAAAATTCAGAGCAGAGACAATAAAGGTGTGAAACTCAAGAAAGGTGTCTCTTTCTGGCCCTGGGGCTAGTGAGTCCAGTACCATTGGACTGCTATGGGCTTCAACCCCTCGGAACCCAAGCAGGGAGCTCAGGGACAGAAAGAGACAGCAAAAATGGGGAGACAAAGAAGCAACCCCCCCAAAATAGAAAAGGAGGAATCACCAGAAAAGGAACTGAATGAAATGGAGGTATGAAATATGTCAGAAAAAGAATTCAGCGTAATGGTCATACAGTTCATAAACCAGATGGATGAGAAAATCAACAACTATGTAAGAATCAAGAGGAAATAAAAATGATATAGGTACAATAAAAAACATTGTAGAGTAGAAGAAGTGGAGGACCGAATTAGTGAGTTAGAAGATAGGGCAGATAAATACACCCAATCTGAATAGCAATTAGAGAAAAAAAAAATTACAAAGAGGGAGGAGAGCCTAAGGGAACTTTGGGGCAACATGTAATGAAGTAACATACGTATAGTAGGGGTGCCAGAACAAGAAGAGAAGCAAGGATTAAAAAACATATTTGAAGAAATAATGAAAGAAAACTTCCCTGATTTGGGGAAGAAAAAAGTCACACAAGCACAGAGAATCCCAAACAAGATGAACACAAAAAGACCCACACCAAGACATGTTGTAATTACAATGACAAAAATTAACAACAAAGATAGAATCTTAAAAGCTGCAAGAGAGAGACAGAGAGTTACTTAAAAGGGATCTCCCATTAGATTATCAAATGAATTCTCAACTGAAACACATCAGTCCAGAAGAGAATGAAATGAAGTACACAAAGTGATGCAAAGAAGGGTCTGAGTCCAAGAATACTCTATCCAGCAAGGCTATCATTGAAAATGGAAGGGGAAATCAGGAGCTTTGCAGATAAAAAAAAAAAAGGCTAAGGGAGTTTATCACTACCAAGCCAGCAATGCAAAAAATGCTAAAGGGAGTGTTGTAAAGAGAAGAAATAGAAAGGGAATAAGGACCATAGAAATAAAGACTAAAAATGGTTACAAACAAGTAACTATTAATAATAACCTTAAACATAAATGGACTAAATGCTCCTATCAAAAGACATAGAGTGGCTGAATGGACGAGAAAATATGACCCATATATATGCTGTCTACAAGAGACCCACCTCAAAACAAGGGATTCACACAGACTGAAAGTGAAATGATGGAAAAATATCTTCAAGGCAAATGGAAATGAAAAAAAAAAAAAAAAAGCTGGGGTAGCAAAACTTATATCTGACAAAATAGACCTCAGAGTGAAGGCCATAACAAGAAATAAGGAAGGCCACTTCATAATACTAAATGGATCAATACAACAAGAGGATATAACTCTGGTACACATATATGCACCCAATGCAGGAGCACCCAAATACAAAAAATTAAAATAAAAACCTTCTGGAAGATATCAAGGGAGACTTACAGCAATATAATCATAGTAGGGTAATTTAACACCCTACTGACATCACTGGATAAATCCTCTAGACAAAATATCAGCAAAGAAACAGCAATCCCAAACTACTCACTAGGTCAGATAGACTTAATCAACAACTTCAGAACATTTCACCCCAGAGGTACAGAATACACATTCTTCTCAAGTGCACATGGGACATTTGCAAAGATAGACCACATATTGGGACACAGGAAAAGTGTCTTCAAATTCAAGAAGATTGAAATTATACCAAGCATCTTCTCAGATAACATTGGCATAATATCAGAAGTCAACTACAATAAAAACAATAAATAAAATAAACACTTGGAGGCTAAATAGCATATTATTAAACAACTAAAGGCCCGGTGCATGAATTCGTGCACTGGTGGGGTCCAGCCAACCTGCCCCCAATTGGGGTGGGAGGGGCCGATTGGGACCAGGCCAGGTCGGGGGAGGGGTCATGGGAAGTTGGCCAGCTGGCCCTGCTCCCATTGGGGTGAGGGGAATGATCGGGGTCGAGGCTGGCTGAGGGGAATGGCCACAGGATGTTGGCCAGCCACACCCGCCCCCAATCAGGGCAGGGGGGCAATTGTGGGACAGGGCTGGCCAGGCGGGGAGTTATTAATGTCAAAGATCTTTGCAGGGTGTAAACATGTTTGCTGTTGGCTTTTGGATGAGTCAAAGCTTCCAAGGCACATTAGTGTCAGGGATACTTACAGCTTCTGTTTCTAAGCCTCTTTCTAAACAGGTAATGCAGTTTAGTTCCCTGCTGACAAACCCTCTAGAGAGAGGCCGTGGTATGATGTGGCTGCCCTCTTTGGTAGTAAGCAGTGGAGAGAGAATGCAGGAAGATGGTAGTTGTGCTACCTTTCCTGGACACCTGACTGACAGTCCAGACCGTGAGCAGTTTCCCTCCTGATCACTCATCATTCAGGTTCCTGGTCTATGAAGGCTGGAGAACATTTACTTATTTAGAATCACTGAAGATCTCAGTGATTGAGGTGGCGGGGGATGGGGGTTGATAGGGAGCAGAGCCAGCAGGGGGGAGGGGCCATGGGCAGTTGGCTGGCCACCTCCCCCCCGCAAAAAAAAAAAAAAAATCAGGCCAGTTGGCTGCCACAGTGCACATCATAGCCACCATTTGTTCTGGTTGTTCTGGTCATTCTGCTGTTAGGTCATTTGGCTTTTACATATATAGATGATTGGGTTACAAAAGATATCAAAGATGAAATTAAAAAACATCCAGGAAACAAATGACAATGAAAAAAACAACAATCCCAAATCTATGGGACACAGTGAAAGCAGTCCTCAGTGGGGAGTTCATAGCATTAACCCTTTTCACTCGCTTGCTTTTTTCTCAATTCCTTTATTCTACTCGGGATTTAATTTTTTAAATACCCTAGATTTTACAAAATGCGGCAATAGAATAAAAAACTGGAGTTTCTTTTCATACAAACTTACTTATTTGGATTTTTTTATATTTCAAATTATTGATAAATTCAATACAATTCAACATACGAGCTGCTACCGATGCTAACCATGTCGAGTCACACTCGACATCCGAGGGCAAAAGGTTAAAAGCCTACCTCAAAAAAATAAGAAACACTGGTAATAAATGATCTAACTCTACAAATTAAAGAATTAGAAAGAGAGCAATAAGAAAAGCCCAGAGTGAGCATAAGGAAGGAAATAATAAAGATCAGAGTGGAAATAAATGACTTAGAGACAAAAACAAATACAAAATATCAATGAAACCAAGAGTTGATTATATGAAAGGCTAAGCAAGATTGATAGGCAGGCTCACCAAAAAGTAAAGAGACAAATAAACAAAATCAGAAATGAGAGAAGCAAAATAACAACAGACCCCACAGAAATACAAAGGACTGTAAAAAAAAAAATACTATAAACAACTCTATTGCAACAAACTGGTCAACCTAGAAGAAATGAACATATTCCAAGAAAAACACGATTTTCCAAAACTCAATCACTAAGAATGAAAAAAATCTGAATAGGTCAATAACTATGGAGGATATTCAAGCAGTAATAAAAAATCTTTCAGCAAACAAAAGCTCAGGAACAAAAGGCTTCACAGGGGAATTTTACCAAACATTCAAAAAAATAAAACCTATCCTCCTCAGACTATTCCAAAAAATTTAAGAGGAAGGAACACTTCCAATCTCTTTCTAAGAAGCAAGCATTACGCTAATCACAAAACCAGACAACGACACTAAAAAGAAAGAGAATTACAGGCCAATATCTCTGATGAACATAGATGCTAAAATCCTCAACAAAATTCTAGCAAATCAAGTCTAGCATTACTATAGAAAGATCAAACACCTTGACCAAGTGGGATTCATTCTGGGAAACAAGGATGGTACAATATCCCCATATCAATAAAACGTGACATCACATAAACAAATTGAGAGATAAAAATCACATAGTCATTTCAATTGTTGCAGAAAAAGCATTTGACAAAATAGAGGGATCATACCTCAACATAACAAAAGTCTTATATAACAAGCCTACAGCCAACATCATACTCAATGGACAAAAACTAAAATCATTTCCCCTAAGAACAGGAACAAGAGAAGGATGCCCATTTTCCCCACCCTGTTCAACATAGTACTGGAAGTGTTAGCCACAACGATCAGAGAAGAAGAAATAAAAGGCATCCAAATTGGAAAAGAAGAAGTAAAATTGTCATTATTCACAGATGACATGATATTGTACATAGAAAACCCTAAAGACTCCATCAAAAAACAACTAGATTTAATAAATGAATTCGGCAATGTAGCAGGATACAAAATTAATGCCAATAAATCTATGGCATTGTTATACACCAATAATGAACTCACAGAAAGAGAAACAACAAAAACAATCCCATTTACCATTGCACCAAAAAAAATTAAGATACCTAGGAATAAACTTAACTAAGGAGGTAAAAGACCTATACTCGGAAAACTACAAGCCATTGAAAAAAGAGATAGAGGAAGACATAAACAGATGTAAGAATATACTATGTTCATGGATTGGTAGAATCAACATCATTAAAATGTCCATACTACCCAAAGCAATCTATAGATTCAATGCAATCCCCATTAAAATACCAACAACATATTTCACAGACCTAGAAAGAACTCTCCAAAACTTCATCTGGAATAAAAAAAAGCACCAAATAGCTGCAGCAATCCTGAGAAAGAAGAACAAAGTAGGTGGGATCTGAATACCAGATTTCAAGCTGTACTACAAAGCCACTGTTCTCAAAACAGCCTGGTACTAGCACAAGAACAGACATATAGACCAATGGAATAGAATAGAGAATCCAGAAATCAACCCAAACCACTATGCCCAATTAATATTCGACAAAGGAGGCATGAACATACAATGGAGTCAATACAGTCTCTTCAATAAATGGTGTCGGGAAAATTGGACAGATACATAAAAAAAAAATGAAACTAGAACACCAACTTACACTTTACACAAAAGTTAACTCAAAATGGATACAGGACTTAAACATAAGATGGGAAACCATAAAAATACTAGAGGAATCCACAGGCAGAGAAATCTCAGACATATGCTGAAGCAATTTCTTCACTGATACTGCTCCTAGGGCAATGGAAATAAAGAGAAAATAAACAAATGGGACTACATCAAAATAAAAAGCTTTTGCACAGCAAAAGAAACCACCAACAAAACAACAAGAAAGCCCACTGTATGGGAGAACATATTTGCCAATGTATCACTGATAATGGTTTAATCTCCAACATTTACAAGGAACTCATACAACACAACAAAAGGAAAATAAACGATCCAATAAAAAAAAATGGGCAATGGACCTAAATAGATACTTTTCAAAAGAAGACAGAAGGAAGGCCAAGAAACATATGAAAACATGCTCAAAGTCACTAATTATCCGAGAGATGCAAATCAAAACGACAATGCAGTACTATCTCACACCTGTCAGAATGGCAACCATCAACAAATCAACGAACAAGTGCTGGCGAGGATGCGGAGAAAAAGGAACCCTCGTGTACTGCTGATGGGAATGCAGACAGGTGCAGCCACTGTGGAGAACAGTATGGAGTTTCCTCAAAAAACTAAAAATGGAACTCCCATTTGACCCAGTAATCCCACTTCTAGGAATATACCCCAAGAAACTAGAAACACCAATCAGAAAGGATATATGCACCCCTATGTTCATAGCAGCACAATTCACTATAGCTAAGATTTGGAAACAGCCTAAATGCCCATCATCAAATGAGTGGATTAGAAAACTATGGTACATCTATACAATGGAATACTATGCTGCTATAAAAATAAGGAATTCTTACCATTTGCAGCAGCATGGAGGGAACTGGAAAGCATTAAGCTAAGTGAAATAAGCCCGGCAATGAAAGAAAAATACCATATGATCTCACTCATTTATGGAAAATAAAGAACATTATAACCTGTTGAACAAAATGATAGATACAGAGGCAGTGAAGCATTGAACAAACTGTCAAATTATAGCGGGAAGGCTGTTGAGTGTTGGGGAGTGGGGGGAAGAGATCAACTGAAGGACTTGTATGCATGCATATAAGCACAACCAATGGACACAAGACACTGTAGGGGTGGGATGAGGGCATGTGATAGGGGGTAGGGGAGGCTGGGGGTAGGTCCTTGGGGGGGGGGGATGAGATATATGTACTACTATGTGTAATACTTTAAACAATAAAATTAAATTTTAAAAAAAGACCACCAAAAAAGATGAACAGAGAACTAAGCAATGATGTGAATCATACATCTTCCTCTTTAATCGTGCTGTACCATGATGGGCATGGCTTCCTGAGTATTTTTTCCCACTGACCATCTTAAAAAAAAATAGAATCATTACAGCCCATCTGGTGTGGCTCACTGGTTGAGCATTGACCTATAGACCAGGAGGTTATGGTTCGATTTCCCATCAGGGCACATGCCCAGGTTGTGAGCTCAAACCCTAGCGTGAAGTGTGCAGGAGGCAGCTGATCAATAATTTTCTCTCATCATTGATGTTTCTATCTGTCTCTCCATCTCCTTTCCTCTCTGAAATCAATAAAAATACATTTTAAAAAGGAATCATTACACTCATGAATCTTACGTTATGTATATTTTACCACAATTTTAAAAGTCCCTGTGATTGCTTTATGACAAAGAGGCTGGGAAATCAGTAATGGAAGCAGAAAGACCAGTCAGAAGTTGACTGCAATAGGCTGGGCAAGAAATGTAAGGCACGGGAGAGGAGGTGGCACACCTGCAGATCAGGGGCCTGTTCAGGATGTCCTACCACCGCCCACTTAACGTCATTACTGTGTTCTCAAAAATCAACTGTTCTGTGCAAAAACACTGAGCCTATTTCCCACTATTTGTAAATAGATTTTAAAAGTTAAGCTACATTGCACAGCAACCCTTATAACCCCAACAGTTTTCCTAAAACATAGGTACAACTCAGTGACATCTGTCTATATATGTCTAGATATAAGTAATACATAATGTTAAGATATAAAATGCTTAAAGCATCCTTTTCTGATCTCCGAATACTTAGCATGATTGTTACATGTCATCTGTTAATTTGGTCTATAGACAGTCACAGGACCAGCTTGTATTCTTTAACAAACATTTTGTTTACAGTGTTCCATGGCAAATGCCAGTCTGCAATGAATTCTTTTGCTTAAAACATGCAGACAAAATTTACAATAAAAAAAATAAGGCTACTTCCTGCAATAAATGGCTTCACGTCATAGTCACAGGCTCTAGGAATGAGGATGTGGATATCTTGGGGGGTCATTATATTCTATCTCCTACAATGCTGTAGATGGCAGTGGGGAAGACTAGAAAGAACCTGAGTTTTTCACAATGATACTTAATGCCTACCTCTAGATTTCTTACTCTATCCTATCTAATAAAAGAGTAATATGGTAATCGACTGTCACTCCATGACACCCACAGCCAATCAGGAGGGAATATGCAAATTAGTGGGACAAAGATGGCAGTGGCCACGGAGCCAGCTGGAGCAGGCAGGAGGCTTGGGTCGCCCCTGGTGATGGAGGAAGCCAAGCTTCCCGTCCTTCTGGGCCGGCCGCCAAATGAGGGGCCTGTGGGCGGTGGCCATGGAGCAGGCCAGAGTGTGCGGGAGGCTTGGGTCGCCTGCCCTGGCCGGCCGCTGAAGGAGGGGCCTATGGGTGGCGGCCATGGAGCCAGCCTGAGCACGCAGGAGGCTTGGGTCACCCGGCCCAGCTGCCAAGGGAGGGGCCTGCAAATAGCCCTCAGCCCCTTACCCAAGCTGGCCACACCACCATTAGGGTGAGGGTCCCCGCTAGGGGGCATGGCCAGCCTGCAAACAGCCATCAGCCCCTCACCCAGGCTGGCCAGGCACCCCAGCAGGGACCCCCACCCTGAAGGGGGTGTGGCCAGCCTGAAAACGGCCCTCAGCCTCTCACCCAGGCTGGCCACGTCCCCCAGTGGGGACCCTCACCCCATGGGGGTGTGGCTGGCCTGCAAACTACCCCAGCCCCTCGCCCAGGCCAACACCATACCCAGTAGGGACCCCTACCCCAATGGGGGTGTGGATGGCCTGCAAACCACCACAGGCCCCTCGCCCAGGCTGCTCTGCCCCTCAAGGGAACCCCCACCCTGATCCGGAACACCCTTCAGGGCAAACCAGCCGGCCCCCATCCGTGTACTAAGCCTCTATCTATACTAATAAAAGGGTAATATGCTAATTAGACTGGGAGACCTTTCAGGAGACCTTCCGGACGTTCTTCTGAACAAAGCCAGGTGGCGAGGCTGCGGTAGAGGCAGTTAGGGGCCAAGAGGGGAGGGCAGTTGTGGGTGATCAGGCCAGGATGGGATGGTAGTTGTGGGTGATCAGGCCAGTGGCAGGGGGCGGTGGGGGTGATCAGGCCGGTGGGGGGGGGGGGAGTTGGGGATGAGAAGGCCAGCAGGGGGAGTCAGTTTGGGGTTATCAGGCTGGTGGGGGGGCAGTTGGGGGTGAGCAGGCTGGCAGGGGGGCAGTTGGGGGCAAGCAGGTTGGCGGGGAGTGCAGGTGGGAGCGAGCAGGCCAGCCGGGGGTCAGTTGGGGGTGAGCACACTGACGGGGGGGCAGTTGGGGGTGATCAGGCTGGTGGGGGGGGCAGTTGGGGGTAAGCATGCTGGCAGGCAGAGTGCTTAGGGGCAATCAGGCAGGCAGGCAGGTGAGTGGTTAGGAGCCAGCAGTCCCAGATTGCGAGAGGGATGTCCCAGATTGGAGAGGGTGCAGGCCAGGCTGAGGGACACACACACCCTCGTACACAAATTTCATGCACCAGGCCACTAGCGAGATAATAAATTTCCAATTTGTTTTAAGCAAAATGGTTTTTTTAAGTATTTATATTACTTTGTGGTTTACTTTGTGATATTAGCAACATCTTTATGCTGTCTGGTTTTATCACATTGATATTTCTCAACTAAATTTACACTTGTAAACACCAAAGTATAGACAAAAAAATGTAAATGAGTTACAGTAATGATCTCAGATAAACAGGGAGAAATCATGAGTCTATTACAATCTACCAGATTAATTTTTAAATTAATCTATATTACTTTAAGACATTTTTGAGAAGGAAAAAAGACTTGCCATATATATTTAAAGGGTTGTGGTAAAAATGCAGCCAGTCACACATGGGCTGATCCATATGAACTTCATATGAAAACATGTTATTCCAGCTTTTTCTAAGTTTGCTTTTTCTAAATATGCATCTAAACTAGATGTCTCATGAGTCCCTAATAAAACATTATGTTGCTTCTGAGCAGAAAAGAACTCTAGGGAATGATGCCAAATAGAAGAAAAGGGGCAAGGAAACCTCAGAGTCTGGTCTGCTTGAAAGGCGAGTGGGAGGGGGGGTGGGCGGTTAAAAATACACACAAGAAGAAAAATGATAATTTAAAAACTATAAAGCACCTTTTTTCTTTCATCTCTCCTCTTGTCTCTTTCTACATATCATTTAACACAGGTGTTGGCATAATAGGCCCTCAATAAACATAGCAAATACTGAATGGAATGAATGAATGAATAAACAAATGACTAGGAGGGCTCATCACTTGGGACCAGTCCTATGGACAGTAAAGAGAGCAGGAGGTATTACTCAGGAGTATACAGAGATCTCAGAAATTTACCTCCTCTTCCTCACCCAGCAGCAGCACACATCCTCCTCGTCCTTAAGCAGATCTAACTGGAGCATCAAGGTCTCATTGTGAAGTCATCTTTTAATGTAAGGCTCTCATTTTGAAATCATATGGACTTTATTGTGTTTTTACTTTGTATATTACACATCAACAGAAAATAAAAAAATATATTTATAGACCCAAGAGACTATTTTTATTTATTTACTAGAGGCTCGATGCACAAAATTTGTGCAAGAATAGGCCTTCCTTCCCCGGCTGCTGGCACCGGCTTCCCTCTGGCACCTGGGACCCAGGCTTCCCTCGCAGCCCTGGCTTCATCCAGAAGGTCGTCCAGAAGGATGTCCAGTCTAATTAGCATATTAGAATTTTATTATTATAGATTTTTAATATATTTTAATTGATTTCAGAGAAGAAGGGAAAGGGAGAGAGAGATAGAAACATCAATGATGACAGATAATCATTGATTGGCTGCTCCTGCACATCCTTACTGGGGAATGAGTCCACAAACCAGTCATATTCCCTGACCGGGAATCAAACTGTGACCTCCTGGTTCATAGATCGTTGCTCAACCACTGAGCAACACTGCCAGACAAGACTATTTTTAAATATAGTGGAAACAAAGTGGACCCATTAATATGTGAAAAACAGTGTGAAAAATGTTTTAGTGCTCATTCAGTTAGGAAACCCCCACTGTATTTAACTTTCATCCTAGTCCTGACTCAATTAGAAACATGTTTGGATAATGTAGACTGCTTAACCATTCAGGACCTCCATTTCTGGAACCAAACAAGGTTGGGTCAGGTGGTTCAGGTGGTTGTTACAGTATCTCTCAGCTCAAAAACTGGACATAATCATTTTAGTGAGCAGTAGTTGCAACTAATTTGTAAAGAAGTACAAATGCCAAGCAGTCCAACTAGAAGAAACCACTAAGAAACCCTGGGCTTTCTCTCAGATTCTTAAAATGTACTTAGAGTCCAAGGAGACAGCATTGCTAAAAATAAGTTGTGTTGCCTTAGGGACACAAACCAAAAATCTGTTTTTAACCAAAATATTTTATTTGTGTGCTCATATTAACATACTTTTAGTTATCTACCCTAATTTGCAATATTATAAAAGTTAAAGTCTAAATCTATAATTAATGATTTTGGCAGAGAGTTGTTGGGGTTTTTTCTGTTTGGTTTTCTTTGTTTGTTTGTTTGTTTGTTTTTCAGCTTGAAATTCTAAAATTCCACCTAGGAATACAGACTTACCTGACTTTGGCTAATTATGCTACTCTTCAAATTACACACGTTGGAAATGTTAAGTATGGTATTATAATTTTGTGCGGATTTATATATTTTAACTGATTTAAAAATCATAAAATGTATGCTTTCATGAAGTTTTCCCAAGTCAACTTCCCCCCACTTTTAAAAGCATTTGGCTTATTATGACAAACTAGAGGCCCGTTGCAGGATGATTCCTACAATAGGGCTTCCTGCAGCGGTCTCCACCACCCCGCCTGCTTCCCTCCCTTCTCCCCCGCCCCACCTGCTTCCCTCCCTTCTCCACCACCCTGCTTGCTTGCTTCTCCGCAGCTACTCTCCCTTCTGCAGCGCTTGGCTTCCTTCTATGTGGTCTTCAGTCTTCACTCTGTGCCTGGATATGCAAATTAACTGCCATCTTGGTCGGGTTAATTTGCATACTCATTCCTGATTGGCTGATGGGCGTGGCTGGTGGGCGTAGTGGAGGTATGATCAATTTGCATGTTTCTCTTTTATTAGATAGGATGGTGCTTATATGTATTCCTTTCATTTAGCTTTTATTCTTAAAATACTAATGCAGAAGTAATGTCAAATACAGCCATATTCCAGAGACTGTAGTAAAAACATTCAGCTAAATTTATTTTCAAAATCAAACATGTGGTTCCCAGAACATTTATTGGGAAGTAAATGTTTTCTGTAAAGCATACATACAAACATAAACATCAGTACCTTTATGATTAAATCAATGTAACTCCATTAAAATAATAGTGTTCTATGACTATGAAGAATAAATGTAAAGTGCAATGAATTGGGCCCTCACTTTAGCCAGCAATATTAAACTTACTTTCCATGAAGCATTTAATGAAAGCTGCCAACAAGTGGCTAAAATTTCATCCTATTTTTCTTAATTTTTCTCCATTATGGGTATATTTTTAAAATTAAGAGACAAAATGTTGGGACCACATAACACATTATATGAGGCCAACATAACCCTGATACCAAAACTTGACAAGGATAATACACAACAAGTAAACTATAGGCGAATACCTCTGATGAATACCAATGCAAAAATCCTAAACAAAATACTAACAAATCGAATACAACAATACAGTAAAAAAAAATAAGACATCATGGTTAAGTGGGGTTTATTCCAGGGGCACAAGGATGGTTCAACATACACAAATCGATCAATGTAATACACCACATTAACAAAAGAAAGGATAAAAATTATATGGTCTTATCATAGATGCAGAAAAAGCATTTGATAAGATACAACATCCATTTATGATTAAAACACTCAATAAAATATAAATAGAGGAGAAACCAAGATGGCGGCATAGGTTAAACACCTAACCTGCAGCCGGGCACAACAATTTCAAAAATACAACTAGAGGTCAGAACGGACATCGTCCAGAACCACAGGAGAGCTGGCGGACTGAAATGCCCAGAGCTGGGGGGAAGGAGAAGGCCACGGGGACAGTCGGGGAAGCCGTAAAAGCCTGAGGTATGGAGAAACGGGCGGAGACACGAGCACACGCGCCTGCGGGGAGGATGGAACCGGAGAGGAGGGGGCGGCTGATGACCTGGCCGGAGTTTACTGGCAGGAAGGAGATAAAGGCTCCGGAGTGCGCTGAGCACCGGCTCCGATTGCACTGAACCCCATTCCGGGCGAAACCCTGGGAAACTCACTCACTTTCACAACTCCGCCGCCCCCGCAGGCTGCCCGGCCTGGGACGCTGGGGACGCCGCCGCAGCGGCGGCGCCCGGAGCCCGGCGGCCTCCCAGCACCCGTCCCCGCCGCGCAGCCCCCGTGCGCCTGGTGCCGCGGGCCGCGCGCACCACACACCGGCACACCGGACGGAGGCCCGGGCGCCCTCTCCGTGCACCTCCCGGCGGCGCTAGACTTCAGTAGAGTTGACTGAATTCAAGGGATTAAGGAGTATAAATTGGGGGGACGCCGCGGCGGCGACGTCCGGAACACGGCGATGGCGGTGCCTGGAGCTCGGCGGCCGCCCAGCGCCCGTCCCAGGCGCGCGGCCCTCGCGCGCCTGGTTCCGCGGGACGCGTGCACCGCGCACCGGACGGAGGCCCGGGCGCCCTTTCCGTGCACCTCCCGGCGGCGCTAGACTTCAGTAAAGTTGTCTGAAATAAAGGGATTAAGAAGTACAAATTGAGAAGTTTGAAAAAGATGGCGGCGGAGGTTAAAGGCTGTTCTGTTGCCTCGCACCCAGCGAAATCGGAGGGGATGAGGTGTGGAGGTGCGTGGGTCTGGCTGGTGGCGGGGGAAAGGGGCTTTTGTTCCAAACCTAAGGGAGATTAGCTCTCCATCACCCTGAAACCCATCTTCTGGCGAACCCCGGGAGACCCAGATGCCTGCGGGGAGAGGCGGGACTCTTGCAGAGGTGCGCCCAGCAATCAGGGTTTGCTGCGCTGGAGTGCGGAACGAGGGGACTTAGATACATGGAAGGCAGAAGGACCAGACTCACAGCCATCGAGGCTCGCCGCACCATGGCCTGTTGGCGCCCTGAGACCCCGCCCCACCCTGGGACCCACCCCGCACGTCTTGAAGACCTGCCCCGCAAGTCTTGCAGGCACACCTGCGCCCCAAGCAACGGCTTATGCATGTGGGTGGACTGCCCTCTGGCAGCGGACCAGATGATCTGCTGTTCTAGTCGGACTGCTCCAGGGCCACTCAGACAGGAGGAAGAAACTACAGTTTTTGCTGTAATCCTTGCTGAGTGCCTAAGGCAGTAGCTGATTTACACCCCATTGGAGACCCAGAAACGAGGGCATCTAGTGGTCTGTGGGAGATGACACCAGATTTCAACCACGTGCATAAGGGACACATTCAACGGGAATATTCAGTGAGCGCCAAAGCTTTGCTGCACCAAGACCCGGCCCATAAACGTGTCTCCTGCACAGCAACTCTTCCTTTATAGACAAAGAGAGCCCCCGCAGTGACACCAACAACAATCAAGACTTAACTATACAAAGGAGGACCAAGATGGAGGCATAGGGCGGAAGCCTGATTGTTGCCTACCACAACAACTTTGAGACTACGACAAGAGAGCAGAGCAGACACCATCCAAGACCACCATAGGGCTGGCTGAGTAGATGCTCTACAACTAGAATAAAAGAGGGGGATGTGGGATGATGCTGATGCCGGTGACCCAAAGACCACACTTTAAGAACTACAGCTCAGGCGACACAAAAGAACTATGGCTCAGGCGATACAACAGCGGCCTGGAACGTGCTCGGCGCAGTTCCCCCGGCGGTCTCCGGCTGAGGGGACGGCTCCACTGGCAGCCAAGCACGGACAGACGAGCCCCTATGAGACATGGGGTGGGAGACTCCGCGCTTGCTGACCTCCGAGTCCGTCAAGAATCTCAATGCCCCGGAAGCGGCCAGGTGCGCATGCTCGGCGACCGGCCACCGATGCAGACCCAAGGGCCGACGCAGCGACGCCAGACCGGCCCACCGCCATGCACCGGGCGCACCGGAGCTTCGCCGAGCCGCCGCCCGACGAGTTCTGCAGCAGCCATACTGGAGCTCCGGAAGGATGGCCAGGGGAATTGCTGAGGGAGGATTGACCGGCAGGAATTGGGATCGGGAAGACGGGGCCCCGCTGAGACCCGGGTGCGGGCGGGGTTGCGCGCCTCTGGGCTCGGGTGTGGTCACACGCCTCTGGGTATAAGTGAGGCCTCACGTCCCTGGGTCTAGGTGAGGCCACATCCCCCTGGGTCCAGGTGAGGCCGGACTCCGGGTCCGGGTGAGGCCAAGTGCCCCTGGACCCGGATGACGCTGGATCCCGTGCCCGGGCGAGGCCAAGCGCCCCTGGGTCTGGGAGAGCCCACACACCCCTGGGTCCAGGCGAGACCATGTGTCCCTGGATCCGGGTGAGGCCGCGTGCACCTAGGCCCGGGTGAGCCCAAGTGGCCCTGGGTCTGGGAGAGGCCAAGCGTCCCTGGGTCCGGGTGAGACCATGTGTCCCTGGATCCGGGTGAGGCCTCGGGGACCTAGGCCCGGGTGAGGCCACGTGCCCCTGGGTCTGGGAGAGGCCAAGCGTCCCTGGGTCCGGGCGAGACCATGCGTCCCTGGATCCGGATGAGGCCTCGTGCACCTAGGCCCGGGTGAGCCCAAGTGGCCCTGGGTCTGGGAGAGGCCAAGCGTCCCTGGGTCCGGGTGAGACCATGTGTCCCTGGATCCGGGCGAGGCCTCGTGCACCTAGGCCCGGGTGAGCCCAAGTGGCCCTGGGTCTGGGAGAGGCCAAGCGTCCCTGGGTCCGGGTGAGACCATGTGTCCCTGGATCCGGGTGAGGCCTCGTGCACCTAGGCCCGGGTGAGCCCAAGTGGCCCTGGGTCTGGGAGAGGCCAAGCGTCCCTGGGTCCGGGTGAGACCATGTGTCCCTGGATCCGGGTGAGGCCTCGTGCACCTAGGCCCGGGTGAGCCCAAGTGGCCCTGGGTCTGGGAGAGGCCAAGCGTCCCTGGGTCCGGGTGAGACCATGTGTCCCTGGATCCGGGTGAGGCCTCGTGCACCTAGGCCCGGGTGAGCCCAAGTGGCCCTGGGTCTGGGAGAGGCCAAGCGTCCCTGGGTCCGGGTGAGACCATGTGTCCCTGGATCCGGGTGAGGCCTCGTGCACCTAGGCCCGGGTGAGCCCAAGTGGCCCTGGGTCTGGGAGAGGCCAAGCGTCCCTGGGTCCGGGTGAGACCATGTGTCCCTGGATCCGGGTGAGGCCTCGTGCACCTAGGCCCGGGTGAGCCCAAGTGGCCCTGGGTCTGGGAGAGGCCAAGCATCCCTGGGTCCGGGTGAGACCATGCGTCCCAGGATCCGGGTGAGGCCTCGTGCACCTAGGCCCGGGTGAGCCCAAGTGGCCCTGGGTCTGGGAGAGGCCAAGCGTCCCTGGGTCCGGGTGAGACCATGTGTCCCTGGATCCGGGTGAGGCCTCGTGCACCTAGGCCCGGGTGAGCCCAAGTGGCCCTGGGTCTGGGAGAGGCCAAGCGTCCCTGGGTCCGGGTGAGACCATGTGTCCCTGGATCCGGGTGAGGCCTCGTGCACCTAGGCCCGGGTGAGCCCAAGTGGCCCTGGGTCTGGGAGAGGCCAAGCGTCCCTGGGTCCGGGTGAGACCATGTGTCCCTGGATCCGGGTGAGGCCTCGTGCACCTAGGCCCGGGTGAGCCCAAGTGGCCCTGGGTCTGGGAGAGGCCAAGCGTCCCTGGGTCCGGGTGAGACCATGCGTCCCTGGATCCGGAAGAGGCCTCGTGCACCTAGGCCCGGGTGAGCCCAAGTGGCCCTGGGTCTGGGAGAGGCCAAGCGTCCCTGGGTCCGGGTGAGACCATGCGTCCCTGGATCCGGATGAGGCCTCGTGCACCTAGGCCCGGATGAGCCCAAGTGGCCCTGGGTCTGGGAGAGGCCAAGCGTCCCTGGTTCCGGGTGAGACCATGTGTCCCAGGATCTGGGTGAAGCCTCGTGCACCTAGGCCCGGGTGAGCCCAAGTGGCCCTGGGTCGGGGAGAGGCCAAGCGTCCCTGGGTCCGGGTGAGACCATGTGTCCCTGGATCCGGGTGAGGCCTCGTGCACCTAGGCCCGGGTGAGCCCAAGTGGCCCTGGGTCTGGGAGAGGCCAAGCATCCCTGGGTCCGGGTGAGACCATGTGTCCCTGGACCCGGGTGAGGCCTCGTGCACCTAGGCCCGGGTGAGCCCAAGTGGCCCTGGGTCGGGGAGAGGCCAAGCGTCCCTGGGTCCAGGTGAGACCATGTGTCCCTGGATCCGGGTGAGGCCTCGTGCACCTAGGCCCGGGTGAGCCCAAGTGGCCCTGGGTCTGGGAGTGGCCAAACGTTCCTGGGTCTGGGTGAGACCATGTGTCCCTGGATCCAGGTGAGGCCTTGTGCAACTAGGCCCGGGTGAGGCCACGTGCCCCTGGGTCTGGGAGAGGCCAAGCATCCCTGGGTACGGGTGAGGCCAGATCCTGGGTCCGGGTGAGGCCGTGCGCCCCTGGATCCATCCGGGTGAGGCTGTGTCCCAGGCCCGGGTGAGACCACGCGCCCCTTGGGTATGGGTGAGGCCACGTGCCCCTTAGTCCAGGTGACGCCGTGCCCCTGGGTTCGGCCGAGACCAAACCAGAGGGAGTCGGACCTCCATTACCACCATTTGTCCACCATCCAGAGCTGAGGGGTCAGTGCTGACATGTACACATAAGGAACTACTGGACATCGAAATTGGGTCTCAAAAGAACTGTTGGTCCAGGGGGAAGCTCGCTACAGATTGATTCATTTGCCTGTCAGCATAAATATTATTGCTCGTCTCACATTCAGTTCTTATTAGTATATATCTAGTGACATTTAATCTCATTCATCTAGAGGAAATGATGAACAACATAGACTGAGGAACAAGAACAGAACCAGAATCAGGGAGGCATCGATCGGACTGTCGGGCCTCAGAGGGAGGATAGGGGAGGGTAGGGGGAGGGTGGGGGGAGGGGGAGAGTTCAACCAAGGGACCTGTGTGCATGCATGTGGGCCTGTCCAACGGTTAGGTTCAACAGGGGATTGGGGCATGCGTGGGGAGAGGGGTGGGATGGGAATGGGGGGATGAGGACAAATATGTGACACCTTAATCAATAAAGAAATTAAAAAAAATATATATATAAATAGAAGACCTCGCCCTAACCAGTTGCTCAGTGGTTAGAGCATCGGCCCTCAGACTGAAGGGTCTTGGGTTCAATTCCCAGTACAGGGCATGTACCTAGTTGCAGGCTCAATCCCTGGCCCCAGTTGGGGCACGTGTGGTAGGCAACCAATCAATGTGTCTCTCTTACATTGATGATTTTCTCTCTCTGTCTCTTCCCCCTTCCTTTCACTCTCTCTAAAAATCAACGGAAAAAAATATCCTTGGGTGAGGATTAACAACAACAAAAGTACCTTGACATAACAAAGGCTATATATGACAAACCTCAGTCAATATATTCAATGGTGAAAAACTGAAAACTTTTCTTCTAATATCAGTAGCAAGACAAGAATGCCCACTCTCCTCACTCTTATCCAACATAGTTCTGGAAGTCCAAGACCCTGTAATCAGGCAAGGGAAAGAAATGCATGGAACAGAATTGACATCTCAGAGGAGACCTGAGTGAGGGAATGGGGGCTGGGGGTGAGGGCATGAATAGATTAACCAAAGAACATATATGTACATATACATAGCCCATGGACACAGATAATAATGTGGAGAAGGCCTAGGGTGGGGGGCTGGGTGGAAGAGGGCAATGGAGGACATCTGTAACACTGTCAACAATAAATAAAAATAAAATAAAATAAAATGGCATTGAAATTGGGAACGAAGAAATAAAAGTGTCATTTTTTGTAGGTGACATGATTCTGTATATAGAAAACCCTAAAGAGTCTACTAAAAAAAAAAAACTATTAGAAACAATAAATGAATACATCAAATTGTAGAATACAAAATCAATGTACAAAAATACATTGCTTTCCTATATACTAAAAATGAAACTTCAGATAAAGAAATGAAAAAAAAATTACTTTTGCAATTGCAACCAAAAGAATAAAATACCCAGGAAAAAAATTAACCAAGGATGTGAAGGACCTATATATACTGAAAACTAAAAAGCATTGTTAAAAGAGATTGAAAGATTGGAAGAATCAACATAGTTAAAATGGTCATATTACCCAAAGCAATGTACAGATTTCATGCAATCCCCATTAATATCCCAATGTCATTTTTTAAAGAAATAGAACAAAAATAAAATCACCAGATTTGTCTGGAACCACAAAAGATCCCTAATAGCCAAAGCAATCCTGAGAAAAAAGAACGAAGCTAGAGGTATCACACTACCTAACTTGAAACTATACTACAGAACTACAATAATCAAAACATTATGGTGTTAGCAGAAAAACAGACACATTGACCAAAGGAATAGAATTAAGATCCCAGAAATAAAACTACATGTGTATGAAAAAATAATTTTTTAAAGGAGACACACAATGGAGAAAAGAAAGTCTCTTCAATAAATGGTGCTGGCAAAATTGGAAAGCCACATGCAAAAGAATGAAACTAGGTGATAGTTTGTCCCCATGTGCAGAAATTAATTAAAATGGATTAAATACCTAAACATAAGATCTGAAGCAATAAATTACATAGAAGAAAACATAGGTACTAAACTTATGAACCTTGGTCATAGAGAATATTTTATGAATTTGACCCCAAAGACAAGGGAAATAAAGCAAAAATAAATGAATGGGACTATATCAAACTAAAAAGCTTCTGCACAGGAAAAGAAACTGCCAACAAAACAAAAAGGCAACCAAGAGAGTGGGAGAATATATTTGCAAACAACAGCTCTGACAAGGGGTTAATATTCAAAATATACAAAGAGTTCATGCAAATCAACACCAAACAAACAAACAATCCAATTGAAAAATGGGCAAAGGAGAGAAAATGGTGGCTGAATAGTCAGCCTGTCATGCACCTCGTCCCAGGGCCAGACTGGAAATACAACGAAATTGGAGACATTCACCTGGAATTAACAAATGAGACCCAGCTGAGGAGTTGACGTATAGCAAGGAAGGACAGAAAATACCTGGAGACAGGTAGGAAAGGCGGCGAGGTCTCAAGACGCGTGGCAGGCCGATGGGCCAAGAGGGAAAGGAGGAAGCTGCGTTATGGGAAAATCTGTTCTCTCAGGAAAACAGAAGCCCGGTCCAGGCTGACGTCCAGGTCCAGAGCCACGTCCCTTGGCGGCAGGTGTAACATCCAAGTGTGAAAAGGAAAAGTCACAGGGCTGCTCGCTGCCTGGGAGTCTGCACCTGAGACCCCAGCCATGAAAGAAGGCCCCCATGAAAGGTGGCCCCCATGAAAGGCGGTGCTGCAAAAGGAGAAAGCAACATGGTGCTGGCTGCGGGGAGAGAAAGCGGCAGTTTCATTGTTGTTTTTGTTTTGTTTTGTTTTTATTTTTAATCTCTAAACCCAGAACACAGGAGTTTTCCTTTGCAATCACTCACCTGAGGCTTTGGCACAGGGAGAGCATCATGGACTTGAGGTGCCTAAGGAGAGGCAGGGGAGGGAAGAGGCAAGGAAGACGTGGAAAATCAGTAGCCAGGACTCCTGCATTGGGACAGTCATGTGCTTCCAAACCTAAACAGCCATTTCTTCCCAGAGGAGCTAGCCCCTCCCAGTAGCCTCAGGGCAGGTTGAGCTTTAGTGAGGAAACAAAGGCAGAGGCCTAGTTTATGGGACTGAACAGACTCAAGGAGCCTTCAGTGACTGGATTAGAAGAGGGGTCATCCGCTCCAGGGTCCTAGCTGACCCCATTGGTCTTCATATATGGGTCTCTGTCCAGACAAGAACAGAGTAATATTTTGGGCCACTCACAGGGTAGTAGCTCTGGGATAGGAAAAAACATCCATCATATTCCCTGGAAACGAAACAGCAGCAACCCCACTTAAAGCCCTGTCAGAAACAGACTCCTGAGTGATAATGACTGACAGCTGGCAGACAGGCAAAGAGGGCAGATTAGCCCCTCTAGCTTGCAGCCAATGCCTGTGGAGACAGACAGAAGCATGGACTAGTGCAGTGGTCGGCAAACTGTGGCTCGCGAGCCACATGCGGCTCTTTGGCCCCTTGAGTGTGGCTCTTCCACAAAATACCACGTGCGGGCGTGCACGTACAGTGCGATTGAAACTTCGTGGCCCATGCGCAGAAGTTGGTTTTCGGCTCTCAGAAGAAATTTCAATCATTGTACTGTTGATATTTGGCTCTGTTGACTAATGAGTTTGCCGACCACTGGACTAGTGGATCGCTTGCAGCTTCAATCATGGTGCTCAAAGCCAAAAGACAGTGTCTGACAGTGGTTAGCACCTAAGTATCTAACAGGAAGCCCAGAATTTACAGAAAGAAAAGAAGAGTGGGGTCCTAAGCCAGCTCCCATGGGGCATTAAAATTCAGCTGAAGCAAACTACACTTCACTTTTTTTGCACCTTTTTCTTCCTCTCATCTCTCTTTTTCCTCCTGTTTTTCTTCTCCTTTCTCATTTTTAATTTTTCTTTTTACCTTCTTTTTTCCCTCCTTTTAAAAACTTGATCTTCTCTATCTGCTTTATTGATTTGTTATTATTCCATTCTCTGTTGGTTTGTTCATATATCTAAATTCCTCTTCCCTGCTCCTACTCACTTTCTCTTTTCTTTTTCTTCACTACTCATTTTTTTTCTCTCTCTTCTCTTATTCTTTTCTTCTTCTGCTAATTTTTTAACTTGTTTCACTTCCTAAATTTAGGCCTATCTGCTCTCTCCTCTATTCTCCTTTTCAAAAACTTTTTCTTGTCTTCTCATTTCTTTTCTCCCTCCTCTATTTTAAACCATGGTCCTTCCCCAATTCCTCTAATTCTTTAACCTTATTTTCTTTATTTAAGCTCTGCATCTACACATTCTGCACCCCTCCTTTTTCTGGATGTTTTTTGTTTTTTGTGCTTTTTGGTTTATTTGTTTGTTTGTTTGTTCTGTTGTATTTTCTCCCCATATTTTTTCTTTCTTTTCTTTCTATCATTCTTGCTCTATTTTCTCTTTTCTAATTCTCTTTTCTCAGATGGTCATTTTGTTGGGGCTATGGGGGTCTTGTGTACATTCTTGTTCTGCTCTTTCTGTGTCATGACTTGTCTTGTATCTTTGCTGTTCCATCAGCACCTCCTCAACAGCTGGCACAATGTGGTAGGTAGTGTGCCACGTAATTAGCCATCCTAAGAGAAGACTCTATCCACAAATGGGACTATAGCATTCAAGACCCAACTACAACAGGAGAACCCAAATATCTCAAGTAGGGGGCCTTCCTAGAACACCCAGCCCTGGAGACCTGAGAGACTGCATGTACCACTGAATCTCACAAAATATCTACTACATAAGACCAACCCAAAAAATCTGAGCATAGCAGTTTGATCTAATACATAGAAACAAATGCAAAGGAACAGCAAAAATGGAGAGACAAAGAACCCCAAATGAAAGAAAAGGAGAAGCCAACAAAAAAGGAACTAAATGAAATGAAGGGAAATAATTTGTCATAGAAATAATTCAGAGTAATGGTTATCAGGATGCTCAAAATCTGGATGAGAAATGCATGCAACTCAATGAGAATTATAAGGAGCTGAATGAGAAATACACCAACATAAGTAAGAATCAAGAGGAAATAAAGAATGGCAGAGCAGCAACAAAGAACACAATGGAAGGTTTCAACAGTAGACTAGAAGAAGCTGAGGACCAAATCAGCGAGTTAGAAGACAAGGTAAAAAAAACAAACACCCAAGCAGAGCAACAACTGGAAAACATTTTAAAAAGCAGGAGGAGAGTTTAAGGGAGCTTTGGGATAACATTAAATGAAACAACATCCTCATAATAGGGTTGCCAGAAGGAGAGGAAGCTGAGCAAGGTATAGAAAACCTGTTTGAAGAAATAACAACAAAAACTTCCCTGACTTAAGGAAGAAAAAAGTCACACAGGTCCAGGAAGCACAGAGAGTCCCAATCAAGATGAACCCAAAAATACTTACATAAAGACACATCATAATTAAATTGGCAAACATAAAAGACAAGGAAAGAATTTTAAGGCTGCAAGAGAGAGACAGAAAGTCACCTACTAGGGATCTCCCATTAGGTTATCAACTGATTTCTTAACAGAAACACATCAGACCAGAAAGGAATGGCATGAATTATACAAAGTGATGAAAAGCAAGGGACTAAATCCAAGAATACTCTATCCAGCAAGGCTATCATTCAACATTGAAAGTGCAATCAGGAGCTTCACAGACAAAACAAAACAAAACAAAACTAAAGGAGTTTATTACCACCAAATCAGCAATGCAAGAAATGCTAAAGGGACTGCTGTAAAAAGAAGAAATAGAAAGGGAGGAAGGAACAAAGGCACAAAGAATAAAAATGGCAACAAACAAATAAATATCAATAATAACCTTAAATGTAAATGGATTAAATGTTCCAATCAAAAGACATCAGCGTAGCTGAATGGATAAGAAAACATGACATATATATATATGTGTGTGTGTGTGTGTGTGTGTGGGCTGTTCATAAGAGACTCACCTCAGAACAAAGACTGAAAGTGAAGGGATGGAAAAAAATTTTAGGCAAATGTAAATGAAAAAAAAAAGCTGGGGTAGCAATACTTGTATCTGACAAAGTAGGCCTCAAAGTGAAGGCCATAACAAGAGATAAGGAAGGCCAATTCATAATGCTAATGGGATAGATACAACAAGAGGATATAACTGGTAAACATATATGCACCCAGTACAGGAGCACCAAAATACATTTAAAAAAAAACTTCTGGAAGATATCAAGGGGGAGACTGACAGCAATACAATCATAGTAGGAGACTTTAATACCCCACTGACATCACTGGAAAAATCTTCTAGACAAAAAATCAACAAAGAAACAATAATCCTAAAAGACACACTAGATCAGATGGAACTAATTGACATCTTCAGAACATTTCACCTCTAAGCTAAGGAATATACATTCTTCTCAAGTACACATGGGGCATTTTCAAAGATAGACCACATGACAGGACACAAGCTAAGTCTCTACAAATTCAAGAAGATTGAAATCATATCAAGCATGTTCTCAACCCACAATGGCATGAAATTAGAAATCAGCTACAATAAAAATGCTCAAAAATAATCAAACACATGGAGGCTAAGTAGGATGCTATTAAACAATGTATGGGTTGTGAATGTCCCACATCCTGCGTGGTTCAGGGTTTGGGCTCTGGAAGAGGGGCTGCACACAAATGAAAGAGATGAGACAAGAAACAATAATTTGGAAATATTGGGGGACCAGGTGGGAGCCCAGCTCAAGAGGAAGGACACTACCGGGGCTCCAGACTCACCATCCTTTTATTCAATTTGGGATACACCTATAGCCCTTAGGCAGGCAATTTCCAGTAACAGGCAGACTGTCTTATCAGTAAGGATTTACATGACTGTCTGGTGGGGAAGTTGCTTCAGCTACCGTTGTCTGGACTAAACAGTGGGTGTACAGCCCTGACCTTTGCCAGAGCTCAAGGGTCGCCAGCCTTCCTGGATCCCTGTCCACACCTCTCTGCTAGTGAAGACAATGGGCAGCTTCCCACAATGGGTTACCAAAGAGATCAAAGAAGAAACAAAAAAAAAAACACATGGAAACAAATGAAAAAACAATCCAAAATCTATGGGACAGGGCAAGCAGTCCTGAGAGGGAATTTCATAGCACTACAGGCCTACCTCAAAAAAAAAAACAAGGGGAGAAACCAAGATGGCGGCATAGGTGAAACACCTAACCTGCAGCTGGGCACAACAATTTCAAAGGCACAACTAGAGGTCAGAACGGACATCGTCCAGAACCACAGGAGAGCTGGCGGACTGAAATGCCCACAGCTGGGGGGAAGGAGAAGGCCACGGGGACAATCGGGGGAGCCGTAAAAGCCTGAGGTATGGAGAAACTGGCGGAGACACGAGCACGCGCGCCTGCGGGGAGGATGGAGCCGGAGAGGAAGGGGCGGCTGACGGCCTGGCCAGCGTTCACTGGCAGGAAGGAGATAAAGGCTCCGGAGTGCGCTAAGCGCCGGCTCCGACTGCACTGAGCGCCAGTTCCGGGCGAAACCCTGGGAAGCCAGGCGCAGGCTGGGGGAATGAATCTGGGCTGTGGGGCGCAGGCACAGAGGAGCGGGGGAAGGCAGAGCTCCAGAGGCGCGCACGGGAAGGGGCGCAAAGGACGGACTGTTGCCTGCGCCACTGAACTGCCCTAGCGGGAAGGAGACATAAGCTCAGGACCGTGCTGAACCCCAGTTCCGACTGCACTGAACCCCAGTTCCGGGCGAAACCCTGGGAAGCCAGGCACACGCTGGGGGAATGAATTTGGGCTGTGGTGGCGGAGGCACAGAGAAGCGGCGGCTCCAGACGCGCGCACTGGAAGGTGCGCAGAAGACGGACTTTTGCCTGCGCCACTGGGTGGCCCTGCTGGGAAGGAGACAGGGACGCCAGACTGCGCTGAGACCCAGTTCCAACTGCACTGAAACCCAGTTCCAGGCGAGAATCTGGGAGTCCAGATTCATTAGGGGAGGGACTGGACTGTTTGGCAGTGGGCGAAACTCCAGGGCGCGTTTCTCTCAGAGGTGTTTGCAAGGAATACAGAGGGACACAGACACAGGAGCCTCATAGGGCGGGGCTGACAGGAAGCCAAGGTTGTAGGCTCCACCCTGTAGCTCCGCCCCAGCCAAGCTGAGCAGAAGCTTTTTCCCACTGAGTGCCTCAGGTAGTGGCTGACCCACACTGCATTGGAGACCCAGAAACGAGGGCATCTAGTGGTTGGTGGGAGATGACACCAGATTTCAATCACTTGCATAAGGGAGGCATTCTAGAGGCAGACTCAGTGAGGCATTGCTGCATCAAGACCCGGCCCACAAACATGTCTCCTGCACAGCAACTCTTCCTATATGGACAAAGAGGGTCCTCACGGCCAATTGGCCTGGAGGACAATTCCTCCCAGTGACACCAACAACAATCAAGACTTAACTGTACAAAGGAGGACCAAGATGGAGACATAGGGCGGCAGCCTGATCGTTGCCTACCACAACAATATTGAGACTACGACGGGAGAGCAGAGCAGACACCAGCCAGAAAGACCGGGGGGCTGGCTGAGCAGATGCTCTACAACTAGAATAAAAGAGAGGGGTACGCAGGATGATGCTGATGCCGGTGACCCAAAGTCCACACTTTAAGAACTATGGCTCAGGCGACACAATGGTGGCCAGGAACGTGCTCGGCGCAGTTCCCCTGGCGGTCTCCGGCTGAGGGGACAGCTCCACTCGCTGCCGAGCACGGACAGACGAGCCCCTGGGAGACATGGGGTGGGAGACTCCGTGCTTGCTGACCTCCGAGTCCTTCAAGAATCTCAATGCCCCGAAGTGGCCAGGTGCGCACGCTCAGCGACTGGCCACCGTTGCAGACCCAAGGGCCGACGCAGCGACACCGGACCAGCCCACCGCCGGGCACCGGGCACACCGGAGCCTTGCCGAGCCCGCCGCCCAACGAGTTCTGCGGCAGCCGCCCTGGAGCTCTGAGAAAATGACCGAAGGAATTGCTGAGAGGGAATTGACCAACAGGAATTGGGATCAAGAAGACGAAACCCCGCTGAGACCCGAGTCCAGGCGAGCCTGCGAGCCTCTGGGCTCAGATGTGGTCACACGCCTCTGGGTCTAGGTGAGGCCTCACGCCCCTGGGTTTGGGTGAGGCCACGCGCCCCTGGGTCCAGGTGAAGCTGGATTCCGGGTTCGGGTGAGGCCATGTGCCCCTGGGTCCGGGCGAATCTGAACCCTGGGTCCGGGTGAGGCCGTGGGCCCCTGGATCCGGGTAAGGCTGGGTCCCGAGTACGGGTGAGGCCGTGAGCCCCTGGATCCGGGTGAGACCACGCGACCAGGGGGCTGAGAGAGGTAACGCGCCCCTGGGTCTGGGTGGCTTCGTGCACCTAGGTCCAGGTGAGGCCACGTGCCCCTGGGTCTGAGAGAGGCCACGCACCCCTAGGTCCGGGCGAGACCATGTGTCCCTGGATCCGGGTGGGGCCTCGTGCACCTAGGCCCGGGTGGGGCCGCGTGCCCCTGGGTCTGGGGGAGGCCAGGCGTCCCTGGGTCCGGGTGAGACCGTGTGTCCCTGGATCCCGGTGAGGCCTCGTGCGCCTAGGCCCGGGTGAGGCCACGTGCCCCTGGGTCTGGGGGAGGCCAGGCGTCCCTGGGTCCGGGTGAGACCGTGTGTCCCTGGATCCGGGTGAGACCTCGTGCACCTAGGCATGGGTGAGGTCACGTGCCCCGGGGTCTGAGAGGCCAAGCGTCCCTGGGTCCGGGTGAGACCATGTGTCCCTGGATCCGGGTGAGGCCGCGTGCACCTAGACCCGGGTGAGCCCAAGTGGCCCTGGGTCTGGGAGAGGCCAAGCGTCCCTGGGTCCGGGTGCGACCATGTGTCCCTGGAGCCGGATGAAGCCTCGTGCACCTAGGCCCGGGTGAGGCCACGTGGCCCTGGGTCTGGGAGAGGCCAAGCGTCCCTGGGTCCGGGTGAGACCATGTGTCCCTGGATCCGGGTGAGGCCTCGTGCACCTAGGCCCGGGTGAGCCCAAGTGGCCCTGGGTCTGGAAGAGGCCAAGCGTCCCTGGGTCCGGGTGAGACCATGTGTCCCTGGATCCGGGTGAGGCCGCGTGCACCTAGGCGCGGGTGAGGCCACGTGCCCTTGGGTCTGGGAGAGGCCAAGCATCCCTGGGTCCGGGTGAGACCATGCGTCCCTGGATCCGGATGAGGCCTCGTGCACCTAGGCCCGGGTGAGCCCAAGTGGCCCTGGGTCTGGGAGAGGCCAAGCGTCCCTGGGTCCGGGTGAGACCATGTGTCCCAGGATCCGGGTGAGGCCTCGTGCACCTAGGCCCGGGTGAGCCCAAGTGGCCCTGGGTCTGGGAGAGGCCAAGCGTCCCTGGATCCGGGTGAGACCATGTGTCCCTGGATCCGGGTGAGGCCTCGTGCACCTAGGCCCGGGTGAGCCCAAGTGGCCCTGGGTCTGGGAGAGGCCAAGCGTCCCTGGGTCCGGGTGAGACCATGTGTCCCAGGATCCGGGTGAGGCCTCGTGCACCTAGGCCCGGGTGAGCCCAAGTGGCCCTGGGTCTGGGAGAGGCCAAGCGTCCCTCGGTCCGGGTGAGACCATGTGTCCCTGGATCCGGGTGAGGCCTCGTGCACCTAGGCCCGGGTGAGCCCAAGTGGCCCTGGGTCTGGGAGAGGCCAAGCATCCCTGGGTCCGGGTGAGACCATGTGTCCCTGGATCCGGGTGAGGCCTCGTGCACCTAGGCCCGGGTGAGCCCAAGTGGCCCTGGGTCTGGGAGAGGCCAAGCGTCCCTGGATCCGGGTGAGACCATGTGTCCCTGGATCCGGGTGAGGCCTCGTGCACCTAGGCCCGGGTGAGCCCAAGTGGCCCTGGGTCTGGGAGAGGCCAAGCGTCCCTGGGTCCGGGTGAGACCATGTGTCCCAGGATCCGGGTGAGGCCTCGTGCACCTAGGCCCGGGTGAGCCCAAGTGGCCCTGGGTCTGGGAGAGGCCAAGCGTCCCTTGGTCCGGGTGAGACCATGTGTCCCTGGATCCGGGTGAGGCCTCGTGCACCTAGGCCCGGGTGAGCCCAAGTGGCCCTGGGTCTGGGAGAGGCCAAGCGTCCCTGGGTCCGGGTGAGACCATGTGTCCCTGGATCCGGGTGAGGCCGCGTGCACCTAGGCCTGGGTGAGCCCAAGTGGCCCTGGGTCTGGGAGAGGCCAAGCGTCCCTGGGTCCGGGTGCGACCATGTGTCCCTTGATCCGGGTGAGGCCTCGTGCACCTAGGCCCGGGTGAGCCCAAGTGGCCCTGGGTCTGGGAGAGGCCAAGCATCCCTGGGTCCGGGTGAGACCATGTGTCCCTGGATCCGGGTGAGGCCGCGTGCACCTAGGCCCGGGTGAGCCCAAGTGGCCCTGGGTCTGGGAGAGGCCAAGCGTCCCTGGGTCCGGGTGCGACCATGTGACCCTGGATCCGGATGAGGCCTCGTGCACCTAGGCCCGGGTGAGCCCAAGTGGCCCTGGGTCTGGGAGAGGCCAAGCGTCCCTCGGTCCGGGTGAGACCATGTGTCCCTGGATCCGGGTGAGGCCTCGTGCACCTAGGCCCGGGTGAGCCCAAGTGGCCCTGGGTCTGGGAGAGGCCAAGCATCCCTGGGTCCGGGTGAGACCATGTGTCCCTGGATCCGGGTGAGGCCGCGTGCACCTAGGCCCGGGTGAGCCCAAGTGGCCCTGGGTCTGGGAGAGGACAAGCATCCCTGGGTCCGGGTGCGACCATGTGTCCCTGGATCCGGATGAGGCCTCGTGCACCTAGGCCCGGGTGAGCCCAAGTGGCCCTGGGTCTGGAAGAGGCCAAGCGTCCCTGGGTCCGGGTGCGACCATGTGTCCCTGGATCCGGGTGAGGCCTCGTACACCTAGGCCCGGGTGAGCCCAAGTGGCCCTGGGTCTGGGATAGGCCAAGCGTCCCTGGGTCCGGGTGCGACCATGTGTCCCTGGATCCGGGTGAGGCCTCGTGCACCTAGGCCCGGGTGAGCCCAAGTGGCCCTGGGTCTGGGAGAGGCCAAGCATCCCTGGGTCCGGGTGAGACCATGTGTCCCTGGATCCGGGTGAGGCCGCGTGCACCTAGGCCCGGGTGAGCCCAAGTGGCCCTGGGTCTGGGAGAGGCCAAGCGTCCCTGGGTCCGGGTGCGACCATGTGTCCCTGGATCCGGATGAGGCCTCGTGCACCTAGGCCCGGGTGAGCCCAAGTGGCCCTGGGTCTGGGAGAGGCCAAGCGTCCCTCGGTCCGGGTGAGACCATGTGTCCCTGGATCCGGGTGAGGCCTCGTGCACCTAGGCCCGGGTGAGCCCAAGTGGCCCTGGGTCTGGGAGAGGCCAAGCATCCCTGGGTCCGGGTGAGACCATGTGTCCCTGGATCCGGGTGAGGCCGCGTGCACCTAGGCCCGGGTGAGCCCAAGTGGCCCTGGGTCTGGGAGAGGCCAAGCGTCCCTGGGTCCGGGTGCGACCATGTGTCCCTGGATCCGGATGAGGCCTCGTGCACCTAGGCCCGGGTGAGGCCACGTGCCCCTGGGTCTGGGAGAGGCCAAGCGTCCCTGGGTACGGGTGAAGCCAGATCCTGGGTCCGGGTGAGGCCGTGCGCCCCTGGATCCATCCGGGTGAGGCTGGGTCCCAGGCCCGGGTGAGACCACGCGCCCCTTGGGTAGGGGTGAGGCCACGTGCCCCTTAGTCTGGGTGACGCCGTGCCCCTGGGTTCGGCCGAGACCAAACCAGAGGGAGTCGGACCTCCATTACCACCATTTGTCCACCATCCAGAGCTGAGGGGTCAGTGCTGACATGTACACATAAGGAACTACTGAACATTGAAATTGGGTCTCAAAAGAACTGTTGGTCCAGGGGGAAGCTCGCTACAGATTGATTCATTTGCCTGTCAGCATAACTATTATTGCTCGTCTCACATTCAGTTCTTATTAGTATATATCTAGTGACATATGATCTCGCTCATCTAGGGGAAATGATGAACAACATAGACTGAGGAACAAGAACAGAACCAGAAGCAAGGAGGCATCGATCGGACTATCGGGCCTCAGAGGGAGGATAGGGGAGGGTAGGGGGAGGGTGGGGGGAGGGTGGGGGGAGGGGGAGAGTTCAACCAAAGGACCTGTATGCATGCATATAAGCCTATCCAACGGTTAAGTTCAACAGGGGATTGGGGCATGCGTGGGGAGAGGGGTGGGATGGGAATGGGGGGATGAGGACAAATATGTGACACCTTAATCAATAAAGAAATTTAAATAATTAAAAAAAAAACAAGGAAAACTTGTAATAAGTTATCTAACCCTACAACTTAAAGAATAAGAAAGAGCAACAAGAAAAGCCCAGAGTAGGTAGAAGGAAGGCAATAATAAAGATCAGAGTGGAAACAAATGCCAGCTGGTTCTTTGAAAGGATAAACAAGATTGATGAACTTCTAGCCAGGCTCACCAAGAAGCAAAATAGAGGACCCAAATAAACAAAATCAGAAACAAAAGAGGTAAAGAAACAACCTACCCCACAAAAATACAAAGGATCATAAAAGAAATACTATGAAAAACTATATGCCAACAAACTGAACAACCTTGATGAAATGGACATACTCCTAGAAAAATACAATCTTCCAAAACTCAATCAGAAATAATCAGAAAACCTGAGTAGGCTGATAACAACTGATGAAATTGAAGCAGGAATACAAAAACTTCCAACAACAAAAAGTCCCGGTCTGGAATGCTTCACAGAGAAGTTTTACCAAACATTCAAAGAAGATCTAAAACTCACCCTCCTCAAACTATTCCAAAAAATTCAAGAGGAAGGAACATTTCCAAGCTCTTTCTATAAGGTCAATATTATCCTAATCCCAAAGCCAGATAAAGACACTACAAAGAAAGGTAATTACAGGCCAATATCCCTGAAGAATACAGATTCTAAAATCCTCAACAAAATATTAGCAAATAAGATCCAGCAATATATTCAAAAGATCATACACCATGACTAAGTGGGATTTATTCCAGGAATGCAAGGCTGATATAGTATCCGCAAATTAATAAATGTGATACATCACATAAAGAGATTGCAAGACAAAAATCACATGATCATATCAATTGATGCAGAAAAAGCATTTGGCAAAATCCAACACCTTTTTTTAATAAAAATACTCAGCAAAGTGGAATAGAGGGGTCATACCTCAACATAATAAAAGCCTTACATAACAAACCTACAACCAACATTATAATCAAAGGGCAAAAACTAAAATCATTTCCCCTAAGAACAGGAACAAGACAGGGATGCCCACTTTCATCCCTCCTGTTTGACATATTATTAGAAGTGCTAGCCATAGTGATCAGACAAGAAGAAGAAATAAAAGGCATCCAAATTGGAGAGGAGGAAGTAAAACTCTCATCATTCACAGACGACATAATATTGTACCTAGAAAACCCTGAAGACTCCATCAAAAAACTACTAGATTTAATAAATGAATTGGGCAACATAGCAGGATACAAAATTACCACCCATAAATCTATGGCATTTTTATACACCAATAATAAACTCTCAGAAAGAGAAACTAAAAAAACAATGCCATTTACCATTGTAACAAAAAAATTAAGATATTTAGGAATAAACCTAACCAAGGAGGTAAAATATCTGTACTCAGAAAACTACAGGACATTGAACAGAGAGACTGAGAAAGATTTAAATAAGTGGAAGAATAACCTGTGTTGATGGATTGGTAGAATCAACATCATTAAAATGTCTATTCTACCCAAAGCAATCTACAGATTCAATGCAATCCACATTAAAATACTAAGAGCAGCCCTAACTGGTTTGGCTCAGTGGATAGAGCATCAGCCTGCGGACTGAAGGATCCCAGGTTCGATTCCAGTCAAGGGCATGTACCTTGGTTGTGGGCACATCCCCAGTAGGGGGTATGCAGGAGGCATCTGATTGATGTTTCTCTCTCATCGATGTTTCTAACTCTCTATCCCTCTCCCTTCCTCTCTGTAAAAAATCAATAAAATATATTTATATTTAAAATTAAAATAAAATACTAAGAGCATATTACACAGACCTAGAACAAACTATCCAAAAATGTATATAGAATTTAAAAAAAAAAGACCCCAAATAGTCACAGCAGTCTTGAGAAAGGAGACCAAAGTTGGAGGGATCACAATACCAAATATCAAGTTATACTACAAAGCCACTGTACTCAAAATAGGCTGGTACTGGCATAAGAACAAGTGTATATATCAATGGAAAAGAACAGAGAACCCAGAAATCGACCCAAACCATTATGCTCAATTAATATTTGGCAAAGGAGGCAAGAGCATACAATGGAGTCAAGACAGTCTCTTCAATAAATGATTTTGGGAAAATTGGACAGATACATGCAAAAAAAAATGAAACTAGACCACCAACTTACACCATACACAAAAATAAAATAAAAGACTTCAATGTAAGACATTAAATCATAAAAATCTTATAAGAAATCATAGGCAGCAAAATCTCAGACATCTCTAGTAGCAATATGTTTACAGATACAGCTCCTAGGGCAATGGAAACTAAGGAGAAAATAAACAAATGGGACTACATCAAAATAAAAAGCTTCTGCACAGCAAAAGAAACCAACAACAAAATAACAAGAGAGCCCACTTCATGGAAGAACATATTTGCCAATGATACATCCAATAAGGGGTTAATCTCCAATTTTATAGGGAACTCATGCAAATTAACAAAAGGAGCACAAACAATCCAATTTAAAAATGGGCAAAGGATCTAAATAGATACTTCTCCAAAGTGGGCATACAGAAGGCCAAGAGGCATATGAAAAAAATGCTCAAAATCACTAATCATCTGAGAGATGCAAATCAAAACAACAATGAGGTACCACCTCACACCTGTCAGAATGGCTATCCTATAAATCAACAGACAAGTGCTGGCGAGGACGTGGAGAAAAGGGAACCCTCTTACACTGCTGGTGGGAATGCAGACTAGTGAAGCCTCTGTGAAAAATATTATTGAGTTTCCTCAAAAAATTAAAAATGGAACTCCCATTTGACCCAGTAATCCCACTTCTAGGAATATATCTCAAGAAATCAGAAACACCAGAAATAATATATGCACCCCTATGTTCATAGCAGCACAATTTACAATAGCTACAATTTGGAAACAACCTAAGTGCCCATTAGCAGATGAGTGGATTAAAAACCTGTGGTACATCTACACACAGCTGTAAAATACTACACAGCTGTAAAAAGGAAAGAACTCTTACTATTCGCTATAGCATGGATGGACCTGGAGAGCATTATGCTATGTGAAATAAGCCAGTCAGAGAAAGACAAATATCACATGATCTCAGTCATATGTGGAATCTATTGAGCAATATAAATTGATGAACAAAAATAGATCCAAAGACATAGAAGCACCGAACAGACTATCAAACATCAGAGGGAAGGCAGGGGAGTGTGGGCAGGTGGGAAGAGATCAACCAATGAACTTTTATGCATATATGCATAACCCAGGAACACAGACAATAGGATGAAGGCCTGGGGTAGAGGGTAGGAGCAGGCTGGGAGAGGTCAAGGGGGTGGAAAGGGGACATATATAATACTTGCAACAATAAAGATTTTTTTACAAGGGGGCATAGGTGTGGCTCCATGGTTGAGCATTGGCCCATGAACCAGAGGTCACGGTTGGATTATTGGTCAGGGCACATGCCCAGGTTTTGGGCTCGATCCTCAGGAGGGGGCTTGCAGTTGATCGATGTTTCTCTCTCATTGCTATTTCTACCTCTCCCTCCCTTTCTTTCAAATATAAAAAACAACAACATATTTTTTAAAAATGGACAGAGGACCTGAACAGACTCCTCTCCCAAGAAAACATAAAAATGGCCAACAGATATTTAAAAAGATGTTCAACTTCACTAGAAATCATTGAAATGCAAATAAAAACTATAATGAGATACCATCTCACCCCTGTTAGAGTGGCCATTATCCACAAGACTAGGAAAAACAAGTGTTGAAGAGGTTGTGGAGAAAAAAGAACCCTCATTTACTGCTGGTGGAAATGTAAAATGGTACAGCCACTATTGAAAACAGTATGGAGGCTCCTCATAAAATAAAGAATAGGGTTACCATATGACCCAGCAATCCCTCTCCTGGGTATCTACCTGAAAAACTCATAACATTTATTCGCAAAGATATATGCACCCCTATGTTCATTGTGGCATTATTCATGGTGGCCAAGACATGGGGACAACCAAAGTGTCCTTTGAGGGAGGACTGGATAAAGATATGGTACATATACATAATGGAATACTACTCAGCCACAAGAAAAGATAAAATGCTGCCATTTGCAACAACATGGATGGACTTTGAGAATATTATGCTAAGCAAAATAAATCAAACAGGAAAAGTCAAGAACCATATGATTTCACTCATATGAGGGATATAAAACTGAAACTCATAGACACAGACAACAGTTTGGTGGTTATCAGAGGGAAGGAGGCTTGGGAGTAGTAAAGGGTAAAGGGGGTCAAATATATGGTGTCAGAAGATTATTTGACTTTGGGTGTTGGGAACACAATGCAATATACAGATCATGTATCTTAGAAATGTCATATAGGTATCCTTGAAACCTATATGACCCTATGGACAAGTGGCACCCCCATAACTTTAATTTTTTTAAAAAGTTTGGACCAGGAGTATTTACAAAAAAAAATTATTAGCACCACAATGATTTATTACTCCCATAACTTTCACAAGTATATTGGAAATTATTTGTAGCTATATGTGATCCCAATACATATCCAGTCATATTTTTTAAAGGGTCACGCATACAGGCACATTTCTGTGTATGTCATTGGCAAAGAGAAGAACAGACACTGGATTTTTAAATACTGGAACTTTGCACCATCCTGAGAGGTGATTTATTTTTAAGGCATAGTTACTATATAAAGACAATGTTGACCCAAATAGCCTTCCTCAATTATGCCAGCAGGTGGTGGTATTGGCTATACCAGAACAGCCTAAACCTGACTGGCACTTCTGATTGTTTCAGCAGTAATTCACAAGAAATACAAATGAGTTCATCTTATCTGTGTTTTGAAACTTTCAAAGATATTACTCCATCCTAGCAGAGACTACTGTGAACTCCCTTGGAAAACCCTGATGATCCATCTATTTCTCTTGGCTCCATGTATAGTCTTTGATTTCCAACTCTTACTTATCCAGTGGATATATACTTTATCTGTCTCCTTGTTAGAAAAGCACCACTGTCTACGTTGCCCAGGAAAGAGCTTTGGAACTACATGGGTATTTTCTTACAAACATACAAAGCAAGATATGTATGAAAGAAAAACAAGTCCACATTGGGAGTTAGAAACATTAAAATACTCAGGCTGTCTTTGTTTGAATTTTCTCAGTCTTTTTTATTACCAAAGTTTTCAGGTTTGCTGTACATTCTCCTTCCAGTAGGCATTGTTGAAAGGCTAGATTGAGTTCTTTATCCCTATAAAGTAGAGAAGGGTTGGAAAACTTTTCTTAAAGGGTCAGATGGTAAATATTTTAGGCTGTGAGAGAGCCAAGAGGCAAAACTAAGGATATTATGTGGGTACTTACATAACCATTTCTTAAAATGTAAAAACCATTCTTGACTCAAGAGTAGTACAGTAATGAGTAGCAGGCCAGAGTCAGCCTGTAGGCTGTAGTTTGCCAACAAGTTGCTAGAGAATAAACTCCATCATGGGATGTATGACACTTAGGAAAAATGCATAAGGACTCTCAGAAAAAATAGACTCTAGCCTGTACATTATGTTAAAATTTATCTATTAAAATGATTTTTATGTTTAAAGCTTATCTGTTGATTTTTTTGAATCTAGATCAATACTCCTTTGAAATACCTCTTTTTTAGACCCCTAGAAGCATAACCACCCTCAAGAGAGCACATAATCTTATTAAATATCTTGTAATTCAATCCCTGACTTGCTTTCTCTCTCCATCATGTAATCTTCTTTATGTTCTTTCCTTAATTCCAGATGTATAAAAAAAATTGTAACTGTCCTGGGAAGCATTTTTCTCAGTCTTTTGAGGTCTGCTTCTAGGCATGTTTGTCTCAAATAAACTCTTATAAAAATTTTTCTACAGGTTTAGATGGCCTTACTTTAAACTATATAGTAGAATTTATTATCAAAGTACATGCCCTTGACTGGAATCAAACCTGTGACTCTTCAGTCTAAAGGCCAAAGCTCTAATCACAGAGCAAAACTGGCCAGGGCTGATATTATATAAATTACCAATAGGAAATAAAAATCCTGGACCTAGGATGAGAAAATTTGGACCCAAAGACACTGGTAATGCTGACTAGTGGTGGGCTGGGTGTGGTGAGGGTGAGGCAGGATAGTAAGAAGCCAGGGAAATTCCTTGACAAGTGGAATAAGAGAAACTGACACAAAATAATTAAACAAGACCAAACAATTTGAGCAACTTATAGCAGCTAGTAAATCACAAGGTTTTATCCCCCCTAACCAAGGACACTTAGGAGTAAATGGTTAACACATTCCAGACCACCCCAGGGCAGACTGGCCTAGTCCCAGTCCCTCTTCAATGATATTCTTTGGAAAAAAACTAACCATAAAATAATGCCTGACCTCTCTATACACACATTTTAATGAATCAATGTATTGAAGTACACACCTGGAAAGCTAATGAATGTTCTGTTAAGACCCTCCCCTGAGACCTGTCCTAGGATCCTGCCAGCCAAAGAAGGATGAAAGCCTCAAGACAAAGGACCCACAGTGCACTCTCACTAGAGCAGGCCTATGCCTTGTAGCTCTGCTATTTCTCTCTTAAACTCTAAGGGATCCCACGAGACTTACAATCAGAGGAGCAGTGGACAGTGGCAGCTCATCCCAGGCAAACCCCCTGAACCTGTGTCCAAAGCCCCCTTTTTCTCTGACTTCCCAGTGAACTAACAGCAGCCCCACTTTGGCTCACTTCTTTCCTACATCCTTTCTAGGGAGCCAAAGAAGCCCAGCCTAGGCTGTCTCCTGTTGCTTTTTCCACCTTGAGCCCTTCCTTTGTTTCACTGTCCCCAGCTTTAATAAACATACTCTCAAAATTCACCTGGACTCTTGTGAAATCTTTTTTGCATGAACTCAAGAACCCACACGTTTCCAGCTGGCCTGAGGCAGACCTGCTCCAGGCCCAGACCCTGTTAGTAACAACGGGAGTGAGGAACAGTGTGCTGGTGAGAAAACAGCCAGAAACATCGACACAACTTACAAACCACAGCATATGCTTCTCAGTAAAGACCTTAGTTAGAATGTCTTTAAAACCCAGTGTTAATGAGTTTTCACTTAAATTTTTAAAAACTTCCCATTTAAATAAAAATTTATATTTTTAAAAAATCATTAGCACTGTAGGCTTTTAATGGAAAGATTCCCTTTTTTTTTCAGACTTTGAACTGTACAGTGAGCTCCCCCAAGGTCAGGGCAAAGGAGCATTAGGAAGTGGGCTCCATGAAGATTTGAGGGACTAATGAACTAATCTGTAGAACTAAGAATGAAATATATATTTCGCTTCATGATTTCTTTTTCTTCCCTTTCACCAGGATCATAGGATATTCCGCAAAGTAGTTAGCTAGTAGGAAAGGAATGACATAAAATAACAAACTCACTCAATAACTATTTTATCTTTGACTTGGCGATACAGTCAGAAATATTCTCAGAAGCTTGATTTTTAGAAATGAAGAATAAAACTTGAATGAGTATGCCTGTGTGCTGGACCCTGACTTAGAGCTTGGAAGGACTTTCAATATAGTCAAATCCAATCCTCCTTTTTTACAGATGAATAAACTAGAGAACTGATGAGGTTTACCCTGAGTCACTGCGAGCCCTCTAGTGTCTGTTCTTAGGACACTAATCCTATTGGACCAGGGTTCCACCCTTATGACCTCATTAAACCTGAATTACCCCCATTAAGGCCCTTTCTACAAATATAGTCTTATTGGAGGTTGGGCCTTCAACATATAGATTTTGGAGGAACATTCATTTCAAAACATTCCCTAGGTGAGGGAAGCACTCCTTCAGAAACATGAAGGCCAGGATGGCAGCAGCTGTAGGGGAGACAACACTGAGATCAGATCAATGGTGTTGAACAACAATCATCAACTTTTTGCTGTATACCAAGACCTGTGCTAGCACCAAAAATTTAAAAATAGATAAGCTACGTGCCCTGCCCTCAAAGAGCTTTCTGACAAATGAGAAATCAGACAGCAAACAGATAGATTCGATGTAATACAAGAAATAATCAGACTGATGAATGTTTGAGGTGCAGTGGGAGTCCAGGGGAGGGCCTTTTACTTATGAGGACCGATAAGCAAGCCTTAAAGGTGAGATTGGCAGAGGGGAGGAAGTGGCATTCCAGGTGCAGAGATGACATACTGTGTGAGTGTACAAGGTGCTGGCCCCATGAAAATGTATGTCAGGACCCAAAGGATGTCAGGAGGCCAGGTTGGGTGAGAAAGGTGGGGGTCTATCGTGAACTTTTCCCTGTTGGCATTTTGGAGGCTTTCCATGGGGGAGATATTAGTTGGGTTCATGTGACAATTACATCATTGTGGTGGCTTAGTGGAGGACAGACTTGTAAGGAACATGCTCAGACAAGGCTCAAACAAATGATAAAGCTCCTCTTTGGAACTGCAACTGTTGTCCTAGGAATAAAGAGAAGGATGTGAAAATATTTGGTCTACAAAATGGGTAAGACTTGGTGACTGATGATGTGAGGTGGAACGTGAAGGAGACTAAGAGGACTGCAGAGTATCCCTGAGTGACTGGGTGGAGGAGGGTGGTGCTGGGAGCTGGGGTGGGGGAGCAGACACAGAGAATACAAAGCAAGAGCAAGTGCAGAGACAGGATTAGCACACAGAAAACACAGCTTGCCTAGAGAAGACTAACTCACAAATATGAACAGTAAGTACAACAGGGAGGAAGGAGAAAAGTGCACCTGGGAAAACTTCCAAGCCTCCAAAAGCTGTGAATGCAGCCTGCAAAGTACCTTGGCCCTATGTGTAGGGTGGGCTGGATACTGCCTGCCCCATCCTGTTTTGCCTGCACAGTGTTGCTTTGTTGTTTTGATGAATCAGTTTCCAACATTGACATACCAACTTTTTCTATGCAAAGTCTGGATTCTGGTATCTCAGGGACAACGTGTGGAAGGCACAGTACTGGGCCTGCCTTCTCCTCAAGCAACAGTCAGCTGGGCTGAGAAGTCAGTGCTGGGCCTTCCAGATGAGGCAGGCCCACCATCTGTCTGAGTGTCTGCAGTAAGTGATAAGAGTTGGCCATGTTGTCCCACAGCATCACAAAGGAGAAAACCAACCTTGCTGTAATCAACCCTAGTGAGACATTCCCACAATTATCAGCTAATAAAAATATAAACCTCTCTCTCAAAATGCCAGGTTAGGACATTTTCTCAACTGACTACTAGGCTCTCATGTTTCTTTGTTTTACACTAAATGTAATGATACCAAATATTGACAAATATTTTTATTGGGATGTTGTATACATATTATATTAGCTACTACTGACAATATTATATCTATTATTTTTCTCCTAACAGTTCAAAGTGTTCCATTAAGTCATAAAGCAAATTTTCCCCAAACCTGCATGACTTCTGGGCCTTATCTGGAGTCTACGTCAAATGTGATACAGGGGCATAGTTATGGTCAGAGCCAATACAACTTCATCATAATAAATGAGTCCTCTGTGATGTCAAAAATACTCCCTCCACTTGCAGAGTAAGCCTCTCCATTAAAATTGCAGGGGTTCTATCACAGTGCAGAAAGGACTGCTTTTCAGTTGAGGGCAGGAGGATTACAGCTAAGAGCTTGGAGATAGGGAAAACTGTGGGTTATTGGAAATGGCTACCACCTGATAGTCTGTTTACTCTGAGGAAAGATTGACCAAAGGTATCTGGTAGTAAAAGAAACTACCAGAAACTGATAAAGATAACCGTCTATATTTACAGATAATTCACCTTGAGTGTTTAAAGATATGGCAGGCTACTGAGCCCTTTTTCTCATTTTCCCTCTTTGGAGTACCCTCATTTATCTAAATTGGGGAATTTTTCTTTGTCTTTATGTGTGTGTGTGTGTGTGTGTGTGTGTGAGAGAGAGAGAGAGAGAGAGAGAGAGACAGAGAGAGAGACAGAGAGAGAGACAGAGAGAGAGACAGAGAGACAGAGAGACAGAGAGAGAGACAGAGAGAAACAGAGATAGGATTTTTTTCCAAGATCTACAGGTGTCCTTGTCAGTGGGTGGTTGGTTGGGGTAGTGGACCCACTCACCCTCCAGTGCCTGTACAGCTTCCTCAAGACTGCTGTTCACTAGCTGTGTGATTTGCCAGGCAAGTTTGCTTTGGATCCTGTCTCATGTTTTATCTAAAGCCCCTTCAGAATGTTCTGGCAGATGCTGTAGTCCAGCTAAAGGGCTAGTTCCCATTCCAATTTCTGTTTGCAGATTAGATTTTCAATTTCAGGCTCAACTCTGTTGACAAAGTGAGATGAGCACTCTGCGGTACCGTCAGCATCTTATTTAACCCCCGAATGTTGTCCAAAGGAATTTTTCAATCTATACAAAAATTCTCCTATAGTTTCATCTTTTAGTTTGTTTGCATAATTAAATTATGGTCCAATAGTTTTGTACTGGAAATGTTTCAGGTATGACTTTTAAGAGACTCTAACATACATATTTGGCCTTTTCTTAACCCTCAAGTTTATTGAGGAAAGAGGAATCCTGTAAGTCCATTTTTTTTCCAGGTCAGTCTATCAGCTTTTATCACCCATGATTCAGTGTCTGAGATCCTGATCAACATGTGTACAACTTGACATAAGTCAGGTAATCCTAGATCACATACCCCCAAAAGCATTATTCAATCTTCTGCAAATATTTGTTGGTCTTATTGAGTTTAGGAAAATCTTTTATTATAGTTCTTAATTCAGCTCAGTTTTAAGGTTCAAATTCTAACTCATAGGAGGGATGGATATTTAGAGGCAACTGTCACTTTGGATGTTGGGAGAGTTACTTGGAAAAGGTAGGGAGTCTGGACAAGAGGAAAATGAGGGAGGACTTGTTTGAGACACAAAAGGAGGAAGTCAGAAGGGAAATCAGGGAAGGAATAGCTGATATCAAAATGAATAGTTTGTTCTTGCTTCATTTTGCCTAATTACTCATTAGCTTTGGTCAAAGAATCTTTAATGAATCCATTTTTTACTCAGAATTTTGTTTGGAGGTTTCTGCATACCAACCAAAAATGCTGCCCATTGAGCCTAAGAAATATTATTCCCTTGTCTTCTTCTCAAAGAAATCATGATGTTCAAAGCAAATGTTCCCCAGAGTGGCCAGTGAAGGTCCAAATCACCTGTGGTGAAGTTATACCATTTAGAAAGATAGGCACAAGAATGAACATTATAAAGAGTATGTATAAGAAACAGGATTTTCTCTAGGTAGAGGAGAAGATTTAGACTTAAGATGACCACATAAGAGCTGGCAACAGTCAGTAGGAACATTTTTGTGCACCCCATGTCTTAGACCCCTGCCTGACAGTTGGCTGCCTCCAAATACAGACCCCACATTCTATGCCCCCAGAAGGCAGAAAACAGGGAGAGAACTCTCTCTGAATCAAAGCTAAGTTCTCAGGACACAAAATCAAGACAGGAGAACCTTATTCAGTTTTATTGGTGACCCACAACAAAGTTGTCCCAGGGTTATGCTGATCTGATGAGAACTGCAAACACACTGCCTGGGAGGTCAGCTCCCACAGTAGGCTTATAGGGCACATGTTTTGTTCTACCTTGTGATTCTCCTTATGACAACACAACAACACAAAACATTATCACAAAAGAAAGGAAAAAGGGATGAAACAGAATGACCTGACTATACCAAGGATGCCCCAAAATTGGGAACCAATAACAGAACCTGAGGTTAAACAGCCAAAGAACTTAATGCAGAGAGAGTGAAGTTGAAACCCAGTGCTAATTACCATGCTGTCACTGTGAGCTACAAGGGCAGGGCCCTACACCTGGCTGAACACTGGGCCCATGGCACAGCCAGTGCAGCCATGTCTCAGAGGGACCATCACTGTAACTGTGGAAATAAACAAAGACCAACCTGATAAGACAAACAAAGCCTATTAATTCAGAACTTGCTATAGGAAAGGAGTCATCCTCCACTGCTTGTGTTTGGCAGAGACTCAAAGACAGCCAGAGGAGAGGAAAAACTTTATAGTGGAATAAAGGGAAGTCTTCAGGTGTGCCCTGATCAGCAGCTGTGGGCCTGGAGAAGCTGGAGTTAGGCTAACGACAAGGGGAGCATCCCATGGGATTGATTATAGGTGCAAATTTGAATTTCTCTGATTGGTCCTCAATTGGAAGCAGGGGCAAAAGTTAGGGAAGCTGTCAGTTATTCATCAAGTCCTGGCCATTTTTGGTCAATTGCAACAGAGGGTATTGCTAGGCTTCCTGGGCTGGTTGCAGCGTTTGTGGGCCAGAGCTCTACTTTCACATAGACAATGGTTGGGCCATAGTCCGCTGGCATGTTCAGTCTCTCAGCACAGAGCCTTCAACCAGCAAGCAATTCTGCTCCTGGAAATGTGTCCTATGAGGATGAACTATGTACAAAGGTAGCCACAGCAACACTGTTTTGATAGAAAGAAGCAAAGATTAAAAACAACCAAAATATCTTCATAAGGGCACAGGATAAATAAGTGAGGGTACATCCCTATAATCATTATAGTATAATGGAATATTAAATAAATGCCCCCTTATTTGTGTTCCTAAAGTCCATCATATAGCACTCCTCTCAAGCTATCCATTTACATGTCAGACTTTTCTAATGCATTCTTAAGCACTCAAGGCAAATTTAATTTTGTTCAGCTTTGTGTCTTCTCAATAAGTATTTGTCCATTGAGAGTGAAATCCCAGGAGCTGTTCTTCTCCAACCAGAGCATAGGCAGTCTTAAAAGCAGTGCATAGTTTCAATGTCTCTAACAGAAAAACACAGCAAAGCATAGCATTGCTTTTGAGGAAAACATTGATTCTGCCATGGATTTGGATGTAGAATACATTCACAGAAACAATGTGGCTGTTTAAGTTAAATGAATAAGGTTCCTGTGTCATCACTTAAAAGAAGAGGTCAGCAGAGTTTTTCTCTAATGGGCCAGATAGTAAATAGTTTACCTTTTGAGAGCAATACTGTATCTGTCACCTATTCTTCTTTGTTTGTTGTTGTTTATTTTTAACAACCTTTCAGAAATGTAAAACCTTTCTTATTTCTAGGGCTATATAAAAACAAGTCCTAAACTGGATTTGGGGCTTACAGAACCCTGTCTAAAAGCTGAAGTTTATTGACTTCTTTCTATTCTTAAAAGAGGGTTTTGGAGAAACATCTAAGTATGAATATCTAAATATCATTGGAAGGTTATAAAATGAACTTTTTCAGGCAAAGAAACAATACCAAAAAAAGAGATTAAAGTGACAACTGTCAATGAAAGAACATCCAAACTTAAAGAAAAATTTTATAAGAGTTTATTTCAGCCAAATTTTGAGGACATGCCCAGAAGCAAGATCTCAACAAACTGGAAATGTGCTCTGGAGAATAGCAGCTTTAAGTTTATTTTATACATTAGATTCAAAGGAGGAGATGTAAGGAGGATTACATGAAATCCCTTGGTGGTAGATTAACAGGGTGAGAGAAAGCAAAGCTGGGAAATCTCTAGGACTGGATAAAAAGAAAAATGGAGAACCATGCTTTTTTTTTTTTACATTGGTGGGAACAGGGAACAGAGTAGTTAGCAATTAACATTTATAGCACATAGCGATGGTATTCAGGGAACAAGATAGCAATGAGGGGTCCTGTGGTTCTGTGCTCTGGTGCCTGCAGTTGGTCCTTTGAGGGGTCTTAAAAAAGAAAATTTTCTCTGAAATTTTAAAAGTATATCATCCTTGATGCATAAGAGCCATGAACAGGGCTCACTTAAAGTAAGATTGACCTGTGCTAAGGAAGCTGTAGGCCTAGAATGTGACTCTCCCCCTTCCTTGCCCCCACCCCCTGCTATCACCTGCCTATTAGAAATTTGTAACCTGACCATCCTGTGTGGTTACAGCCCCTTTTTCTTTCACACTATACTGAAACTTTAGAATCTGAATCACCTGGAGGACTTATTACAACCAGATTGCTGTGCGGGCCAGAATCCCTCGTGATGCTGGTGTTTCTTGTCTAGGACCACATTCTGAGAACCACGGCTGAGCAGATGGAATTACCAAGTGAAAGCCTCTGAGGTGCTTACTTTCTGCAATCATTCACTTGCTGCATCTCCTTGGAGTTACCAGTGTACTAGGTACTTCTCAGATGCCCCACTGAACCTCCACAGTCTTACCCAACTCTGAGAACAAAAAGTAGAGAACGATGACAAATAGAAGCAAACCCTGAGGAGCAGCCCTGTAACAAGACTACAGCAAGACTCCAGGAGTGTGGTCCCTTTTCAACTGAGAATCTTTTGTACCCTGTTCTCCCCCTGCACTGCCCCAAGCCCTGGTGCTAAAGGCTGCTGACCTGCGATGAACTAGAATGGGATATGGGGACAGCCTATGTGTACTGTGTGACTAGTTCAGCCAGTCTTCAAGGGTCCTAGGCTCCAGGATTGAGTTTTGATCATTTGTTTTATTTATTTTGTTATACTCGTATTGTACAATTGTTATGCAATCTACCAAAAGGACAATAGCCTAATCCTGTGGTCGGCAAACTGTGGCTTGTGAGCCACATGTGGCTCTTTGGCCCCTTGAGTGTGGCTCTTCCACAAAATACCACGGTCTGGGTGAATCTATTTTGAAGAAGTGGCGTTAGAAGAAGTTTAAGTTTAAAAAACTTGGCTCTCAAAAGAAATTTCAATCGTTGTACTGTTGATATTTGGCTCTGTTGACTAATGAGTTTGCCGACCACTGGCCTAATCCATTCTCTAAGGCCAGTCATAGCCAAGTTGTACAAAAAACATGGTACAATCTGTTACAAGAGGAGTTGAGGTGTCCTATACAAGTCACACTGCTGTCACATGATGTATTTAAAGCTGTATGTATTCCCACAGGAGAATCTCTTGTCTTTGCAATGGCCACACAGTTCTGTTATTGGTGGAAGTGAGATATCCCTTTCCCCACTGGGTGCTTGGGGTGAGGTCCTTATATCTCGAGACTTGCACAGGAGGATGTGTGATTTTTATTTGCATGGAATTACATCCTTGAGTTTTCAAAGTCCCATTTCCCTTAATTCAGTCCTGGAAAAAGTACATCTGGGGATTCAGCAGAGCTAGAAGCAAAGCCAGTGTCCAAAATTTCCGTTCCATATTGCAGCCAAGTTCAGTTTAGCATTAAGTTAGTTGCAGTCCATTAGTACATTGTGTGTGCCATCCACATGGCTGTGGGCCACGTGGGTGAATGCAGGAGTGTGAAAGGCCCACAGGCCAGGAGTCAAGCACAAGCAAGCAAGAGCAACAAGAGAAGGAACTCCTTTGTTTAGGAGATTAAATATCTCAAATCTCCCCGTGCTTGCAGTGGGCATGACTATTCTGGATAATGACCTGTTCCCAGGTGTGACTGACAAACAAGTACCTTCCCCATGTCACCTGGACTTTACTGGGCATGCATCTATATTTCCCCTGTCTAGTCCCTTCCTCCAGTGATCTGTGGGAAATGGACAGGTGGCTTCCTGGGGAGTGTTAAGCTGAAGCTTCCTGGCAAAGCTGTACAGTGGCATGCCTTTGCTCCTTTCCTGTTATTCATAACTAGGTTAAATTACAACAGTAGCAGTTCCTGTGAATGAGGCCTCCTTAGTTCAATGTGTCTTCTCTTTGGAGAACAGAGATGCTGAGATTTTTGAACAGGTCTGATATAGATTGCTTTTACTCAACAAGAGCGAAAACTTTTTTAGCATTTTCAACAGAGTTGTATGAAATAAACCTTATTAGTGCCAAAAAATGCACCACACATATACACTCTCTTATCTGGTCTGACAATCTTGAAACAGTCATAGTTTAAATCTAAAATCTGAGAGTTGGGCTTCCTGAGCGGATTTGACACCATCTCCTTGTGCCTGCTTGATCTTCCTTTCCCGAGGACTCACAGCATCTTCCTCCTGCAACATTACATGCTGCCCTAGTTCCTCCAGACCATGGCCTTGGTAGTGGTTGCTGCTAACTGCCCCTCTGTGGGACCCGAAAGCTCCTTCCTCTCCATGGCCCATCAAGCCATGTGGCCAATCACTGGCAAATAGACTCCCCAGGCTGGCAGGGGTTCCTCCCATGGTACCCCGGGGGGAGCAGCTGCATAAGGTGTCAGACCCCAGTGAGCACTGCACCAACTTGTCCACTCATAGACTCACCTGCATGCCCAACTCCTTGGTGTTAGCCTTGAAGAGCCACAGGCTTAAGCTGGGATTAATCTAGGAGAGAATGGCCTTAATCCACCCCCTCTCCTTATGGCTCTAGATTATAGTCAATGGCATTTCCGGCACCAGGAGCTCCCACCTGGCTAGGAAAGTAAGGTCCTGTGGATAATAGTAGCAAGTGGTCAGACTTTCTACTTGTATAGCACTAGTTATGTACCAGGTATTGTACTAAGTGTTTAATGTATATTAACTGGGCTTAGTAGGAGATAAATATTTTTTAATTAATGAATAAAAAACAGCATAAATCATGGTTATAAGCCCCCTCCTCCAAGGTTCTTGTAGTTTACCCATTGTCCTTAAAAATACCAACAACACAGGAAAATCCAGTCAATCCACCAAACTAGGCCCTAGGGATCCAAAGATGTATCAGATTTGACTGTAACCCAACCTGGAGGATATAACATCTGGCCTTGGTCCTTGATAGGTGAATAAGAGTTACACAGAAAAAGAAAGTTGTCCTTATTCATTCATTCTCTTTCAACAAATAATTATTATGTGTTGGGCACTGTCCTTGGTGCTAGAAACACATAAAGAAACAAGATTGCGTTTCTACCTTCTTGAAGCTTGAGTAATGGGAAAGAGACATTAAACATGTGATTAGAGATGTGATGAGTATCTTTTTTCAAAATATATTTTTATTGTTGATAGCATTACAGATATCTTCCATTCCCCCCCTTACTTCCCTTTCCTAGCCCCTATCCACCCACCTCCAGGTCTTCACTACTCTATTGCCCATGTCCATGGGCTATGTATATTCTATATAATAAAAGGGTAATATGCAAAAGGACTGAACAACAGAATGACTGGTCACTATGATGCACACTGACCACCAGGGGACTGCCCCCAGCCTGCAGGCCAACCTCTCCATCCCTTCCCCCCTTCTGGCAGGCTCCGATGGCCCGATGGTGAATGGGGAACCGGGGGTGGGTGGCGGTGGGGGGCAGGGCCGGTGGCCAGCAGCCAGGGAAGATGGCCCTGATTTCAGGCCAGGCCTAGGGACCATACCTGCACATGAATTTCATGCGCTGAGCCTCTAGTCTATATATATAAAGATCCAGGGTCGTAACATCCATAACAACCAGAGGCTCGACCATTCGCCAGGCTGTGCACGCAGCAGGCAAGGGGACTGAACTGCTGACCTCTCGGAGAGAGAGGGAGATGGGGCTGATCAGCAGTGGCAGAGGCTGCTGGCAAGGCTGAGAGAGAGAAGCAGGGTGATTAGACCCTTCTTCTCTCTCCCTCACCAGCAGCCAAGCCTCTCTCTCTCTCCCAGAGGTCAGCAATTCAGCTGCACGCCAGCAGCCTGGAGCAACTGCTGATCAGCCCCACCTCTATGATCACACCCAGAGATAGGCCCGGAGATGCTGACTGGAATAGAAACCGACCAATCAGAACTAAATCTGGGTGAATTGTGAGGAGTCAATGGCTGCCTAGGAGGTGGGGCTTTTGATGCTGACTGGCATAGAAACCAACCAATCAGAACTAAATCTGGGTGAACTGCCAAGGCAGAACCTAAGGTGGGGGCTGAGAAGGGGTTTTAAGGGCAACAGCTGATTGGTGTAAGATGTAAGAAAGTGATTCAATTTTTTAATGACCAGTTTGGCAGTATAGTGCATATGGCTGGCTATCAGTCCAGATATAGGGATTATGTGTTTTTGTCTGCCAAGAGCATCTTCTCCTGCTGAAAAAGGCTCCCCCCTCCCCCATTTAAGCAATCTTATCCTATATAATCTATCTATACTAATAAAAGGGTAATATGCTAATTAGACCAGGTCGACCAGCCATCTTCCAGACATCTGACTTCCTTCCAGACAAAGCCATGGTGGTGGGGGCCAAGGCAGAGGCAGTTAGGGGCAATCAGGCCAGCAGGGGAGGGCAGATGGGGATGAGATCAGGCCAGAAGGGGAAGGCAGTTGGGGGCAATCAGGCCTGCAGGGGAGGCCTGTTGGGGGTGAGATTAGGCCTGTTGGGGGTGATATCAGGCCTGCAGGGGAGGGAAGTTGGGGGCAAGATCAGGCCAGCAGAGGAGGGCAGTTGGGGGCGAGATCAGGCCAGCAGGGGAGGGCAGTTAGGGGTTATCAGGCAGGTGGCGGGGGGCAAGGCAGGGGCGATCAGGCCAGCAGGGGGACAAGGTAGAGGTGATCAGGCTGGCAGGCAGAGGGGTTAGGGGCAGGCAGGCAGGCAAGTGATTAGGAGCCAGTCATCCTGGATTGCAAGAGGGATGTCCAACTGCCAGTTTAGGCCCCCTAAACCGGCAGTTGGACATCCCTTGAGGGGTCCAAGATTGGAAAAGGTGCAGGCCAGGCTGAGGAACCCTCTCCATGCATGAATTTTGTGCACTGGGCCTCTAGTCCTACCTTATAATAGAGAAACATGCAAATTGACCGCACCTCCACTATGCCCATGATTGGGCCTGCAAGAGGCTGGGGGCGGGACTCCGAGTGGCCTATCTGGCCGTTGAAAAGATCAAGATGGCAGCGCCCAATCCTCTTAGTTCCGGGGGTCCCGGGGCGATCGCCACCCTGGGGGGGCATGGCCGGGCCCAGCCAGACGCTCCCCGGGGGTCCCTGGGGTGATCGCCAACCTGGGAGGGAGTGGCTGGGCCCAGCCAGATGCTCCCCGGGGATCCCGGAGTGATCACCACCCTGGGGGGCGTGGCCGGGCCCAGCCAGACGCTCCCCGGGGGCCCCTGGGGCGATCGCCACCCTGGGGGGCGTGGCCAGGCCCAGCCAGACACTCCCTGGGGGTCCCGGGGCGATTGCCACCCTGGGGGGGCGTGGCCGGGCCAAGCCAGCCGCTCCCGGGGGTCCCTGGGGAAATAGGCACCCCGGGGAGGTGAGGCGGGACTTGCCCAGCCGCTCCCAGGGTCCCTGGGAACATTGCGGGCATGTGGTTGCTGAGACCCAGACCAGGCCTCTGGCCACAGATTCATAGCTTTGCGGAGACCTAGGGCAGGGATCTGCCTCATCTGCAGAGAGACAGAGGTTCTGCAGTGCCCCCAAGAAGTGGGTGGGCCCAGCCAGGGATCAAGGGGCATGGAAGGACTCCTGGCAGAGGGGCAAGGACCCTCACCCCTGAGGCGGGGGTTGAGGGGTGGAGCCACCTCAGTGGAGGGGTGCTGCATTGCAGGGTACTGGACTGACTGATGTGATTCAGAGAAGCTCCCAGTGCTAATGGGCCTCGATCAGGTGGCCTTCACACTTCAGAGGCAGTGACTCCTGCTCCTGCCTTGACCCAAAAGCAAGCTCGGGATACCCTTCCCCATAGCAGAGCATGCGTAGGCAGTGAGTGGGAAGCCTTCCACCTGCTTCAGAGAAGGGTGGGCAGTAAAGAATGGGGGGAGAGGAAAGAATGTGGAGCATCCGCAATGAGGAGGTGCTTGAGATAGAGGCTTGGAAGACTGACTAGAAAGTTTGTTCTGTTTGCTGGGCCGCTGCCCCTTAGGAAGCGCAAAGAGCATGGCTCTGAAGGCTTCCTGTGTGCTGAGTCAAATTCCACAGCCAACTGGAATTGGCCTCAGTTTCCTGGTCTGTAAAATGGATTAAGCATGTCCCAGTGCCTTCACTGAGATTTGAGGGCCAATTGAGATACTATTTAAAGAAAATGAGGGAAGAAGTGAGAAAGAAAAGGAAGGACAAGAAACACAAAAGAAAGACTGAAAGGAACCTGTAAACCCATTGTCACTTAAATAGGGAATATAGTCAATAGTGTTGTAATGATGGTATGATGCCAGGTGGGTACTAGAAATATCGGGGAACACTTTGTAAAGTATATGATTGTCTAACCACTATTCTGTAACTAATATAAAACCTGAAACCAATACAAAATAATGTTGAATGTAAAGAAATGAAAATTGGAGTGAAATTTTTATAAATTTCAAAGTTTAAATAAAAGCTGTAAAGGAAGGAAGGGGAGAATAAAAAGTGTTTTTCATTTTGCCACTTCATTAAAAAGACAGTTGTCTTTATATGGTGCTTTTATACTTTTCTAAGTCATTATCTCATTTTAATTTCTGGGCAACTTAAAGACAAGATAAGTATCCCCTCCACTATTCAAAGAAAGTAAATCTTGGTGTCTGGTCCTAATGATTCAATCGTCAAGCCCTTATTGTAAAGCAGGGTTAGTAAAATTTTCTGTGCAGGGTCATATCTATACTAATAAAAGCCTTGGGGTGATCAGGCCAGCAGGGGAGGGTATTTGGGGCCAATCAGGCCCACAGAGGAGCAGTTAGGGGGCAATCAGGCCAGCAAGGAAGCAGTTAGGGGGCAATCAAGCAGGTAGGTGAGCGGTTAGGAGCCAGCGGCCCCGGATTGTGAGAGGGATGTTCAACTGCAGGATTAGGCCTGATTCCACAGGAATCGGGCCTAAACCTGCAGTTGTACATCCCCCGAGGGGTCCCATATTAGAGAGGGTGCAAGCTGGGCTGAGGGACACCCTCCCCAGTGCACGAATTTCGTGCACCAGGCCTCTAATCTAATCTAATAATAGACAAATATGCAAATTGACCGCACCTTCGCTACACCTAAGCCACGCCCACCAGTCAAGCCACGCCCATCAACCAATCAGGACGAGTATGCAAATTACCCCAACAAAGATGGCGGCTAATTTGCATATCAAGACAGCGTCCAAAGAAGCCAAGAGCTGCAGAAGGGAGTAAAGCTTTGAAGAAGCAAGCAAGCCAGGGGGGAGGAGAAGGGCGGGGCAGAGGCAGGGCCGGGGGCGAAGGGAAACGCAGGCGGGTTGGAGGAGAAGGCGGGGCGGGTGACAAGGGCGGGGCGGAGGCAGGGCCGGGGCTGGGGCCGAAGGGAAACGTGGGCGGGCTGGATGGCGGCCCACATAGCACCAAAGATGGCGGCCCACATAGCTACAAAGATGGCGGCCCACATAGCACCAGGGTGGGACGCTAGCGTCGTCACCATGGTGACGACGCTAGCGTCCCACTCACAGGCCGCCGAGGGAGGAAGAGCTGCAGACAGATCGCTGGGCTGCTGGGCTGGGGGCACGCTCAGAGCCTCCGCCTGTGCAGCTTGGAACATGCCCCCGGCCCAGCAGACAGAAGCCCAGCTGACAGAAAGCAGGCAGTGGGCCGGGGGTGAGCTCTGAGCTGCCGCAGTGTGACTTGGGACACGCCAGACAGACGCTGGGTCGGGGGCTGCTCAGAGCTGGCGCTGAGCGGCTTGGGACACGCCCCCCGGCCCAGTAGACAGAAGCCCAGCTACAGAACCGGGCCGTTGGGCCGGGGGCTGCTCAGAGCTGGCCCTGCGTGGCTTGGGACATGCCCCCGACCCAGTAGATGGAAGCCCAGCTGACAGAACTGGGCCGTTGGGCCAGGGGCTGCTCAGAGCCAGGGCTGCTTGGCGGCCCACCTAGCACCAGGGTGGGACGCTAGCGTCATCACCATGGTGACGACGCTAGCGTCCCACTCACAGGCCACAGAGGGAGGAAGAGCTGCAGACAGAACGCTGGGCTGCTGGGCTGGGGGCATGCTCAGAGCCGCCACCCGCGCAGCTTGGAACACCCCCTGGCCCAGCAGACAGAAGCCCAGCTGACAGAACCGGGCCGCTGGGCCAGGGGCTGCTCAGAGCCGGCACTGCGCGACTTGGGACACGCCCCCGGCCCAGCAGACAGAAGCCCAGCTGACAGAAAGTGGGCGGTGGGCCGGGGTTGAGCTCTGAGCCACCGCAGCACGACTTGGGACACGCCAAGCGGACAGACGCTGGGCCGGGGGCTGCTCAGAGCCGGGGCTGCTCAGAGCCGGGGCTGCTCAGAGCCACCGCTGCGTGGCTTGGGACACGCCCCCGGCCCAGCAGATAGAAGCCCAGCTGACAGAAAGCGGGCGGTGGGCTGGGGGTGAGCTCTGAGCCGCCGCAGCGCAACTTGGGACACGCCAAGCGGACAGACACTGGGCCGGGGAGCGATGCTGCGCAGCTTGGGACACGCCTCTGGCCCAGCAGACAGAAGCGCAGCTGACAGAAAGCAGGGCCGCTGGGCTGGGGGGGGCGCAGCTTGGGGCATGCCCCCAGCCCAGTGGACGGAAGCCCTGCAGACACAATGAAGGGGGTCCTCTGTGCATGAGCTGCAGAAGAAACACCTTTTCTGAAGGCTCATTGGCTAAGCTCCCTGTAAGCTGCCTCTCACAGTGTTCTTGGTAACTTGAGTAATAAGAACCTAAGAAGGTGTTCTAAGGTTTTTCCACCTCACTCCTGGAGGAAAAACAAAGGTCCGCTGCTGGAGGACTAAGAAATGTCATAACATGCCCTAGCCAGTTTGGCTCAGTGCATAGAGGCTTGGTCTGCCGACCACAGGGTCCAGGTTTGATTCTGATCAAGGGCATGTACCTAGGTTGCAGGCTCCTCCCTAGCCAGGGCCCAGGTCAGGGCTCATGCAGGAGGCAACCAATCAAAGTGTCCCTCTCACATTGATGTTTCTCTCTGTCTTTCCCTCTCTCTTCCAAGCTCGGTAAAAATCAATGGAAACATATCCTCAGGTGAGGATAAAAAAGAAAGAAAAGAAATGTCATGTCCTATGAAAGACACATCTTAAAAGTGCCTAAAGAAAGCTGTCATTTTTTCAAGGTGAAGGGACTGGAGTCCGTGTTGGTGAAAACATCTTGGCGGCTGTGACAGTGGCAGCAGCAGCGGGGTGATGGGGCTGGTGCCTTCCCCTGATCAACCCAGTCACCTCCCGCAGGGGAAGGCCAGACTGAGGCTTAGGCCCGCTCCCCATCAGTAGGACATCTCCTGAGGGCTCCCAGTCTGTCAGAGGGGGCAGGCTTGGCTGAAGGACTCCTTCCCCCCCCCCCCGCCAGTGCACGAATTTCCTGCACTGGGCCTCTAGTATATATATAAAAGCCTAAGCGACAGTTACAACCAAACAACTATGATGTGCACTGACCATCAGGGGGCAGATGTTCAATATAGAAGCTTCCCCCTAGTGGTCAGTGCTCTCCCACAGCCAACCTCCCTCAGCCAGCCAACCTCCCTCAGTCCCTCCCCCCAGCCAGCAGGCCCTGATTGCCTAATTGGAGCCAAGCCCCAGGCGGGGACGGAGAACTTGGGGTGGGTGGTGGTGGACTCAGCCCCTTTCCCAGGGGGGCCAAGGGCTGGCTCCCTCCTCGGGGCTGGCAGCCAACCTGCTGCACCTTGTCCCTCCCCACAGCCAGCAGGCCACAATCAGTCCACCACCCACCAGCCACAGTGATGGCAGCGAGGGAAGGAGGAAGGGGCGAGGTGGGAACCATGTGGTGGCTGTGTCGGCATCAGGTGCCCGTTCCTTCTGCGTCTAGCCTGGTGACCGTCACCTCCTCTCCTGACCCCATTGGGGTCCAAAGGCCCCAATGGCCCAGCCCTGATTGCCATCCAGGCCTTAGGGACCCCACCCGTGCATGAATTTTGTGCACCAGGCCTCTAGTATAATAATAAATGGAAATAGAAAAACTGAATTTTAAAAATTTGTTGGATATATTTAACAAAAGATTCAAATCCATTGCAGAGTAAATTAGTATATTGAAAGATAGGTCAAAATAAAGTATTTAGAATGTAACATAGAGAAACAAAAAAGTGAAAAATATGGAAAAAGTGTTAGAACTGAGCTCTAAGATGTCTAATTGGAGTTCCAAAGAAGCAAAGTGAGAATAAAAGAGAGGAATAACAGAATTTTCTAGAACTAATGAAAGACCACTAATTTACAAATTCAAGAAGCCTGCTAAGTAAAAAGAATTATCATCTAGCTTCAAATAAATCACAAGGAGAAAATAAATCCTAACAAAAATTGTGAAATATAGAGAACATTTTAAAAGCAGCTACATTCAAAATACTTAGTGAAAGCAAACTTCCCAATAGCAACCATGGAAATAAAAAAATAATGTGCTAAAAGAAAATAAATGCCAATCTTGTATTTTCTAAATGTTAATGAATATACTTCAAGCAAAAGAAAATAACCTAATGAAAGATCTGATGTGCAAATAAGAATAAAGAGCAAAGACAGTTATTAATATCTGGTTAGCCTAATCAGTGGTCGGCGAGCCGCAGTTTGCTGCTCTGTTGACTAATGAGTCTGCCGACCACTGCGTAAGGCATTACCCTTACCCAGAAGTTTTGACTTCAGGTTAAAGACATTAGTACATTATTAAAATGTTTTTTAAGTGTTTTTCCCTAAATAAACCATAACCAAATAATGACAATGGATAGTGAGACTGAAAAACAAGATAAAGTTAATACTTGCAACAATAATATATAAGTCAGGAAGAAGGCAAATAGAATGATAAAAATATTCCAAAAGAAGGCAAGAGAGGAAAAAGAAACATTAAATAGATGGAACGAATAAAAAGCATAAAATATGAAAGTAGATTAGAGCCCAAGTATAAAATAATTTTACATGAATGCAACTTTAAAATATTTATTTTAAAAAACTTCCAAAACATAGGATATTTTGAGGAACCACCATATTGTTTCCCACAGAAGCTGAGTCAATTTACATTCTCAATAACAGTGCACCTTTTCTCCACATCCTTGCCAACACTTACTCTCTTGTTTTCATGATGATAACCATTCTAATAGGTGTGAATGGGATATTTTTCTTTATTGCTTTTTAAATGTTTACTTATTAGTGTATAGCAGCGATTTTCAACCAGTGTGCAGTGGCACACTGGTGTGCTGCAAGAATTTTTTTTAAACATGCAATACCTGACTATTTAGTCAGGGGCACTGACATCTTTTCCCTTAGATTGTCAAATAAAAAAAATAACCAACACCAACACAACAAGTCCAGTGTGAAAGAATCAAAATTTTATTCTATTTTTCTTGTCAAATTGACAAAAAATACAATATATTTTTTGGTGTGCTGCAGAATTTTTGTAATTAGTTTATGTTGTGCCCTGAGATGTAAAAGGTTGAAAATCACTAGTGATAGAAATACAACAGATTTCTGTATATTGATTTTATATCCTGGACCTTTACCATAATTGTTGGTTAGTTCCAACAGCTTTATGGTTGAGTCTTTGGGATTTTCTATGTATACAATTGTATTATTTGCAAATAGCAACAATTTAACTACTTTCTTTCCAATTTGAATGTTTTTTGTTTCATTGTCTTACCTACTTGTTCAAGCTAAGACTTCCAGTATTACATTGAATAAGAGTGATGAGGGTGGGCATCCTTTTCTTGTTCCTGATATTAGAGAAAATGCTTTCAGTTTCTCACTATTGAGTATATTGTTAGCTGTGGGATTGTTGTATATGTCTGTTATTATGTTGAGGTATGTTCCTTCTATACCTATGATGGTTTTTATCATGAAAAGATGTTGTATTTTTCAAATGTTTTTACTGCATCTATTACAATAATTATATGATTTTTAACTTTTCATTGTATTAGTGTGATGTATTATATATATTGATTTGTGTATGTTGAGCCATCCTTGTTCCCAGGGATAAATTCCACTTGGTCATGGTGTATAATTCTTTTAATCTGTTCTTGAATTTGGTTTGCTAATATTTTGTTTATAATTCTCTGTATCTATATTTATCAGGGATATATCAGGGACTATCAAATTATTTTATTGTAGGGTCCTTATCTACCTTTGATACCAAGATAATGCTGGCCTCATAGAATGAATATGGGGAAGTATTTTCTCCTCTTCAGTTTTTTGGAAGAGTTTGAGAAGGATTAGCATTAATTCTTTCTTAAATGTTTGGTAAAATTTACCGGTGAAGCTATCTGGTCCTGGTGTTTTCTGTGTTGGGAGGCTTTTGATTACTAATTCAATCTCTTTACTTGTCATTGGTCTTTTCAAATTTTTTATTTCTTCCGGATTCAATGTTGGTAGTTTGTGTTGCTAGGAATTTATCCATTTATTCACAGTTATCTAATGTGTTGGGATATAATTGTCATAGTAGTCTCTATGATCCTATGTATTTCTGTAGTATCTTTCTTTTCTAATTGTATTTATGTGAGTCTTCTCTTCCCCCCCCCCCCACTTGGTTATTCTAGCTAAAGACTTGTCTATTTTTTAAAATCTTTTTAAAGATCCAACTCTTAGTTTTATAGATCCTTTCTATCGTTTTTCTTGTTCCTGTATCATTTATTTCCACTCTAATCTTTATTATTTTCATTTTCTTTTAACTTTGTGCTTAATTTGTTCTTCCTTTTTTACTTCTTTTAGGTGTAAAGTTAGTTTTATTTGAGATGTTTCTAATTTCCTACTGTATGCATTTATTATTATAAACCTTCTTTTCAGAACTGCCTTTACAGCATCCCATAGAATTTGCTATGTTGTGTTTCCATTTTCATTTGTTTTGAGATCATTTTTCTTTTGAATTCTTCTTTGATTCTTTGGTTGATCAGAAATGTGTTTTTTAGTTTCCACATATTTGTAGATGTTCCAGCTTTGCGTTTGTTTTTGATTTCTAGTTTTATACTAATGTGGCCAGAAAAGATAGTTGTTATGATTTCAGTTTTCTCAAATTTGCTAAGACTTGTTTTGGGTCCTATCATGTATTCTGTGCTGGAGAATATTCCATGTGTTCCTAAGAAGAATGAAGATTCTGCTGCTGATACATGGAATGTTCTATATATGTCTATTAAGACTAAAGTATGCTTCAATTCAAATGTTTCCTTGTTGATTTTCTGTCTGGAGGATCTATCCATTGTTGATAATGGGGTATTAAAGTTTTCTACTATCATTATATTGTTATCTATCCCTCCCTTCAGATCTGTAATTATTTACTTAATATGTTTTTAGGTGCTTCAATATTGGTTGTATAATGTATTTATCATTGTTATAGCTTATTGTTATTGAAACGTGGAAATTAAACTAAAACACATTAGGTTTCTCCTCTGGGCAGGATGCAAAGGTAATTTCTTTCCAGGGTCCTTGTCCAAGTGGATTTGAAGAATGAAGCCAGAGACAAAAGCTGGTATAGGAAAAGGTGGAAATTTATTGGGAAACAAGCACAGACTCCCACGTGGGGGAGGGGGTTCCAAAGTCCCACTAAGTCCCTCTTTCCTAAGGTTTATAAAGGCTGCAGTTCTTTGTGTCCTGATATTCCCTCTGATTGGTCACTATAGTAGCTTCAGAGCTCAAACCCCACATGGGGTCTCCCTCTTTTTTTCCCCCTCTTGTGGTAGAATTCTCTATTCTCTGCGAAAATCTGTTTTTCTTTTTCTCCCTTTTGTTTTTCTACTCCTTGTGGCTTTCCCCTTATCTTCTGTGAATGAGTGTCTTCCTCTCCCTTTATTCTGTGAATCAGTGTCTTTCTCTACCTTTAGTCTGTGAATGTATACCTTTTGGCAGCTCCCAGCTCCCCACTTTGCAGTCCTCCCCCATGGACCTTCTTTATTTCTAGAACTCCCTAATCCTGCCTATTTTACCCCTAAAAACTCCTTTCAATATGTTGACTTCCTTATCATTATATCATGAACTTCTTTGTCTCCTGTGACCCTATTTGGCTTAAAGTCATAATTTACTGGTCCTAGACTGAAAAACAGTCCTTTCTGCCCTGCGATTTTAACAGAGACATACTCTGCAATGGAATTGCAATGTTAAATGTGCAGAAGGACTATTTACATCTTTTTATGCTGTGTATTTAACAAATTATAGTAGCTATAGTAATTTTTAATAGTTTTATTTAGACTTTATACTATAAGTGGTTAATGCATCATTCTAACATAGAGTTACATTTTGCCTATTTTTCATCTTTACCAAAGTATTTGTATTTTCATATGTTTTCATATCTCTAATTATTGTCTTTTCATTTCAGCTTATAGAACTATTTAAGCATTCTTGCAAGGCACTTCTAGTGATGGTAAAGTCCCTCAGCTTTTGTTTGTCTAGAAAGGCTTTCATTTCTCTTTCATAGGTGAAGGATACTTTGCCAGGTAAAGTATTCTTGGTTGGCAAGGTTGTTATTGTTTTTTTAATTACAATTGACATACATTATTATATTGGTTTAGGTGTACAGTGATTAGACATTACATAACTTACTAAGTGATCATCCTGATAAATCTCATACCCATCTGACCATATATAGTTATTCCAATACTAGATGCCCGGTGCACGAATTTGTTCACCGGTGGGGTCCCTCGGCCTGGCCTGCACCCTCTTGCAATCTAGGACCCCTCAGGGGATGTCAGAGACCCAGTGCACAGATTCAGCCCAATCCCCACAGGCCAGGCAGACGGACCCCACGGATTTGTGCACTGGGCCTCTAATCCTACCTAATAATAGACAAATATGCAAATTGACCATACCTCCGACACACCCACAAGCCATGCCCACAAGTCACGCCCACCATCCAATCAGAGCAAGCATGCAAATTAACCAAAACCAAGATGGCTACAGCCACAGAGAGCAAGGTTTCCTAGGTAACAGAGGAAGCCAAGCTTTCCGCCTGCCCTTGCCAGGCCTAAGCCTCCACTCAAGCTACAAAGTTTCAATTATAGAAGGTAAACAAATTCAAACAAATAGCGGCAGAATGGAGCTTGAGAGAGTAGGCCAGGGTTGCCACCGGCAACAGGGGAAGCAAAGCTTTCCGAAAACCCTGGCTGGGCCTACCCCCTTAAGGCAACAAAGTTTCAATTATAACCCCAACAGAAATGGCTGCCGGCCTCGGAGGGAGCCCCAGGCTTGGCTCCGCTCCAGACTACAAAGTTTCAATTGTAGAAGGAAAATAAATTCCAGATACCAGGGCCTCTGCTTGGGTTGCCAGGGGCATGGCCGGCCTGCAAACCACCACAGACTCCTCGCTCAGGCTGCCCCACACCCCAAGGGAACCCCCACCTGATCCGGGATGCCCTTCAGGGCAAACCAGCTGGCACCCACCCCTGTACCAGGCCTCTATCCTATCTAATAGAAGAGTAATATGCAGATTGATCATCACTGCAACACACAATATAGCTGCCCCATGTAGTCAAAGATCCTGCCCCCATGTGGACACAAGATGATCACCACAAGATGGCCAGCAGGAGGGGGCAGTTGGGAGGCACCCTGCCTGCAAGGGAAGGCAGTTGAGAGGGACCAAGCCTGAAAGGGAGGGCGGTTGGAGGTGATCAACCCTGCAGGAGCGGGCAGTTAGGGGTGACCAGGCTGGCAGAGGAGGGAAGTTGGGAGCAAAAAGGCTGGCAGCAGAGTGGTTAGGGGTGATCAGGCTGGCAGGCAGAAGCGGTTAGGGGCAATCAGGAAGGCAGGCAGGCAAGCAGTTGGGAGCCAGCAGTCCTGGATTGTGAGAGGGATGTCCCACTGCCCGTTTAGGCCCGATCCCACAGTCGGACATCCCTCAAGGGGTTCCATATTGGAGAGGGTACAGGCTGGGCTGAGAGACAACCCCCCTCCGTGCACGAATTTCGTGCACCAGACCTCTAGTATGCATATAAGATCTTTGGTTAATCTCTTCCTTCCTTCCCCTTCCCTCCTACCCTCTGAAATTCATCAGCCTATTCCTGTTTCCATGCCTGTGCATTGAGCATCTGCACCCTGGTGGTCAGTGTGCGTGATAGCTACCAGTTGAAAGGTCGAACCATCACTTAGGTTTTTGTATATATAGATTATTGATTATAGTCCCTATACATTTTTTAAAATATATATTTTTATTGATTTCAGAGAGGAAAGGAGAGGGAGAGAAAGATAGAAACATCAATGATGAGAGAGAATCATTAATTGGCTGCCTCCTGCACACACACACACACACACACACACACCCCTCCCGCAATTGGGGATTGATCCTGCAACTTGGTTATGTGCCCTCGACCAGAATCAAACCAGGGACCCTTCATTCTGCAGGCCGATGCTCTAGCCACTGAGCCAAACCAGCTAGGGCAGTTTTAATTTTTCAACAGTTTGAATATGTCATTCTACTCCCTCCTGGCTTGTAGAGTTTCTGCCAAGAAATCTGCTATTGCCTTAATGGGGGATTTCTTTGTGGTTACTTCCTTTTTTTTCCTGTTGGCCTTTAAGATTCTTTCTTTATCACTGATTTTTGACAGTCATTATAATGTGTCTTGGAGAATGTCTATTCGCATTGAGAAAACAGGGTGTTCTATGAGGTTGGTGAACTTGCATGTCAAAGTCCTTCCCCACATTTGAAAAGTTCTCAGCTTTTATTTTTCTAACATAAGCTCTCTCCCCTCTTCTTTCTGTCTTCCCCTTCTCATTACCTATTATCCTTATTTTTGTTCTTCTGATCAAATAGCTCTCATAGTTTCTTCATTATTTTTTTCCTGTATGACTCAGATTTCATCTTTATTTTATTTAAAACTATAAGAAATAATTGATTTAGAAAGTCACAGAGGTAGAAGTGAGCTGTAAAATAAATGGGATCAGGAAATAAGTTACAGAGGCAAAAGAAGGATCCTTAAAGCTTAGGGAAAAGAGAGAGACAAGGAAAATTGGTCTTGGGGGAAGAGGATAGGGAAAGGAGTAGAGTGCCCCATAGAGAGAGCTGTGCTGTGTTATTTTAAAGGTGGGAATTTCTCGTGGATATCAGTAGAATACTTTTTATTTTATTGTTTAAAGTATTACACATAGTAGTACATATATCTCCTTTTTTCCCCCCAAGGACCTTCCCCCAGCCTCCCCTACCCCTTATCGCATGCGCTCATCCCACCCCGCTCAGTGTCTTGTGTTCATTGGTTGTGCATATATGCATGCATACAAGTCCTTCGGTTGATCTCCTTCCCCCACTCCCCAACACTCCCCAGCCTTCCTACTATAATTTGATAGTCTGCTCGATGCTTTACTGCCTCTGTATCTATCGTTTTATTCATCAGGTTATAATGTTCTTCATTTTCCATAAATGAGTGAGATCATGTGGTATTTTTCTTTCATTACCTGGATTATTTCACTTAGCATAATGCTCTCCAGTTCCATACATGCTGGTGCAAATGGTAAGAATTCCTTCTTTTTTATAGCAGCGTAGTACTCCATTGAGTAGATGTACCATAGTTTTCTAATCCACTCATCTGCTGATGGACATTTAGGCTGTTTCCAAATCTTAGCTATGGTGAATTGTGCTGCTATGAACATAGGGGTGCATATATCCTTTCTGATTGGTGTTTCTAGTTTCTTGGGATATATTCCTAGAAGTGGAATAACTGGGTCAAATGGGAGTTCCATTTTCAGTTTTTTGAGGAAACTCCATACTGTTCTCCACAGTGGCTGCACCAGTCTGCATTCCCACCAGCACTGCACGAGGTTTCCTTTTCTCTGCATCCTTGCCAGCACTTGCTGTTTGTTGATTTGTTGATGAGAGCCATTCTGACAGGTGTGAGATGGTACCGAATTGTCGTTTGATTTGCATTTCTCAGATGATTAGTGACTTTGAGCATGTTTTCATATGTCTCTTGGCCTTCCTTCTGTCTTCTTTCGAAAAGTATATATTTAGGTCTGTTGCCCACTTTTTTATTGGATCATTTATCTTCCTTTTATTAAGTTGTATGAGTTCCCTGTAAATGTTGGAGATTAAACCTTTATCAGTGATAACATTGGCAAATATGTTCTCCCATACACTGGGCTTTCTTGTTGTTTTGTTGATGGTTTCTTTTGCTTTGCAAAAGCTTTTTATTTTGATGTAGTCCCATTTATTTTCTCTTTAGTTTCCATTGCCCTAGGAGCAGTATCAGTGAAGAAATTGCTTCGGCATATGTCTGAGATTTCGATGCCTGTGGATTCCGCTAGTATTTTTATGGTTTTCTGTCTTATGTTTAAGTCCTTTATCCATTTTGAGTTTATTTTTGTGTATGGTGTAAGTTGGTGGTCTAGTTTCATTTTTTTTTTGCATGTATCTGTCCAATTTTCCCAATACCATTTGTTGAAGAGACTGTCTTGACTCTATTGTATGTTCATGCCTCCTTTGTCAAATATTAATTGAGCATAGTGGTTTGGGTCAATATCTGGGTTCTCTGTTCTATTCCATTGGTCTATATGTCTGTTCTTGTGCCAGTACCAGGCTGTTTTGAGAACAATGGCTTTGTAAAACAACTTGAAATCTGGCATTGAGATCCCACCTACTTTGTTCTTCTTTCTCAGGATTGCTGTGGCTATTCGGGGTCTTATTTTATTTCAGATGAATTTTTGGAGAGTTCTTTCTAGGTCTGTGAAATATGTCGTTGGTATTTTAATGGGGAGTGCATTGAATCTATAGATTGTTTTGGGTAGTATGGACATTTTAATGATGTTGATTCTACCAATCCATGAACATGGTATGTTCTTCCATCTGTTTATGTCTTCCTCTATCTCTTTTTTCAGTGTCCTGTAGTTTTTTGCATATGGGTCTTTTACCTCCTTAGTTAAGTTTATTCCTAGGTATCTTAATATTTTTGGTGCAATGGTAAATGGGATTGCTTTTTTAGTCTCTCTTTTTGTAAGTTCACTATTAGTGTATAGAAATGCCATAGATTTCTTGGCATTAATTTTGTATCCTGCTACATTTCCGAATTCATTTGTTAAGTCTAATAGTTTTTTGATGGAATCTTTATGGTTTTCTATGTACAGTATCATGTCATCTGCGATAAGGACAGTTTTACTTCTTCTTTTCCAATTTGGATACCTTTTATTTCTTCTTCTTGTCTAATCGCAATGGCTAATACTTCCAGTACTATGTTGAACAGAGTGGTGAGAGTGGGCATCCCTGTCTTGTTCCTGTACTTAGGGGGAATGGTTTTAGTTTTACCCATTGAGTATGATGATGGCTGTGGGTTTGTCATATAAGGCTTTTATTATGTTGAGGTATGATCCTTCTATTCCCACCTTGCTGAGAGTTTTTATCAAGAAAGGGTATTGGATTTTGTCAAATGCTTTTTCTGTGTCAATTGATATGACTATGAGCGTGGAAGTGTTCCTTCCTCTGGAATTTTTTGGAATAGTCTGAGGAGGATAGGTTTTAGATCTTCCTTGAATGTTTGGCAAAACTCCCCTGTGAAGCCATCTGGCTCCGGGCTTTAGTTTGCTGGAAGCTTTTTGATGACTTCTTCAATTTCTTCCAAAGTTATTGGCCTATTGAGATTTTTAGATTCTTCCTGATTGAGTTTTGGAAGGTTGTATTTTTCTAGGAATATGTCCATTTCCTCCAGGTTGTCCAGTTTGTTGGAGTAGAGTTGTTCATAGTATTTTTTAACAATCCTTTGTATTTCTGTGAGGTCTGTTGTTCTTTCTCCTCTTTCATTTCTGATTTTGTTTATATGGTTCCTCTGTCTTTGCTTCTTGTTGAGCCTGGCTAGAGGTTCATCAATCTTGTTTATCCTTTCAAAGAACCAGCTCTTGGTTTTGTTAATCTTTTTGTTGTTGTTGTTTGTTTGTTTGGTCTCAATGTCGTTTATCTCCACTCTGATCTTTATTATTTCCTTCCTTCTGCTTACACTGGGCTTTTCTTGTTGCTCTCTTTCTAACTCTTTGAGTTGTAGGGTTAGGTAATTTATTACCATTGTTTCTTGGGGTTTTTTTTGCAGTAGGCCTGTAGAGCTATGAACTTCCCTCTCAAGACTGCTTTCGCTGTGTCCCATAGATTTTAGATTATTGTGTTTTCATTGTTGTTTGTTGCCATGATGTTTTTTTATTTCTTCTTTGATATCTCTGGTAACCCAGTCATTGTTTAATAGCATGCTATTTAGTCTTCAAGTGTTTGATTTTTTTTGGATTGTTTTTATTGTAGTTGATTTCCAGTTTTATGCCACTATGATCTGAGAAGATACTTGATATGATTTCTATCTTCTTGAATTTGAAGAGCCTTTGCCTTTGACCCAATATAAGGTCTATCTTTGAAAATGACCCATGTGCACTTGAGAAGAATGTATATTCTGTGGCTTTGGGGTGAAATGTTCTGAAGATGTCAATTATTTCCATCTGGTCTAGTGAATCATTTAGGATTGATGTTTCTTTGCTGATTTTTTTGTTTAGAGGATTTGTCCAATGGTGATAGTGGGTTATTAAAGTCTCCTACTATTATTGTATTGCTGTCTATCTCTCCCTTGATATCCTCAGAAGTTGTTTTGTTTTGTGTTTTTTTTTTTTTGTTTGTTTGTTTTTTATGTATTTGGGTGCTCCTATATTGGATGCATATATGTTTAACAGAGTTATTTCTTCCTGTTGGATTGCTCCCTTTAGTATTATGAAGTGGCTACCCTTATATCTTTTTATGTCCTTAACTTTGAGATATAATTTGTCAGATACAAGTATTGCTACCCCAGCATTTTTTTCATTTCCATTCGCCTGAAAAACCTTTTTCTATCCCTTCACCATCAGTCTGTGTGCATCTTTTTTTCTGAGGTGGGTTTTCTGAAGACAGCAGATATATGGGTCATGTTTTCTTATCCACTCAGTTACACTATGTCTTTTGATTGGGGCTTTAATCCATTTACATTTAAAATTATTATTGATAGGTGCTTATTTGTTGCCATTTTTATTCTTTTCCCCTGTGTTCCTTCTTCGCTTCCTATTTCTTCTTTTTACAGCAGACCCTTTAGCATTTTTTGCATTGCTGGTTTGGTGGTAATAAACTCCCTTAGTCCTTTTTTTTTTGTCTGTGAAGCTCCTGATTTCACCCTCAATTTTGATTGATAGCCTTGCTGGGTACAGTATTCTTGGATTCAGACTCTTCCTTTGCATGACTTTGTATATTTCATTCCATTCCCTTCTTGCCTAATGTGTTTCTGTTGAGAAATCAGTCGCTAGTCTGATGGGGGACCCTTTGTAGGTAACTTTCTGTCTCACTCTGGCCGCTTTTAAGATTCTTACTTTGTCGTTGGTGTTTGCCAATTTAATTATAATGTGTCTTGGCATCGGTCTTTTGGGGTTCATTTTGTTTGGGACTCTGTGAGCTTCTTGGATTTGTGTGAGTTTTTCTTCCTTATATCAGGGAAGTTTTCCATCATTATTTCTTCAAACAGGTTTTCTATTCCTTGCTCAGTTTCCTCTCCTTCTGGCACCCCTATTATGCGGATGTTTCTTCATTTCGTGTTGTCTCAATGTTCCATTAGGCTCTCCTCCTGTTGTTTAATTTTCTTTTTCTAGATGTTGCTCTGCTTGGGTATTTTTTCCTACCTTGTCTTCTAGCTCACTGATGCGGTCCTCTGCTTCTTCTAGTCTACTCTTGATGCTTTCTATTGAGTTCTTTATAGCAACAATGTCATTTTTCATTTCTTTTTGTTTCTTCTTCATTTCCTCTTGGTTCTTACACATATTGTTGAATTTGTCTTCCATTCTTTTCAGCCATCTTATGACCATTTCTCTGAATTCTTTCTCTGACAGGTAGCTTGCCTCCATTTCATTTACTTCCTTTTCTGGTGATGCCTCCTTTTCTTTCATATGCAGGCTGTTTCTTTGTCTCCCCATGATCTCTCTTCTCCGGGTGTCTGGTTATGTAGTTCTCTCTCTCCTTATCCTAGGCAAAATCTGACCTTTCTGTGAGTAGGTGCAGAATTCCTCCGAGTCCAGGTATTCGCGTTGCTTGGGGACCGGTGTTCCTGGGTTTGCAGCTGTTCACTGGGAGTTGTTGTAGATTACCTTGATTTTTAGACTTCCAATAACATCCCCTCTCCCCTTCAAGATGGTGCGGTCTCCATGTCAGAGCTGGTTGCTCCAGGATGGATTTCAGCAGCAGTGGAGGCTGCCCGGTCAGGGGAACCCCGTCTGGCAGTCCCCTACAGTCCCTTGAAGTATAGCTGTCCCTTAACTCACAAATAAAGACTCCCCATGTGATCACACACTCTCCTTTAGTTCTCTCACTCATGTACTATCTTGCAGTCTGCCTTCCCGTCGGCAGCCATCTTCAACTCCTCTCTCAGTAAAATATTGATCAGCTTTCCTGGTGAGTTTCTCAGGATCATGGTCTCTACTGATTGCTTGGGGCCAAGGCAGGGAGTCATTAGTCAATGCAGCTGGTCCGAAGGCAGCCATTGTCTCGTTTTGCTTCTTTTCTCAGCCTAGAGCTAAAATAGAACTGAGGCCTCTGAAGGACCAAGGGAAGTATCTATTCTATGCTTCTTGCCTAACTTCTGGTAGCTCCTTAGCTTATGGCACCAAAATTCCAATCTTCACATGGTATTCTCCCTATGTGCTTGTCTTCACTTCATTTACCTTCTGTATGTCTCCATCTTTTTAAAAAATATATTTTTTATTGATTTCAGAGAGGAAAGAAGAGGACGAGAGAAATAGAAACATCAATGATGAAAGAGAATCATTGATTGGTTGCTTCCTGCACGCCCCCCTACAGGGGACTGAGCCTGCAACCCTGGCATGTGCCCTTGACTGGCATTGAACCTGGGACCCTTCAGTCCACAGGATGACACTCCATCCACTGAGCCAAACCAGCTAGGGCTGTATGTCTCCATCTTTATTTTTTCCCTCTGATCATAATATTTTTTTACATTTATTTTATTTATTTATTTATTTATTTATTTATTTATTGTTCTTCCATAATTTTAAAAAATTTACATCCTCTACCCTCTTCCCCTTTGGCAACCATCAGCTTGTTCCTTTTATCTATGGGTTTCAATTTTGTTTTGTTTATTCATTTATTTTGTTTTTTAGATTCCATGTGTAAGTGAAATCATATGATATATGGCTTTCTCTGTCTGACTTATTTCACTTAGCATAATATACTTTGGTTCTTCTGTTACCTAACAAGAACCAGGCCTGAAGCAAGTCTACCTTGGGCAGGCCAGTTGTGTGTGGATTCTTAACTTTGTGCAGGAAAAAGTGTATAACCCAAGTCCAGGTGCACATTTATTATAGCTGGGGATACTAAAATGAAGGAAGGGCTTAGGATAGAAGAAGCAACAGGAGAGAGACTAGACAGGGCTGCTTTGGATTTTTAGAATCATTATAAGAAAGAAGTGGGCCAGGCTGGACTACATAAAAACACTGAGAAGTTAAAGTCACTGTGACAGGGGGTTAGCCTGGGACAAGCTGCTACTGTCTTGGTTGCAAGTCTTCTGGGGACCCTTAGAGTGTAGGAGAAAGAGAGCAGAGATACAAGGTGTCTGTGTGCTCTAGCAGGAACATTCCATGAATGCTTTGTCTTGAGGCTTTTTTGTTTGTTTTTGGTTTTTCAATCTTTATTGTTGAAAGTATTACATATGTACCCTTTTTGCCCCATTAACTCCCTCCAGCCTGCCCCCATCCCCTGCCTTAGGCTTTCACCACCTACTTGTCTGTGGCCATGGGTTATGCATATATACATGCAATGTCTTTGATTGATTACCTTCCAAACACCCACCCTCCCCAAAATTCCCTCCAAGATTTCCCACTCTGTTCCATGCTTCCATGTCAATGGATCCCCTCTGTTCATCAGTTTATTTTGTTAATTAGATTCCACATATGAGTGAGATCATGTGATACTTGTCTTTTTCTGACTGACTTATTTCACTTAGCATGATACTTTCCAGGTCCCCCCATACTTTCTCAAAGGGTAAGAGATTCTTCTTTTTTACTGCTGCATAGTATTCCATGGTATAAATGTACCACAGCTTTTTTATTCAATCATCTACTGATGGACACTTGGGCTGTTTTCAGATCTTAGCTGTTGTAAATTATGCTGCTGTGAACATAGGGGTGCATACATTCTTTCTGATTGGTGTTTCAGGTTTCTTAGGATCGATTCCTAGAAGTGGGATAACAGGGTCAAATGGAAGTTCCATATTTAATTTTTTGAGAAAACTCCATACTGTTTTCCATAATAGCTGCACCAGTCTGCCTTCCTACCAGCAGTGTACCAGGGTTCCCTTTACTCCATATCTTTGCAAGCATTTGTTGATTTGTTGATGGTAGCCATTCTGACAGGTGTGAGGTGATACCTCATTGTTGTTTTAATTTGCATCTCTCTGATGATCAGTGACTTTGAGCATTTTTTCATATGTGTCTGGGCTATCTATATGTCCACTTTGGAGAAGTGTTTATTTAGGTCCTTTGCCCATTTTTTAATTGGATTGTTTGTCTTTCTTTTGTTAAGTGGTATGAATTTCTTATATATTTTGGATAGTAACCCTTTATCAGATGTATCATTTCAAAATATGTTCTACCATACCGTGGGTTCCCTTTTCATTTTGTTGATTGTTTCTTTTGCTATGCAGAAGCATTTTACTTTTATGTAGTCCCATTTGTTTATTGTATCCTTAGTTTCCTTTGCCCTAGGAGATGTGTTGGTAAACATATTGCTATGAGAGATGTCTAAGATTTTGCTGCCTATGGTTTCTTCCAGGATTTTTATGCTTTCATGACTTACATTATGTCTTTTATCCATCTTGAGTTTATTCTTGTATATAGTGTAAATTGGTGGTCTAGTTTCATCTTTTTGCATATATCTGTCTAATTTTGCCAACACCATTTATTGAAGAGTCTGTCTTGACTCTATTGTATGCTCTTGCCTCCTTTGTCAAATATTTATTGAGCATAATGTCTTGCGTCAATTTCTGGGTTCTCTGTTCTGTTCCATTGGTCTATATGCTTGTTCTTGTGCCAGTAACAGGCTATTTTGATTATAGTGGCTTTGTAGTATAACTTGCTACCTAGTATTGTGATCCCTCCAACTTTGTTCTTCTTTCTCAAGATTACTGCAGCTATTTGGGGTCTTTTTTGGTTCTATATAAATTTTTGGAGTATTTGTTCTCGATCTGTGAAATATGCTATTGTTATTTTAATAGGGATTGCATTGAATCTGTAGATTGCTTTGGGTAGTATGGTCATTTTAATGATGTTGACTCTACCAATCGATGAACAAGGTATATTCTTCCACTTGTTTATATCTTCTATCTCTTTTTTCAACATCCTGTAGTTTTCTGATTACAGGTCTTTTGCCTCCTTGGTTAAGTTTATTCCTAAGTATTTTAATTTTTTTTTCCATGGTAAATGGGATTGCTTGTTTAATTTCTCTTTCTGAGGATTCATTATTGGTGTATAAAAAAGCCACTGCCATAGCCCTAGCCAATTTGGCTCAGTGGATGCAGCATTGGCCTACAGATTGAAGGATTTCTGGTTCAATTCCCGTTAAGGGCATGTACCTCAATTGCAGGCTCAATCCCCAGCCCTGGTCAGGGCGCATGTAGGAGGCAACCAATCAATGTATCTCTCTCACATCAATGTTTCTCTCTCTGTGTCTATACCCCTCCCTTCCATTCTAAAAATCAATGGGAAAAGATCCTCAGGTGAGGATTAAAATAAATAAATAAATAAAATACAAAATGAGTAATTTCAATATATAATTTAATTTTCAGATTGTTGAGTCAATATTTTTTATATGGAAGGAATTTAAAATAAAAGAGAATTATAGCTATATCTCTTCTTACAGGGTCACCAGCTTCTCTATAGTTTGGCATGCCTCTGTCTACTTTCTCTCCTCCCCTCAATCATTAATCCATCTTTATTTCTACAATTAAAGTATTTCCCCATCGCCAATGATCAACAAGACAATGTCAATACTGAGACTTCCTAGGAATTAGCCTTCCTAGTGCTGTGAGATCATGAGACAGGCTAGTAAGGCAGGTCAAGTGGAATAGGGAAACTGAGACAGACAGTTAAATGGCCAACCAGTTTACAGTCATCTAGTAAATTGCAAAATCCTATCTTCCCTAACCAAGGACACTTAAGAATAAATTGTTGTACTTCTCCCCAGCCAAGGGGATAAATAGCTTAAATCACCCTACTCAAGGAGATAAATAGCAGAAATCCAATTAGTGCCATTTGTACCAACCATACCCAAGGACAGGGAATAAACTCATTTTATCTCATTAGCATAAAGCTGATGAATATTCTATTGACATCCTTCTCTAAGACTGCCCCTAAACTCTCAGCCTTTAAAATCCTCAGGATGAAGGACCCTGGGTGCTCTCTTCTTCCTGGGAGCTTGTGCCCATCCCTTTCTTCCCTCACAGGCAGGCATATTCTGAACTCTAAGGGTCCCCATGAGACTTGAACCAGGAAGCAATGGAAAGTGTCAGCTCATTCTGGGCTAACCCTCTGAACCTGTCTCCAAGGCCCCCTTTTCCCTGACTTTCCAGTGAGCCAAAACCGCCCTGCCTAGGCTCGCTCTTGTTGCTTTCTCTATCCTAAGACCTTCCTTGTTTCACTGTCTCCAGCTTTAATAAATGTGCTCTCAAAATCACCTGGACTCGTTTTATGAAATCTTTCCTGCAGGAAGTCAAGAACCCACACACTATAGGCTGGCCTGAGGCAGACCTGCTCCAGGCCCAGTCCTTTCTGGTTAACAATCACACTATTGAATCAAAAGGTTGATCATCAATGCATCCTTTAGTTTGATTTATGACCAAAAGGGGAAAATGTAGACCAAAAAAAAAAAAAATAATAAGGGGGTTGGGAGGCGGGAGGAGTGTTCTATGGAAAATAACCTCACATTGTGATCTGGACATAACTTCCTAACTGCACAGGTCATGGTGAGTAGTCGGTGAGTAGTCCTGCCCAGAGCATATAAAAGGTTTATCTTTGCCTTAAGCAAGCCCTGTCCATTGTTTCTATGCATGTAGGTTAAGGCACCTTTGAAATAAACTGTAACCACACTCAAGAGAGCACATAATCTTGTTAACTATTCTGTAATTCAATATCTTCCTTAAGTTTCTTCCTTATATTCTAATGAATAAAAGAAGCTACAATACGTATTTCTGGAACATCTGAGATTTTGCTCCCTGGCACATGACATCAGTTTGGACTAAATAAACTGTATAAAAATCCTCTACATATTTGGATGTTTCTTAATTTCAACACACACATGGGGGCAGAAACTCGAATTAGGGACACTAACAATGAGAGTTTGAATCTAGGTAATGCAGTGTGAACTTCCTGGCAAATTTTAAGGAAGGGGAAATGCATATCTTGGTGCAAGAACTCGGTTGGGAAGAGAGGAATTCAATTTTGGTTTTAAATAATTATTTTTAGGCTAGCTCCCAAATTCCTCTCTAGAGACCTCTCCTTTGCTTAGGGGAACACTTCTGTCATTTGGTTACAGATGAGCCCTACGCGTGATTGGAAAATCAGGGGAGTGGGAAACTGGGAGAGCTAAATGGTTTAGTTTACTTGATAAAGAATCTGGAGTTTCCTAGAAAAGAGAAAAAAGTATGGGATTTTGCAGCCAAGAGGATGGAACCCTCAGTGAAAAAGGGGGTTGGGGAGATGGGAGTTGAGGACTGTTAAAGAACAAAAATTCAACTACAGTAGGTCCTCAGGCTACTTTGGAGATCCGTTCCTACTGCGCGACTTAACGCTATTTTCGCTGTAAGTCAGAACCTACCTACATAAGCACCTACATCACTCACATGGAGCACATACACAGTGAAAGATGAAACAGAGGGCCGGAGACCATGGGATACCAGGACACAGGCTTTATTGGAGATCACCCTGCTGGCCGCCTTCCAGAGGGGAAAAGGGAAGAGAGAGAGAGAGAGAGAGAGAGAGAGAGAGAGAGAGAGAGAGAGAGAGAGAGAGAAAGCTTGCCGGGGTGAGAGTGCCTTTTAAGGGGAGGAAAAGAGGGGACGGGGCTTAGGGCACTCAGCCCACGCTGATTGGTGGTTTCATGTAAGGTACATGGTTAGGGGCCTAGGGATTTAGGAATTGGGGACTTATATGGCAGGTGCTGATTGGTGGTTCAATGTACAGTCCATATAAGGTGTTCAGGAATGTCCAGCTGCAGGTAGAGTTTACGTCATGCTCCGTCCATCAGTTGGGGGAAGGGAGGATCTATCACACAGCAGTAATGAAGTGAAACTGAAGCATCCATCTTATATAAAAACTGCTGTTTGAAATTTTAACCCTGCTATTTGGCTTTTGTAAATTCTTGCTTGCTAAGACTACTCCCACTTCAGAGAGGCCATTAAACCTTCCCCAGTCAAGGTTATCAATGCTGGCGCCAGGCCAGGCCTCTGGTTGAGGTCTCAAGGCCCCAGCCCATACGGGCTCTTTAAGAACTTGCAAAAGGGGCTGGAAACACCCCATATTTGGGAGACAAAGAAGGTAAAAACATATAAATAGGGAAAATTCCTGCATGTTGGGGCCCAGAATTTGAGAGACATTTTCCTCTGGACCCGCGCGTAATAAATGTAACTCCATCTCTCTAAGTATTGCTTTGTTCTTCTCCGGTTTTCTGTAACAAAACAGTAAAAAGAATTTAAAATATAACAATTCCTGTCCTTTACTTGTGGTAAATAAATAATAAAAATACATAAAGCACATATGTACATACATCGAAATGACGGAACTTTTTTAAATAAATACTGTAAATGGGAAATGGTGACGTAACCACGAAATGATGTACATTGAGTCCAACATAACCTGAGGACTGCCTGTATGAGTATATTTAATATCTAAATATACTTTATTGAACAATTCATGTATCAAGCAGCATGTCTAGTAAATGGAAAGGAACTCCAAGGCACCATGCAAAATGAAAGGCTTTCAGAGGCAGAAACTGGCCAGGACAAGGAAGGTGTGTTTTTTAAATAATTAATTAATTTGTTAAATATATCTTATTGATTTCAGAGAGGAAGGGAGAGGGAGAGATAGAAATGTCCATGATGAGAGAGAATCATTGATCAGCTGCCACCAATCAGGACTGAGCCCACAATTAGGGCACATGCCCTGACCAGGAATTGAATCATGACCAATGCTAAACCACTGAGCCATGCCGGCCAGTGTGAGAATAAACAAGTCATTTTTCTGTCAAAGAACAGTTTAGACAGCCGTCATTTTGGACTGCGTGACTTGGCAGCTGCCATATTGGCCACATGGCTTGCAGCTCCCCTGGGGGCCGCCATCTTGAAACAGCAAAGGCCAACCCCTTCCTTTGAATTAGCCAATTGTGAAAGACTGTGTGCCTGAGCTCCAATCAAGAGCAAGGGACAGGTCACATGCATCAGGGATTAAAACCTGAGCAGACCACCTGCTCGGTGTGCACATGCTTCCAGACCATGTGTGCGCACCATTCTATGTAGAAGTAAAGATATTTGCCTTGCTGCCTGGCTCCCAAGTATGTTTTGTGTTCTACCAGGACCCCTGGATTTGGGGGCTTGCCTTATTTCTAACACCAGGCATGACAACAAAGTTAAAAGAGTGGATTATTTCAGGCAGGGTCACCTTCCCTTAGGGAAAAGCAGTGGGTCTTTTCAGGCAAATTACCTCACTAGTGCCGACCAGTGTTCACGTAAAAATATTGAAACCTGTAAAGAATTTTTTGTGAGTTTATTTGAGCCAAACTGTCAACAATTGCCAGGAAGCAGTATTTCAATGGATTGGGATAGTACTCCAGAGAATGGCAGTTTCTCGTCTATTTTTATACATTGCAATCAAAGGAAGGGACATCGGTGGGTTACATGAAATCCATTGGTGATAGATTAGAGAGGCGGGAGAAAGCAAAGGGGGAGGGAATCCCTGGGATTGGATAAAAAGTAAAACGATACTTAGGTGGGTGCAGGATAGTTAACAGTCAACATGTTAACAATTAACATGATAACAATAACAATGAAGGAATTTGTGGTATCTGTCCTGGCCCCCAGCACATTATGTTGTGCCCCAAGAGGTCTGGAAAAAGGGAAATTACAAGTTACCCAAACATTTCAAGGATGTGTTATCATAGATGCAAAAAGACAGATAGGCTCAGTTAAGGTAAAGGTTGACCTTGTCAGTGAAGATACTGGCCTAAGAGGTGACTACCCACCATAACTGCTTTCAGTTAAAGTTTAATTTCAGACCATCTTTTGTGGTTACTTTAGGTCTTTGAGTTTGCAAGACTGCCATGCAGGCTTCCCTGAGCTTGTCAGGTTAGCATGTGGCCCCTTTCATCCACACCAGGAAACTCCAGGCTAATTGGTTAAAATTCCACTCCTGGGAGCACCTGAAACTGCAATCAGGCTAGGTATTAAAGTCTCGGTTGGGCTTGGCACAAGTGATGCCATTTTGGACCTGTTGTTTCTTTTTAACAGGACTTAGAACAAGGAAGTCTAATAATTTGCACTCATTTATAATTCTCCTGATTACCTCCACCTCCCTCCTCCCAAGGGGGAAAAAAAACAACAACAACTGTGATAAAAGACTTCTCTACACATCTGCCACATGTCAGCAAACATTTGTGTCAAGTTAAAACAACACCCAACACAGCTGTGCTCCACATTGGCTGGGAAGAAGAAGGACGGAGTTAGATGGAGAGTTCAGCAGAAGCAGGATAATTTACAGGAGTATGCAGATGAAACTCCATTTAATCGATCTTCTTTCCACATTAAAGTACAGTGTGTGATCACATAAGGGTGGGTGCAGTGAAGGGATTTGAGTCTGAAGCTAGATTACATTAAATGAGGTGATTTTCAAGCCAACTTGAATCCTTGAACTGAATTTCCTTCCATAAGAGACTCCTTTTCCTCACCCTGTCACCCCAGGAACACTTTCTGGGTTCTCCATAACCTCCTTTGTTCTCTGTTATTGGAGGACCTTTGCTTTAAAAAAATAATAAAAGAAGATAATTTAGGCAAAACAAACAAATTAACACCTTATGAAGTGGACAGTCTTCTTTTAGATAACTGCAAGTGGGTGGAAGGCAAGAAAGAAGCTTAGAAAATATCTGATTGGATGGGTCACACAGTCTACTTTGTTCAGGGTGGAAAGGCTCAGAGTTGGCTTGGTGTTGGGATTGGCTGACTGAATATACTGCATTTCTAGTCAGGCAAAGCATTTACAGAGACGCAAAAGTTATCTAAGTTTCAGTTTGTTGACATGGCACCCCAAGCAGAAGTAGCTCCATCTTGGTCCTAGAAATTTATTTCAATAGCTTTCAAAGCCAGTTTCACCCTCAGCTTTCATTTAGACTTTTCACTACATTGCCTGTATGCCCTTATTGATTTTAGGCATCTTTATATCCATTATAGGTTACACATCCTTTGTCAGGTATGTATTCCACAAATAACTACTTTCTGTGGCTTGCCTCTCACTCTCATAATGTTATCTTTTGAGGAACTGTTGCTCTTAACATTTTATGTATTGATTGATTTTTTTTAGAGGAGGAGGAAGGGAGAGAGAAAGATCGATTTGTTGATCTACTTATTTATTCATTCATTAGTTAGTTCTTTTTAAAAAATGTTTCTTATTTAATAAAAAAAAATGTTTTTATTTCAGAGAAAGGAAGGGAGAGGGAGAAAGAGATAGAAACATCAATGAGCCTGGCCTGTGTGGCTTAGTGGTTGAGCATCAACTCATTAACCAGGAGGTCCCTGGTTCAATTCCTGCTCAGGGCACATGCCCAGGTCTTGGGCTCAATCCCCAGTAGGGGATATATGCAGGAGGCAGCCAATGGAAGTTTCTCTCTCATTGATATTTCTATCTTTCTATCCCACTCTTTCTCCCTTCCTTTCTCTCTAAAATCAATAAAAACGTATAAAAAAAAAAAGAAAGAAACATCGATGAGAGAGAAACTTCAATCAGCTGCCTCCCACACACCCCCTATGGGGGTCGAGCCTTATTGGTTTCCCTGCCTTGACTATGACTATCCTCTACATAGCATAACTCACCACTCATCCAGGAGGTTGCCCATTTGATTCCTGGTCAGGGTACATGCTCAGGTTGTACCCTGTAGGGGGCATGCAGGAGGCAGCAGAAAAATGTTGCACTCTCACATCAATGTTTCTCTCTCTCCCTCTTCCTTCTTCTCTCTCTAAAAATTGATAAACTATTCTTTAAAAACAAAAACCTGACTGGGATGCAAATGAAAAATGAATTTTGCAAAAGAAAAAAAGGTCCAGTGCACAAATTCATGCACCAGTGGGGTCCCTCGGCCTGGTCTGCAGGATTGGGCCAAAACCAGCTCTCCAACATCCCCTGAGGGGTCTCAGATTGCGAGAAGGTGCAGGCCAGGTTGAGGGACCCCACTGGTGCACGATCAGGGCCAGGGAGGGACATGGGAGGTTGGCCAGCTGGAGAGGGACCATGGGAGGGCTCCAGGGCATGTCTGGTCTGTTTTGCTCAGTCCCAATTGGCCAGAAACCAGCAGCAAGATAACCTAACAGTCAGAGTGTCTGCCCCCTGGTGGTCAGTGCACATCATAGTGAGCAGTTGAGTGGCCTTAGCATATCATTAGCATATTATACTTTGATTGGTTGAATGGATGACCGGACAGCTGGACACTTAGCATATTAGGCTTTTATTATATAGGATTCCACTCTCATTACACTATGCCCTGTCCTTCCCCAATTATCAATCACTTTATTCCTTTTAATGTGTATTGTTTTTGTGTATGTGTTCTTATAAAATGTGCTGTGTTGCTTTAGTTTATGTAAATGAGATTGTTATATATAAAATTCTATTCCTTTGGTTTCAGAAGACACTGTTGTTAAGCCCTATCCACATTGCTATTTTTAATCTAATGCTTCTAATTGCCATGCAGTGCAGCATGGACCTCATGTGCACCTTTCACCTACTGTCCAAATGTTGGATGCACAGGTGGCTTCTTTTTCTGCAGTTGAGGAAATTTTCTTTACTGTCATAAACTAGAATTCAGTACTTTTAAATCATACTTCTTTAAGTCTTAAACATCTATTCCTTTGAGTTTATTGTCAAATCTATTGTTAAAAAACACCTGCCAGAATGGCTACCATCAATAAATCAATAAACAACAAGTGTTGGTGAGGATGTGGAGAAAAGGGAACCCCTGTGTACTGCTGGTGGGAATGTAAACTGGTGCAGCCACTCTGGAAAACAGTGGAGTTTCCTCAAAAATGGAACTGCCACTCTATTGTTTTCAACTAGAAGCCCGATGCATGAAGATTCGTGCTATAATGGGCCTTCCTTTCCCTGGCTTCCGGCACTGCCTTTCCACTCTGGCCCAGCCCCGGAGCTGCCACTTTCCATTCCGGCCCTGCCTTCCCACACTGCCCAGAGGCCCTGAGAGACTGGGGGTGGGGCGGAACGCCTGCGTTGTCGCCATGGCTATGACACAAGCATCCTGCCCGCCCGCGGTTGCTCGGTACATATTATCTCAGCATATATGTTAGATTCACAGATATAAAGGTAATCATTTCTTATTGAGTGTTCTCAATATTTTTGAGAATGCATCCTGTAGTATATGGCCCCCATGATAGTCTCCAGGGATCTCTGCCTCCTGGAATTCATATCCTAGGCAGTCCTGTTTCACATTGTATCAGGATTGGTTACATATTTGGCAGGTTAATTTGCATACTCACTCCTGATTGGCTGGTGGGCGTAGCAGAGGTATGGTCAATTTACATGTTTTTCTATTATTAGGTAAGATATCATTGAAGGACTCAAATAATAACACAACTAAGCTTACCCAGTGAACTTCATTTTACCTCATTTTCTGAAGATTGAAGTTTTGCTTTGAGTCCTTAAATTTTATCAGTACATGATAATATATATTTTCACACAGCCCTTAGAATTTTCCTGTCTCAAGTAAAAGCCACAGATTTAAACTGCTTTTGCATGTGATGCCTGATGCTTACCCTCTTTTCCCACCTGTGACAGGTAAAGCCTGTTGCAGGTTGGAAGTCCACCCTTGTAAAAGACAAGAGGCAGTTGGTTTCTTCTCTCCCTTTGTAATTTGACTTCTATCCTTCCTACCCTATTTTGCAGATTATGGTTTGTAAACCCCTCCCCTTGAAATAAAGAGAGAGGAAATAATAAGAAAAAGAACATTCTTTCATTTGTGTGCATTATCTTGACATTAAAAATAATACAACAAAACTATCTTAGTATAATTTTTCTTATCTAACATGATATTATTCAAAAAGTAAGGAAATTATCATTTACTCAGTATAAATACATGGCAGGTACTGTGATAAGTATTTCAATATATTATCTCAGCATATATGTTAGATTCACAGATATAAAGGTAATCATTTCTTATTGAGTGTTCTCAATATTTTGGCCTCCATGATAGTCTCCAGGGATCTCTGCCTCCGGGAATTCATATCCTAGGCAGTCCTGTTTCACATTGTATCAGGATTGGTCTAGTGACCAATAAGTTATAGTGAAAGTGATGGTATGTCACTTCCAAGTTTAGGTTATAAAAGATTGTTTTCTATCTTGGACATTCTGTCTTGCTCACTTTTCTTTGTCTCTCTTGGATCACTCACTCTGGAGAAAGCCAGTTTTCATGTTATGAGCTGCTTTATGGAGAGGCCCTTTCACAAGGAACCGAGGAAGGTCTATAGTCAATAGCCAGAGAGGAATTTATTTTTACATATTTTGATCAATTTCTCACCTGTACATGTCTCTAGTACTAGTCAATGGTATTTCTGTAAAGAATTTTCTTGGTCCAGAAATAGATGGCATTTTATACACCAACTAGAGACCCGGTGCATGAATTCATTCACAGGTGGGGTCTTTCGGCCTGGCTGGCAATGGGGGACAATCAGGGCCATCATGCCCAGTCCAGGGTGGGGAGGGGAGGGACTGTAAGGTGTTGGCCCACTGCGGGAGGTTGGCTGTGAGATCGCACTGACCACCTGGGGCAGCTCCTGCATTGAGTGTCGCTCCTTCGTGGTCAGTGCACGCCATAGTGACTGGTCAACTGGTCATTTGGCTGTAACTGTTGCTTAGGCTTTTATATATATACCAGAGGCCCGGTGCATGAAATTCGTGCACGGAGGGAGGTTGTCTCTCAGCCCAGCCTGTACCCTCTCCAATATGGGACCCCTAGAGGGATGTCCGACTGCCCGTTTAGGCCCGATCCCAGGATTGGGCCTAAATGGGCAGTCGGACATCCCTCTCACAATCCAGGACTGCTGGCTCCCAACTGCTTGCCTGCCTGCCTTCCTGATTGCCCCTAACCGCTTCTGCCTGCCAGCCTGATCACCCCCTAACCACTCTGCTGCCAGCCTGTTTGCCCCCAACTTCCCTCCTCTGCCGGCCTGGTCACCCCTAACTGCCCTCTCCTGCAGGGTTGATCACCTCCAACTGCCCTCCCTTGCAGGCTTGGTCCCTCTCAACTGCCCTCCCTTGCAGGCCGGTCCTTCTCAACTGCCCTCCCTTGCAGGCCGGGTGCCCCCAACTGCCCTCTCCTGCTGGCCATCTTGTGGTGGTCATCTTGTGTCCACATGGGGGCAGGATCTTTGACCACATGGGGGCAGATATATTGTGTGTTTCAGTGATGATCAATCTGCATATTACTCTTCTATTAGATAGGATAGAGGCCTGGTACAGGGGTGGGGGCCAGCTGGTTTGCCCTGAAGGGCGTCCCAGATCAGGTGGGGGTTCCCTTGGGGTGTGGGGCAGCCTAAGCGAGGGGCCTGTGGTGGTTTGCAGGCCGGCCATGCCCCCTGGCAACCCAAGCAGAAGCCCTGGTATCTGGAATTTATTTTCCTTCTACAATTGAAACTTTGTAGCCTGGAGCAGAGCCAAGCCTGGGGCTCCCTCCGAGGCCGGCCGGCAGCCATTTGTGTTGGGGTTATAATTGAAACTTTGTTGCCTTAAGCAGGTGGGCCCGGCCAGGGTTTGCGGAAAGCTTTGCTTCCCCTGTTGCCACCGGCAACCCTGGCCTGCTCTCTCAAGCTCCATTCTGCCGCCATTTGTTTGAATTTGTTTACCTTCTATAATTGAAACTTTATAGCTTGAGTGGAGGCTTAGGCCTGGCCAGGGCAGGTGGAAAGCTTGGCTTCCTCTGTTACCTAGGAAACCTTGCTCTCTGTGGCTGTAGCCATCTTGATTTGGGTTAATTTGCATACTTACTCTGATTGGATGGTGGGTGTGGCTTGTGGGCGTGGCTTGTGTGTGTCAGAGGTATGGTCAATTTGCATATTTGTCTATTATTAGATAGGACTAGCAGCCTGGTGCATGAAATTCGTGCACGGGAGGGGTGGGGGGTGGTGTCCCTCAGCCCGGTCTGCACTCTCTCCAATCTGGGACCCCTCAGTGGATGTCTGACTGCCAGTATCGGGCCTAAATCGGCAGTTGGACATCCCTGTCACAATCCAGGACTGCTGGCTCCTAACTGCTCTCCTGCCTGCCTGCCTGATTGCCCCTAACTGCTTTTGCCTGCCAGCCTGATCACCCCCTAACCATTCCCCTGCCGGCCTGATTGCCCCCAACTGCCCTCCCCTGCTGGCCTGATCACCCCTAAGGCTTTTATTAGTATAGATATGACCCTTCACAGAAAATTTCACTAACCCTGCTTTACATAAGGGCTTGATGATTGCATCATTGGGGCCAGACACCAAGATTTCCTTTTTTTGAATAGTGGAGGGAATAATTATCTTGTCTTTAAGTTGCCCTGAACATAAAATGAGATGATGACTTAGAAAAGTATAAAAGCATCATATAAAGACAACTGTCTTTTTCACGTACTGAAAAGACAATAAAGGGGAAAAACCAAGATGGCAGCATAGGAAAACACCTGAACTTGCTGCCTTGCACAACCACTTCAAAACTACAACTAAAAGACAAAATGGACATCATCCAGAACCACAGGAAGGCTGGCTAAATGGAAATTCTACAACTAGAAGGGAAGAGAAAAGCACACTGAGACTCAGAGGAGCTGTGGAAGTAAAGTGCAGAGGTATGGAGGTGTGCAAGCCCACCAAGAGGGCTGGCAACTGAGTAGGCGGCTGACTTTTTCAATCCAGAGGGAGACACAAGCTCCCCACTGCTCTGAACTCCAATTCCAGGCGAGACTCTGAGGACCCAGACTCATTTGGGGAGAAAATGGACTGTCTGGCAGCGGGCGGAACTCAAGGGTGGCTTTCTCTCAGAGGTGCATGCAGTGATTACCAAGGGACACTGAGACCCGGGGGCCTCTTAGGGCAGGGCTGACGGGAAGCCATTGCTGTTTGCTCCGCCCTGAGACCCTGCCCCATCCAAGCTGTGCGCAGAGGCTTTTGCATATGAATGGCCTGGTCCTTTGAAATCTAAACTTACCTAACAAATCCCAGCTGAGTCAGAGATACCCAGAACATCCAAAAGAAGGCCCAAGGCCCACAGCAGCTTGCATTGCTTCACAGCTGGGCCTCATCTGGGCACCTCCAAACCCAAACAAAGAAGAGGAATCTACAGATCTCTCCATAGCTACTGCTGGGTGGCCTCAGGCAGAGGCTAAATTAGCACCTCCTTAGAGATCCAAGAGCCAGTGTACCCAGGGGTCAGAGTAGGACCATCCAGATCACAACTCCTCAGATCCATAAGGGACACGCTCAGGGGGCAGACTCAGTGAGCACCAAAGCCCCACTGAAGCAAGTCTTGCCTCATAAGGGTGTCTCCAGCACAGAAGTTCTCCCATCGTAAACACAGCTGATCCTCACAGCCAATTGGCCTGGAGGTCAATTCCTCCCAGTGATACCAACAACAATCAAGGCTTAACTACAACAACACTGTGCACACAGCCCACAAAGTGGTGCACCAAGAGGGTCCACCTCAGGTAACTGGGGAGGCTGAGCCACTGGGCCCTATAGGACACCTAGCACACAAAGCCATTCTATCAACACAGGGAAGCAGCCAAAATGTGAAGACAAAGAAAGAGGTCACAAATGAAAGAAATGGAGGAAAGCAAACTACTGGATATATAGCTCAAAACCACAGTTATAAGGTTTTTCAAGAATTTTCTAGAAAAGGCCGATAAATTTAGTGAGACCCTAGAGGATATAAAAAAGGACCAACTAGAAATTAAGCATACACTGACTGAAATAAAAAATAATATATAGCCCTAACCAGTTTGGCTCAGTGGATAGAGCATCAGCCTGCGGACTCAAGGTTCGATTCCGGTCAAGGGCATTTACCTTGGTTGTGGGCACATACCCAGTAGGGAGTGTGCAGTAGGCAGCTGATCGATGTTTCTCTCTCATCGATGTTTCTAACTCTCTATCCCTCTCCCTTCCTCTCTATTAAAAAATCAATAAAATATATATACATAAAAATAATAATAATAATATAGAGAGATCCAACAGCAGACTAGAGGATCCCAAGAATCAAGTCAAAGATTTGAAACACAAAGAAGCAAAAAACACCCAACCGGACAAGAAAAAAGAATCCAAAAATTTGAAAATAGTGTAAGAAGCCTCTAGGACAACTTCAAGCATACCAACATCCGAATTATGGGGGTGCCAGAAGAAGTGGGAGAGCAAGATACTGAAAACCTATTTGAGGAAATAATGACTGAAAACTTCCCCCACCTGGTGAAAGAAATAGACTTACAAGTCCAGGAAGCTCAGAGAACCCCAAACAAAAGGAATCCAAAGAGGACCACACCAAGAAACATCATAATTAAAATGCCAAGAGCAAAAGACAAAGAGAATATTAAAAGAAGCAAGAGAAAAACAGTTAGTTACCTACAAGGGAGCACCCATACAATTGTCAGCTGATTTCTCAACAGAAACTATGCAGGCCAGATGGGAGTGGCAAGAAATATTCAAAGTGATGAATAGCAAGAACCTACAACCAAGATTACTCTATCCAGCAAAGCTATCATTCAGAATTGAAGGTCAGATAAAGAGCTTCACAGATAAGAAAAAGCTAAAGGAGTTCATCACTGCCAAATCAGTATTATATGAAATGCTGAAAGGTATTCTTTAAGAAGAGGAAGAAGAAGAAAAAGGTAAAGATAAAAATTATGAACAACAAATACATATCTATCAACAAGTGAATTTAAAAATCTAGTGAATAAAAAATCTGATGAACAGAATAATCTGGTGAATATAATAGAGTCAGGGGCATAGAAATGGAGTGGACTGACAATCATCGGGGGGAAAAGGGTGTGTGGGGTACGGGAAGAGACTGGACAAAAAATCATACATCTATGGATGAGGACAGTGGGGAGGGGGGAGGATAAGGACAGAGAGTGGGGTGGGAACCGGGTGGAGAGGAGCTATGGGGGGAACAAAGAAGAACAACTGTAATAATCTGAACAATAAAGATTTAATTTTAAAAAATAAATAAAATAAAAAAAGACAATAAAGTGGTAAAATGAAAAACACTATTTTTATTCTCCCCTTTCATTCCTTTACAGTCTTTATTTAAACTGATATTTATAAAAAATTCACTCCTATTTTTATTTCTATACATTCAATATTATTTTGTATTAATTTCAGGTTTTATATTAGTTACAGAATAGTGGTTAGACAATCATATACTTTACAAAGTGTTCCCTGATATTTCCAGTACCCACCTGGCATCCTACCGTCATTACAACACTATTGACTATATTCCCTATTTAAGTGACAATAGGTTGACAGGTTCCTTCCAATTTTTCTTTTGTGTTGCTCGTCCTTCCTTTTCTTTCTCATTTATTCCCTCATTTTCTTATATAGTATCTCAATTGGCCCTCAAAGCTCAGCGAAGGCACTGGGACATGCTTAATCCATTTTACAGACCAGGAAACTGAGGCCAATTCCAGTTGGCTGCTGAACTTGACTCAGCACACAGGGAGCCCTCAGAGCCATGCTACCTCTGCCCTTCCTAAGGGGCAGCCGTGGGGCAAACAGAACAAACCTTCCAGTCAGGCTTCCAAGCCTCATTTTCAAGCACCTCTTCATCACAGAGCTCCACATTCTTTCCTCCCACCCACCTCCCGGGCCAACCCCATTCTTTACTGGCCCCCCTTTTCTGGAGCAGGTGGTAGGCTTCACACTCACCACACAGGCATGCGCGGGCTTGCTTTTGGGCCAAGGTGGGAGCAGGAGTCGCTGCCTCTGAAGTGGGAAGGCCCCCTGGGTGAGGCCTGATTAGCACTGGGAGCTTTCCTGAATCTTGTCAGTCAGTCAGGTACCCTGCAGTGCAGCACCCCTCCGCTGAGGTGGCGCCGCCCCTCAACCCCCACCTCAGGGCTGCGGGTCCGTGCCCCTCTGTCCGGGTGTCCTTCCATGCCCCTTGTTCCCCTCCAGGCCGACCCATATCTTGGGGTCACTGCAGAACCTCGCTCTCTGCAGGTGAGGCAGATCCCCGCCTGCCGGCCCCCTGCCCCTGCCTGAGCTCTTTCCGGTGCACCCCGCCTCGCCAGGTTTTTGCCTTTGATCTATGGCATTGGTGACAGCACACTCCTAGCAAGCCTGGTACCCAGAGGGGCACAGGGTCAGGTCTTTGCCCAGAATGATAGAGGTTGCAGTCGCATTTGCAGATGTTGCCCAGAGCCTGCGGGTGAAGGCTGCGCCTGTGTGGGGTGCCCTCATAGAGGGGCAGGGCGGCACCCCTTGGAATGACTGCCTCCTGGCCACCGCTTCGCCAAAGCCACCATGCTTGCCAGGGAGCTGCCACTCAGGTGGCCTCGCAGTCTGCCTCACAACTCTGCTAGGTGTCCACCCTCACCTGGGTACCTCCTTTCTTCCACATTCAGCCTTCATCCATCCCTCTCTCCTGCAGTGCTTGTGCTAGAGGCCCGAAGGAAAAGGACCAAGGCCAGGAAGGACAAAGCCCAAAGGAAGTGAGTCTTGAACCCCCACATCCCATTCTCTGGATTTCCTCCTGCACCTTCTCTCTGTGTCACATCTTGAACGGGCACCCTGTGGCCAGCCACATGGCCTCCAGGTGGCCCAGTAGAGTCAGTCTCCACAAAGCTGTGGATCTGTGGCCAGAGGCCCGGCCTGGGTCTCAGCAACCACATGCCTGCTGGAAAGGGCTGTTGGAGGAGGACTGGATCCCATCAGTCATTAGCTCCCCAACTCCAGAGGAAGCACCACAGGCTCATGCCCTGGCCGCAGGCCCCGCTCTCCCCCTCCCCCCACCCCCTGCCCAGCGGTTGTGACCATTATGGAGTCCCGGCCAAATTTGCATATTCCTCTCTTATTATATAGGATAGATAATGAATTCTCAGAAAGAGAAACTAAAAAAGCAATTCTATTTACCACTGCAACAAAAAAAAAATTAAGATACCTAGGTATAAACTTAACCAAGGAGGTAAAAGACCCATACTTTGAAAACAACAGGATATTGAAAAAATAGAAGACATAAACAAATGGAAGAATATACCGTGTTCATGGATTAGAAGAATTAACATCATCAAAATGTCTATACTATCCAAATCAATCTATAGATTCAATGCAATCCCTATTAAAATACCAATGGCATAATTAAAAAATACTCCAAAAATTTATATGGAACCATAAAAGACCCTGAATAGCTGTAGCAATCTTAAGAAAGAAGAACAAAGTTGGAGGGATCACAATACCAGATATCAAGCTATACTACAAAGCCATTATAACCAAAACAGCCTGGTACTGGCATATGAACAGGCATATATATAGAGAGAGTCTAATGGATCAGAACAGAGACTCCAGAAATTGACCCAAGCCATTACAGTCAATTAATATTTGACAAAGGAGGCAAGAACCTACAATGGAATAAAGACAGTCTCTTCAACAAATGGTGCTGGGAAAACTGGAAAGACACATGCAAAAAGATGAAACTAGACCACTAATTTACACCATATACAAGAATAAACTCAAGATGAATAAAAGACTTAAATGTAAGAAGTGAAACCATAAAAATCTTAGAGGAGAACATAGGCAGCAAAATCTCAGACATCTCTTGTAGCAATATGTTTATGGATACATCTCCTAAGGCAAGAAAACTAAGGAGAAAATAAATAAATGGGACTATCCTATCTAATAAAAAGGGAATATGCAAATTGATCATCACACCATAACAAGATGGCTGCGCCCACAGTGGAGGCTGAGTTCCTGTAATGAGCCTTAAGGAGCAATCAGCAGGGACCTGAGGCTGCGTGGTGCTAGGCCAGAGCAGGGGACCTGAGGCTGCGCCCCCTTCCTGGTGGGGCCTGACAGGGGACCTGAGGCTGCACCCCCCACCCCAGCTCCAGGCCAGGAGACCTGAGGCCATGCCCCCCACCCAGCAGGGCTTGACAGGGGTGGAGCCGGCCAGGTCTGGATCTAGCCCAATGGGGGTGGGGCTGGCTGGGTCTGGGTCTCTCATGATTTCAAGGCACACATGGGTGGGCGGGGACTTGACTCTGGTTCCCATGGCACACCCCAGACTCTAACAGAAGGAAGATTTTCATATACATTTTACTAATTTTCTTTCATCTCTGACACTTCTATTATAGAGAAAGGGCAAATAGCAATATTATAATATTTCCTCTAATTAATTCCCTTTTAATGTGCATGAATTTTGTGCACCGGGTCACTAGTCTATACTAATAAAAGGCCTGTGGCTGTGACGCCATAACGCAGAACAACCAAACAACCAGTCACCAGGAGGTCCAGAGACCAGAACACCACGGCCCCAGCAGGCACATGAACCCTGATTGGGGGCATGGCCAGCCTACAAACCACTGGCACCCCAAGCCCAGGCCGGCCTCGCCCCCAGCGGGGACCCGCACCCTGATCGGGGGGTGGCAGGCCTGCAAACTGCCGGTGCCCCAAGCCCAGGCCGGCCTCGCTCAAGACCCAGACAGCAGCGTAGCGGGAGCCCCATCCCTTGTGGAATCTGCTGTTGGTCAGCTTGCTGTCAGTAGCCTGACAGCCAGGAATTTCATTCACCCACACCCAGGACCCAGACAAGTTGTTATTGTTTATTTATTAATAAATTTATATATTACTTTCATATACATTTTTCTAATTTTCTTTAATCTCTGACACTTCTATTATAAAGAAAGGGCAAATAGTGATATTAAAATATTTCTTCTAATTAATTCCCTTTCAATGTGCATGAATTCATGCACTGGGCCACTAGTATTAAAATAAAAATCTTTGCCCTAACTGGTTTGGCTCAGTGGATAGAGCGTCGGCCTGAGGACTAAAGGGTCCCAGGTTCGATTCCAGTCAAGGGCATGTACCTTGGTTGCAGGCACATCCCCAATACGGGGTGTGCAGGAGGCAGCTGATCAATGTTACTGTATCATCGATGTTTCTAACTCTCTATCCCTCTCCGCTCCTCTCTGTAAAAAATCAATAAAATATTTTTTAAAAATAAATAAATAATAATCTTCTGCACAGCAAAAAAAAAAAAAAATCAACAAAATGAAAAGGGAACCCACTGTTTGGGAGAACATATTTGCTAAAGATAAATCTGACAAGGGGTTAATATCCAAAATATATAAAGTACTCATAAAACTCAACAAAAGGAAGACAATCCAATTTAAAAGTGGGCAGAAGACCTGAATAGACATTTCTCCAAAGAGGACATACCAAGAGATAAGGAAAAAAAATGCCAAGAGATATGAAAAAAAAAAAAAAAATGCTCCAAGTCACTAATCATCAGAGAAATGCAAATTAAAACCATAATGAGATATCACTTCACACCTGTCAGAATGGCTATCATAAACAAATCAACAAACAACAGGTGCTGGCAAGGATGTGGAGAAAAAGGAATACTAGTTCACTGTTTGTGGGCATGCAGATTGGTGCAACCACTATGGAAAACAGTACGGAGTTTCCTCAAAAAATTAAAAATGGAACTCCCATTTGACCCAGCGATCCCACTTCTGGGAATATATCCTAAAATTCCCAAAACACCAATCAGGAAGAATAGATGCACCCCTATGTCCATAGAAGCATTATTTACAATAGTAAGGTTTAGAAACAACCCAAGTGCTCATCAGGAGATGAATGGATAAAAAAGCTGTGGGACATTTACACTATGATATACTATACAGCTATAAAAAAAGAGGCATCTTTTACACTTTGTGGCAGCATGGATGGACCTGGAAAATATTATGCTAAGTGAAATAAGCCAGTCTGAGAAGACAAATATCACATGATCTTACTTATTTGTGGAATCTAATGAACAAAATGAATTGGCCAACAAAATAAGACCCAAAGCATGGAAGCATGGAACAGACTAACATACCTCAAGGTGGGGTTGGGGAGAATGAGAAGATACAAACCGAAGGATTTATACACTAATAAGCATAGCCCATGGACATGGATAATAGGGTAGTGAAGACCTGACAGTGGGGGTTTAGGGGCTGGGAGGAAGGGGGTGTTGGGGTGGAAAAGAGGAAATATCTGTAATACTATCAACAACAAAAAATATATATTTAAAAATAAAAAAAGAATTTTCTTTGATAAAAGAAAATTATTATTAATTTTATTTCAAAATATTGTTTACAATCTTCTTCAAAGTGGTGTTTTGTGGCTAACACCTTTGAGAACTTGTTGACTCCTTATTGACCTTCTCTGTAGATCATATTATTTCAAATTAAGCAAGTGCGGTCCTGGGACCTATGGCACCTGGTTAGCTCCAAGCAAATTCTGTAAATGCTGGGCATTCTCGATTCCAGTTATTTTAGTATTGAAAAGTGGAAATATTTTTAGTTACTTTGGTGTTAAAATGTGTAACTGTTTCCAGGCATTGCGTTTGGCCCCTGAGCCCACCTCTCAGCCTTGGCTTTGCCACGAGCCTCAGGATCAGCGGGTCTAATGTTACCTAGCCTTTTATATGTCAGTGTGACACAGGCCCAGCACTCCTCTGGAATCTGACCTCCATAAGTCTTTACACATTTTTATCTAATTCTCATTCTTTCAAGCTCCTCAGGCCACTCCCATGTTCTCTCTGTGCAAGAGAATGATAATGGAGCCATATATGTAATTCAAAGTTTTCTAGTATCCACATTAAAAACTAAAAACAAACAGATGAAATTATTTATAATATATTTTAATTTTATGTATCCAAAATATTTTTTCAATATTATTTCAGTATATAATCGGTATACAAATTAGTGAACTGTTTTATATTTCTTTTCTTTTCTTTTCTTTGGTACAAAGTCCTCAAAATCCATTGTGTATTTTACCCTTATGACACACCTCAAGTACTTAGTAACCATAGTGGGCACACTATTGAACACAAAAGAGCAGCCCTAGAACCGCGGTACGCAAAGTAAAGTTCACAGACTAGCAGCAGCAGCAGCATGTCCTGGGACCTTATTAGAAATACAGAATCCTGAGTTTGCCCAAGATTTCCTGAATCAGAATCTGCATTTCAAGAAGACTTCAGGTAATACGGCTGCACGTTGAAGTTTGAGAAGCTCTGGTCTGGAAGAGAGTCAATCCTCAGTAAAATGCCCATTCCCTTTACTCAGCACTGGACCTTACTGAGACTTGGCCTTGACCTGTGGGCACTGCTGCCCTGCAGCTCTCTCAGATGATACCTGTTTTCTCTGCCACACCTTCGTACCAGTAGATCTGTTGGTGGGTGGATTTCTCCTTTCTAACTCCATGAGTCCTCAAAGCTTTGAATCTCATGTTGGCAGACTGTATCTCTCACATGCTCTCATTGTTACTGTTGCTGACTGAAACCCCAAGCCACTCCTCCTCATTTCTCTCTCTGTCACTTCTACATGATTTGGTGATTCCCATATCCAACAATTCATCCAATGCCCTGGATCCCTAAGTTCCTTCCTCTTCTCCAAAGAGCTTGTCTTCCATTCGTCCTCAAACATCTGCTCCCTTGATTAGACCTCATACTTTCTCATCACAAAAACAAAACAAAACAAAAAAACCTGCTTTCCCACCATAATTTCAATTTCAAGCAAGCACTCTCCAGACAATGTTTCCTATTCGCTTTCTGTCCTCCTCTAGCAGTCCAACAGTCCTTCTACCTCACCAGGACCCACAATACATTGACTCACCCACCATTTGCTGTCCCTCAGCCTTCATTTACTCACTTCTCTCATTGTCACAGTTAATCCAATGGCTCAGCAGCAGCAACATATTCTTCCATACAACCAATCCCCTCTTCTCTAGTTTGGTCATACCCTCTTGCCAAAATCACAGTCCTAGTTAAATCAAACACTCTGCCAAGACCATGAAGTTGAACATAACCCAGGAAAAACTCATAACTCTGCTGACTGGTCTTACTTTAAATACAAAATAACTAACCAAGTGATCCCTTAGTGTTGCCATGCAATTTACCTAGTCTATTCACATTTTTCCTTTCCTGAATGACTCTCTCACACCCTCTCCTCAAGTCTCCAACATCCCTCCCCATCCTCACTCTTAAAGACCTTACTGTCTATTTAACCAAGAAAATGGGAGATAATTCCACAAGTGCCCACTGCCACAAACCATCCATGTCAATCTGTGTGCACATCCGGTGTCCTATTGTTTGCGTTAGAGTTCTGAGATCCTAGCTAAGGCTGGCCTATGCCTATCTGCTCACTAGATGTCATCAGTCTTGTCTACTCAGGAACACCACTCCAGCAGACCTCCCTTCTCTCTCCTACATCACTAGTTTGTTCTATCCTAACTGGATCATTCCCACACACTACAAATTTGCTATTATTTCACATCACCCTGTGTCTCCTAGTCTTTGTTCCATTTCTGCCATTCCCTTTACAGCAAAACTTCTCAAAAACTCCTGCCTTTGGTGTGTTCAATGCCTAGCCCCTTGTGTATTCTTTTTAAAAAATATATTTTATTGATTTTTTACAAAGAGGAAGGGAAAGAGATAGAGAGTTAGAAACATTGATGAGAGAGAAACATCAATCATCTGCCTCCTGCACCCCCCCTACTGGGGATTGTTAGAGAGTAGGAATTTTTGAGCACTCCGGAGAAGCCGTGGACTATGCCCCAGATAGGGTTGTCAGTGCTGACACCAGGCCAGGCCTTGAGATATGGTCTCATGGCCCCTTCCCCTTGCACCTCACAAAATAGCCTTGCAAGATAGAACACTTTCAGCTTTCTAAAGAACAGGATAACCCTGTAAATAACATGGTTGTCAATAGCATGGCCCTGACATTATTTGGGAAAAACTGTTTTGTCTTGGGTTGCTTACTCTGCAAAAACAGGATGTGGTTAATGTGCTTAAAAGGTGGTCTTGCACAAAGGGTCGGGGCTGCTCTCTGACCTCCCTGTCTGGAAGGCAGAACAGCCGCCAGCCGGCAATAAAGGCTCCCTAAAATTTAATTTGGTTTGGACTCCAGTGGTCTTTACTCGTGTTCGCCCCACAACATTTGGAGGCCCCAGCGAGATAACCAGCTTTTGCCTGGTCCTGTGACCGGAGCCCACTGGGGTCCCCGGACTCTCCAACCCAGGGGGAGATCTCTGAGAGACGTTCCTCAGCCCCAGGACTGGTAGAGGTCAGAGACCCCGCCTGCTAAATTTCCTGATTGACTCTGATTGGAGCCACCTGGATCTGGTTCTTACTGGTAAGAAACTTATTTCTGGTTCTATTCTGTGGGTGCCCATCTGGGGTCTCTGGAAGGCTGGACACAGCTCTACTTCTAAGACCAGATCCCGGCGCACGACGGTGCCCGGCGATCCTCAGTTGGTTGTCTTTGTCTTTTGTTACTCTGTGTTATTGTGGTCTAACTGTCTCTTATCATTAGAATGGGTCAGTCTGCTTCTGTCTGTTTTCCCTTGCAATGTTTTCTGAAAATTTTTCAGAAATTCAAGCGGTGAGCGGATGACTGCAGAGCTTCCGTTAATGCTTTTGATTTACAGAAATTTTGTGAGCGGGAATGGCCGACTTTCCCATATTCCAGTGAGTGGCCCCCAGAGGGGTCCACTGATCTAGGGCTGGCATATAGCATCCAATGTGCCGTTTTCGACAATCCCGGCCACCCGGACCAAATTCCTTATATCCAAATTTGGATAGACATTTTGATTGATAATCCCAAGTGGCTCCAGGACTGCAAAAGACCTCCCCAGAATAAGGAAAAATTGGGACAGAGACGGGGAAGGACTATCCTCCTCACTAAACCTCCTCCCAGAGAGACCCAGGGGAAGCCGGTGTGCCAGTGCTGCGAGGAGGGCAGGAAAGAGCGAGGGGGCGGAGGCGCCAGACCGGAACAGGGAAGTGCTAATGCAGGAATGCAGCTGCAAGCTGGCCTGGAAATCTGAGCTGCCGCCCTTCCCTGAGACTGAGAAACAGCCTCCTGTCCTTCCAGCACCCCTGGAGGACACCCTCTTGATGGAACCTCCCCTATATCCGTCTGCCCCAATTGCGGGTCCCTGAAGACCCAATAATTCTGCCCCACACCTGCAACGGGACTGAGTATAGAAACCATCATTCGGACCCTTCCCCTGATTCCTCAGGGGTCCCGATGCTGCCCCTTCCTCGGGTAACTCCGGTAGCAGAGGATGGCAGGCCGTTTATGGTTTATGTCCCTTTCACGACTAGTGACCAGTATAACTGGAAGAATCAGAACCCCTCGTTCTCTCAGAATCCCCAGGGACATATCTCTCTTTTGGAGTCTGTATTTTTTACCCATCAGCCTACTTGGGACGACTGTCAGCAACTCCTCCAGACTCTGTTCACTTAGGAAGAGAGAGAAAGAGTGAAAGCGGAGGGGAGAAAACTGGTCCTCAGACCAGATGGTCAGTGAGTGTCAGACTCGGCATGCCTGGAGGCCATTTTTCCACTCTCCAGACCCCCGTGGGACCCCAACTCAGATCAAGGTAAGGAGGCTCTCAATCGGTATCGCCAGACTCTGCTGAGGGGAGTCCGAGCAGCTGCGCGGAAGCCCACCAATCTGTCTAAGGTAACTGAAACTGTGCAGGGACCGAATGAATCCCCGGCCGCTTTTCTAGAGCTCTTGTGTGAAGCCTACAGGCTCTACACCCCCATAGATCCAGAAGCGCCAGAAAACAGGCAGGCAGTTAACATTGCTTTTGTGTCCCAGTTGGCCCCAGACATAAGAAAAAAGTTACAAAAGTTAGAAGGCTTTGAGGGAAAGATGCTGTCAGAATTGGTAGCCATTCAACAATAGAGAAGACCCCGGTGAGCTAACCAAAAAGATGGCACAGTCTTTATTAACCATGAACAGGGAAAAAGGAGACGGGAGGAAAGGAAACCAGAAAGGAAGAGGAGCAAGGCCCGGGGATATATAACATCCAATGTGCCGTTTTCGACAATCCTGGCCACCCGGACCAAATTCCTTATATCCAAATTTGGATAGACATTTTGATTGATAATCCCAAGTGGCTCCAGGACTGCAAAAGACAGCCTCCGGCGATCCGGGATGGGGAAGAACCAGTGTGCCTACGGTAAAGGAGAAGGCCACTGGAAGAATGAATGCCCCCAGCGCCCTCAGGGGCGCCCGGCCCCGGTGTTAGTCGAAGAAGTGGACTGAAGGGGCCGGGGCTCCGTCTTTACCAGCCCCCAGGAGCCCAGGGTCACTTTGCAAGTTGGGGGCAAACCAGTAGATTTCCTTATTGATACCAGAGCCACGTTCTCAGTCCTACAACAAGCGGCTAAGGAACGAACCCCTATTCAAGGAGCTACCGGGAAAACAAAATCATATCTGTGGATTCAGGCCCAAATAACCAATTTAGGGGCTGGGACAGTGACCCACTCGTTCCTAGTGATGCCAGAATGTCCTTACCCCTTACTAGGACGGGACCTCCTCAGCAAATTACAAGCCACCATCTCATTCCAGGGGGAGGGAGCAAAAGTAGTCCTTAATGCCAGACCTGACACCGGGCTCCTGGCGTGTCCATTAAGTGAGGAATACCTCCTCACCGAGGATCCCGGGGAAACTATGTCGGCCCAAAACACCTCACTGCTCCAAGAACTACAGCAAAAGATACCAGGGGTATGGGCTGAAAGCAATCCCCCTGGGTTAGCGACTCACAGGCCCCCGATTGTAGTACAGCTCACTAGTACTGCTGTTCTAATACAGGTTAAGCAATACCCAGTAAGTCAGAAGGCCAGAAAGGGCATTGCAGTACATATAAAAAGACTAAAGGAGGCCGGGATCTTGATGCACTGTCACTCCCCGTGGAATACACCTTTGCTCCCTGTACAAAAACCTGGGACTGAGGATTTCAGGCCAGTTCAGGATTTAAGAGAAGTCAACAAGAGGGTAGAGACTATACACCCAACAGTACCCAACCCTTATACCCTCCTGAGCCTGTTACCGCTGAGTCATCAAATATATACAGTCCTAGATTTAAAGAATGCCTTTTTCTCCTTGCCGCTGGCCCCAGCCAGCCAGCCCATTTTTGCATTTGAGTGGACGGACCCTGAAGAAGGGGAATCGGGACAGCTGACCTGGACCCGGTTGCCCCAGGGATTTAAAAACTCTCCTAATCTGTTTGATGAGGCTCTCAGCCAGGACTTAGGCACATTCCGGAAAGAACATTCAGAGGTCACCCTACCCCAATATGTGGATGACCTCCTCCTTGCCACGGCGACTCAGAGTAAGTGCCGGGAAGCTACTGAGACCCTGTTGAGGACTCTAGACAAATTGGGGTACCGGGTGTCCGCTTAAACCCAACTTTGCACCCCAAAAGCCACTTACCTGGGGTATGAACTCAGCGAAGGAAAGAGAACTTTATCTGCTAGCCGAATACAGGCTATTTTGGAAATCCCGGTCCCCAAAACAAAGAAGCAGGTGTGGGAATTCCTAGGGGCAGTAGGATATTGCCACCTTTGGATACTAGGTTTTGCAGAGACAGCAAAACCCCTTTACACCTGCACAGGGGGAAAGATTGAAGAACTAAACTGGACTGAGAATGAGACTAAGGCTTTTCAGGACCTTAAACAAGCCTTAGTCAGTGCCCCAGCATTGGCGCTGCCAGACCTCACTAAGCCATTCCAGTTGCATGTGGCAGAGGCCCGGGGAATCGCGAAGGGAGTACTAACCCAGCTCTTAGGGCCATGGAAAAGGCCTGTGGCATATTTATCCAAGAGACTAGATCCTGTAGCTGCAGGATGGCCAGGCTGCCTGAGGGCAGTAGCGGCCACAGCCATACTGGTCAAAGAAGCCTCAAAGCTCCCCATGCGTGGAAACCCTTCTGCGAAGCCCACCTGAGCGGTGGCTTTCAAATGCCCGTATTACCCAGTACCAAGTGCTCCTGCTCAACCCTCCGCGGGTGAGCTTTCTTAAGACAGCAGCTCTAAACCCTGCAACCTTGCTGCCGGATGATGATCCTGAACAGCCCCTCCACAACTGCGTTGAAACCCTGTCCTCGTTGAAAAATCTTCGAGAGGACCTGACTGACCAACCCCTCTGAGACCCGGATGAGACTTTGTATACGGATGGGAGCAGCTTCGTGGACAGAGGGACCAGGTACGCGGGAGCAGCGGTCGTGACAGCTGACAAGGTAATCTGGGCGCAGGCGTTGGGACACGGGACATCGGCTCAGAAGGCAGAATTAATTGCCCTCACCCAAGCATTGTGGTGGGCAAAAGGAAAAACAGTAAACATATATACTGACAGCCGATATGCCTTTGCTACGGTTCATGTCCATGGGGCCCTATATCAGGAAAGGGGACTCCTGACATTGGGGGAAAGGAAATAAAAACATCCTGGAGATCCTCGCCCTCCTGGCAGCCCTCTGGCTGCCAAAGGCAGTAGCAGTCATACACTGCAGGGGACACCAATCAGCTGACACTCCAGAGGCGCGAGGAAACGCATTTGCAGATAAAACAGCGAAAGAGGCCACCCAAAAACCAGTGGGGCCTCTACATATCCTGCCAGCTCTTCCGACAAAGGTCTTCGAAGAGACCCCCGTCTATTCGGAGACTGATAACGAACTGGGAAGGAGACTCGAGGTTAAGGAGGCATCTGGAGGATGGAGAGAATTGCCCGACACCAGACTGTTCATTCCGGAGGCCCTGGGAAGTGAACTCATTTCTCAGGTCCATCAGAGCACCCATCTAGGGGGAACCAAGCTGGTAGAATTGCTTAAACGAGACTATTATATTCCTAAGCTCTTCCAGGTCTCGAAGGACATCGCAAGGAGATGCCACGTCTGTGCACAGGTAAACCCTGGGAGACACTCCCCCTTGGCCCAAGGAACCAGACTCAGAGGAAGAAGTCCTGGAGAACATTGGGAAGTAGACTTTACGGAATTGCCCCCAGGGCAGGGAGGATATCGATACCTGCTGGTTTTTATTGACACGTTCTCCAGCTGGCCAGAAGCCTACCCTACCAAGTCTGAAGCAGCACAGATAGTAGTTAAGAAGTCAGTTTCAGAAATTATCCCCAGGTTTGGCCTACCTGTTGCAATGGGGTCCGACAATGGCCCGGCATTCATTGCCCACATCACTCAACTATTGGCAAAAATGTTAGGCATAAGTTGGAAATTACACTGTATCTATAGACCTCAGAGTTCAGGGCAGGTAGAGAGGATGAATCGGACCCTAAAGGAAACCTTAACAAAATTAAAACTGGAGACTGGCGAAAACTGGGTAAGCCTCCTTCCTTTTGCCCTTCTCCGGGCCCGTTGTACCCCTTATGTAAAGGGCCTTACCCCCTTTGAGATTCTGTTTGGCCAACCCCCACCTCTACTTCCCAAGCTAAGGGAAGAAGTGTTGGCATCCCTTTCTAATCACAACCTCCCTACAGGCCTTGCAGTTGAGTTCCAGACTTAACCACCAGCTGGTCCGAGAGGCTCACCGAGACCCATCCCCTGGGACTACACCTGCACCACCTGCATTTCAACCAGGAGACCTAGTGTGGGTGCGGAAGCATGAGCCATCATCCCTGGAGGCCAGGTGGACTGGACCCTTCACTGTTGTCCTCAGCATCCCATCAGCGGTGAAGGTTGTGGGAAAAAAGCACTGGATACATCGAACTCAAATCAAGAAGGCGGAATCAGAGGACCAGCCGGAGAGATGGACCATCCAGCGCACCAAGGACCCCCTGAAAATCCGACTCCGAAGGCAGTCCTCCTAATCCTGATGTGCCTGTGCCCATCACGGTGAGTAATCCCCACCTGAGGGCTAATTACACATGGGAACTGACCCGGACTGTGGATGGGACTGTTATAGGTCATACCAAAACCCCATGGCCCCCCTCCATAGAGACTGACTTATGCTGATTATTTAGGGAAACTTGGAGAAAACCGCCAGAAAGTAAAACACACTACATTTTCCCAGAAGCCCAAGGGGCATATCATATGGGAACTAGTTATGGGTGTGGCACCCTCATCTTAGAACGAGGACTTTGGTGAACTCAACATTATGTCTGCCCAGCTGAAGGTAGCCCTGAATGTGGAACTGACGGGGACTATTATTGTGCCCAGTGGGGTTGTGAGACTATGGCACTATGGACTAACAGAGATCCCGCCATCCGGTTCAAGAGAATAGTCCGCCCGGGGGCCCCTTCCAATAACTGTATGGTAGGAGACTGCAATCCCGTTGTTATCACCCCCCAAAACTGGTGGGAGAAATACTGGGATGCAGGAAAAACTTGGGGACTGAGACTGTATGTAGCTGGAAGAGATCCCGGGGTCCTCTTCACCCTCCAGAGAACCCAGCAGACCCAAAGGAAAAACCCCATCAGGCCTTTAAGACCCTTAGACCAGGGGCTGCCTCCAGTACAGCCACTTAGGCCCCGTCCCACACCACCACCTCCTACCCGGGATAATACTGAATTAACTCCTCTGACCAAGGTGACAGTGACCCTTGTTCCTAAGACTCATACTACCAAACCAGGTCGGAGACCTATCCTGGACACTCTGGATGCGGTTTTTAACTTTTTAAATCAGACTTCCCCAAATGCCACCAGAGACTGTTGGTTGTGTTTAAACCCAGAACCCCCCTACTACGTTGGAATAGGGGCAAATGCTACTGTTGGTTCAAATTCATCAGACAGAAATGTTCCGATTACAAACCCTCCATAAAGGGTGTTCAGATGGGGGCAAACCCCAAAATTAACCCTTGGGGATTTCCAGGGATGAGGTACTTGTGTTATGTCCTCAGAGTTTGATTTATCAAAATCCCCCTACGGTGAATCCTGTTCCTCAGTACTGAGGTTTGGTCAGGACAATGAAAAGGAGACAGACCGGTGGTACCTAGTGGCCCCTGAAGGCACTGGTTCGCGTGCACCACAGGAATCACCCCTTGTGTCTCTCCTCTGACACTGATGCACCCAAGCAAGCCTTCCTTATGCATCTTAGCTCATATCCTACCCCAGGTATATTACTATTCGGGGGGGGGGGGGCGGGCGTGAGCACCTGGGTCTAGCTCCTGGGCGAGTTCATAGAGCCCCAGTAATTATCCCCCTGCTTGTCGGTCTGGGAATAGCCGGATCAGCTGCAATAGGCGCTGCAGCACTAGTCACGGGGGACAAAAACTTTAAGGAACTTAGCAGCCAAGTAGATTTAGACTTAAGCACCCTAGAGGAAAATGTAAACCACCTAGAGGATTCTCTCAGTTCGTTAGCAGAAGTAGTCTTACAAAATAGAAGGGGTTTAGACTTATTATTCATGAAGCAAGGAGGACTCTGTATGGCCTTAGGAGAAACTTGCTGTTTTTATACCAACCATTCCGGGGTCATCAGAGAAAGCCTAAGTCAACTCAGAAAAAGACTCCAAGACAGAGAGGAAAGGCAAAGAACTGAGGGAAACTGGTATGAAAATCTATTCTCTTGGTCCCCATGGCTGACAACACTCCTAACATCTCTAGCAGGACCTTTGATCTTATTGCTAATAGGAGCAACATTTGGACCCTGTCTTATAAATAGCCTCACCAACTATGTACAAAGGCGAATACAGGCAGTAAAGCTGATGGTCCTGCGTACTCACTATCATCATGTCTGCACTGATGATGGAGAAACAATGATTTGATTCTCCCATAAAACCAGTGTGGAATGTTAGAGAGTAGGAATTTTTGAGCACTCCGGAGAGGCCGTGGACTATGCCCCAGATAGGGTTGTCAGTGCTGACACCAGGCCAGGCCTTGAGATATGGTCTCATGGCCCCTTCCCCTTGCACCTCACAAAATAGCCTTGCAAGATAGAACACTGTCAGCTTTCTAAAGAACAGGATAACCCTGTAAATAACATGGTTGTCAATAGCATGGCCCTGACATTATTTGGGAAAAACTGTTTTGTCTTGGGTTGCTTACTCTGCAAAAACAGGATGTGGTTAATGTGCTTAAAAGGTGGTCTTGCACAAAGGGTCGGGGCTGCTCTCTGACCTCCCTGTCTGGAAGGCAGAACAGCCGCCAGCCGGCAATAAAGGCTCCCTAAAATTTAATTTGGTTTGGACTCCAGTGGTCTTTACTCGCGTTCGCCCCACAACAGGGATGTGCCCGAAACCAAGGTACATGCTCTTGACCAGAATCGAACCTGGGACCCTTTAGTCCTCAGGCTGACGCTCCATCCACTGAGCCAAACCGGTCAGGGCTCCTTGTATATTCCTGAACTCACTTCAAGCACCACTCCACTGAAACTGTTTACATCAAGGTCACTATTCACCATCTTGTACTAAATCCAATGGCCAGGTCTCTGTCTTTATCTTTCAAACAATTAGGAGCAGTAGATGATTGATTATCCCTTCTTTAAAGTACTTTCTTTTCTTGGATTCCAGGACACCACACTCTCCTGATGTTTCCCTACTGGCTATTCCTCATTTCTCCAACCTATTAATGTTGGAAGACTTCAGGTCTCAGCCTTCACCCAACTCTTTTCTATCTATACTTGTGGATTGATTACTCTCATCTTGTACCTCCAGCCAATTCCTCTCTCCTGAACCCCAGACTTAAATATCCTACATCGTGCTCAATAGCTCTATTCAGATGTCTGAAGGGCATATCAAACATGTCCTAGTTCCCATCCAAACTTGCTCCCTCCCACAGTCTTCTCTAGCTCAATTAATAGCAAGTCCATTCTTCCAGTTGCTCAAGCCAAAACCTTGAAGTCATCTTTGACTTCTTTCTTTCTCCCTCCTTACTCCTAATCCTTTAGGAAGTCTTGATTACTCTTCATTTAAGATACACCCAGGTGTAACTACTTCTCGCCATCTCAACTGATACCATCTGGGTCCAAGTCAACATTATTATGTCTTCCCTGAGTTATTTAAATAGTCTCTTAACTTTTCTTCCTGCTCCCTACTTTCCCCTCAGTATATTCTAAACACAGTAGCCAAAATGACCTTTTAAATATGTAAGGCCAATAATTTACCCTTCTACTCAAACCTTCCAATGGCTTCTTCTCTCACTTAAAGGGCAAACTCACATAATGGGCTACAGTTCTCTACCTGTCTGTATTAGCTATCTATTGCTGCATAATAGAGTCCCCAAACTTGGCAGTATAAAAAATGTTTCAAATAAATGTCTATTATTTAACAATTTTGTGTGATCAGAATTTGAAAACATCTTAGCTGAGTAATTTTGGCTCAAGGTCTTCCACGAGGTGCAATCAAGTTATTGGCCAGAGCTGCAGTCATCTTTAGCCACTATTAGAGCTGAAGGATCCACTTCCAAGCCCACTCATGTCATTGTTGGCAGGCTTCGGTTCCTTGCACGATGCTGGAGGAGCCCCAGCTCCTCATCTTGCTATGTGGGCCTCTGCACAGGGGATGCTCCCACCACAGAAGCTGCCTTCCTACAGTACAAGTGACTCAAAACAGAAAGAGAGAGAGAGAGAGAGAGAGAGAGAGAGAGGATGTACAAGATGAAAGCCACAGTCTTAGAAGTCACATCTCAACCCAACCCTGGTGCCATTTTCTGTTTGTTAGAAATGAGTTAATAAGTGTAGCTATACTTAAAGGGAATGGTTACACAAAGGTGGGACTCCTAGGAGTCAGGAATCTGTGGCCACCTTGGAGACTGCCCACCACCATGATCTTCATACTTCCCTCTCTGCCTTCTTTTCTATTCTCTGGGGAAGCCAAATATGCAGTCAGAGCTTTTGCCTTTGTCTTCCCTTTGCCTTGAGCATCTACAATCCAGATACCCTTATGGCTAATTCCCTTACTTCTTTTAACTTTCTGTTGAAATTTAACCTCCACAGTGAGACCTTCCGTAACCATACAATTTAAAATCATATCCATCTACGCTAGCCTCCTGATACCCTCTATCCCCCTTCTGTGCTCTATTTTTCTTATTGTTATTTAACATATTATTTTACTTATTTGTTTTGTTTATTTTCTAACTCCTCTCACTACAGCAACATCCTTTTAACTGGCTCTTAGGCTTTCAATCTTGAATTCCTTCTATAACTAAATAAGTATGCTTGACAATTATTGCTCCATATGCTGAAAATTTTAAGTAACACTTGCTAGCCTGACACCGTTGTCTTGTTGGGTGGGATAATAACAAGCTAGGGTTAGTACTGATCTCCAGAAAAACATTTAGAAATACATGTACTATGTAGCAGATAATATTCATTCTCTGCCTATATTCCTATGCTCCAGATATCTCATCTCCATCTGTTTTTGAAGAAATAGTCTACATCCCCAAACATACTAACAATCTTCAAACAAGACTGACAGAAATTGGAGTATAAATACCTCTGCTCCCTTGCCCTGGTAAAATAACTGTGAGGTATTATTCTATATTAATTCCAAGTTTTCCTACATGATTAGGCTCAGTCACCACAGCAGTAGTTAGCTTGTTAACACACCCTTTATTGGTTGCTTTCCATTCTTTGTGTCATTTTCTCACTTCCCTACTGGTATTTTCCGCAATTCCCAAATAAAATACTTGTATTCAAATCCTGTCTCAATATTTGCCAAGGGAAAATCCTAACCAACACAATCTATTTTTCACTTTCCTCTTCAGTCTCATTTCCAACTTGGCTTGTTAGGTTCAATTCTTTGTTTTATCTTTGGATGTTATTTCGTTTGTTTTTAAATCCTAATGCTGTCATTCCAGATTAAATTCAGAGTGGCAAAAATAATAAAGAATCATTTACAACTACCTAGTATAATTCCTAGATCATTCCTGAGGATGGTTTTCCAGGTCCACCCTGGTGACCCATTATGGGATCTCTGAAAGAATCTAAACATCTAGGGATCCTTAAAGAAGCTATTGGGTCTAGCAGTGTCTCTGAACCAGACTTTCATAGTTGCTCTAATTTTTGTTATTGTTTTTTGTTAATCCTCATCTGAGCATATTTTTTCCATTGCTTTTCCAGAGAGAGTGGAAAGGAGGGAGGTAAGGGGAGAGAGACAGAGGAGAGAAAAAGAGAAACATCGATGTGACAGAGACACATTGATTGATTGCCTCCCACACACACGCCTACTGGGGCCAAGGAATCAAACCTGAGATCCTTCGGTGTGCAGGCTGCTGGTCTAACCACTTAGCAACATGGGCCATAGTTGCTCTACAATGGAACACAACTGATCTAGTTTTATACAACATGGGTTTTTTTTTAAGTGGTAGAAAAGTTTCACCATTAGGTTCATCATTATTGTAGAATTACAGCCAATTACTGATTCAATAAATCCAATTATGTTATTCTTCAATAAATCCAATTATGTTATTCTTCACTAATGTTTAATTGTATTTCACTTAATTTCACTACTGGAAGGATAGGTAATAGAATAATGTCCATGGCTTTTTCTCACCCAACCAAAATTTATGATCTTTTAACACCTCTTAAGTCAGAATGACTGAGATTTTCCCATCTTGACTTACGATTAGCATGGAGTAAGAATTAGAATGATAGAGAGCACCTTGAATTTTACCTACTTCCATTTCCTTTTTTCCTGTCAACCCTTCAGGATAGAGAGTTATCTTACTTTACATCAAAGATCTGTAATGATTCATATGAAAACTACTTCCTTTAGTAGCTCACTCCTGCAGCTAACCCAGCATTAACAGATAGTTATTATAGCATTTTGGTATGTAGTAGACACAAATATTTCGTGAGTGAAGGTTGACTAAAGAAAATGTTCAAAGTATAAATATAGGTCCCTTTTATCTTTCTTGGACTTTAGCAAGAAGAAAACTGCTCAGCATTTTTGTTAAAGCCCTTTATTGGGCTTGAAGAGAACACTAACTAAAGGAATCTTTTCTCTTGACAAGATGACTTTTAAAGACTCTTAATAGGAGCACTTGTTTTGTTTTTAAATTTTTATAGCAATTCTGGTTACTAATCTTTGTATTTTATGCTGGGAGGAATATTGAATACAATAAGCTGAAAGTGTTGCCACAAATAGAGTGAGGAAGAAGGAAGGAGGAGAACATTCCTAAACTTAAATGTCATAATCTAACTGGATAAATTTTTAAGCTACCCCCATAAAATAAAACTAATAAGTAGAAGAACAGCACTGTCTGTTTCTCATCAACACTCAATTTAGTCAGCATTTATTGAACATCTTCCAATGTGTTCTGGGCATGTTCAAAGAAGGAAAATGCACAGTCATGCTTTGGAAGAGCTGGTAGCTTCTAAGGTGCTCTTCTTTCTCAATAATTCCTTAATTCATTAAGAACTCAGTTTTTATTTAGTATAATCCAAGAAGTCTTTTATAGTAAACATTAATTTCCAGAGTTTACATACCTTAGAGCTTTGAATCAAGAGGCAGAGAAAGACAGGAAGGTGTGAAATGTTTAACTAAGAGTTTCCATTCACTTTAAACTCTTTCCATTTGCTCTTTCATTCTTTTTTCCTAAATACTATCAAAAGTTTATGCTGGATTCCAAAGAAGTTCATATAAACTTTGCATATGTAAGTGGAGTTTCCAGCATAGCGGAGTGAGTAAATGCTTTATAACTTTTTCCTTTTACTTATTCTTATTGCCCTTTTCTCATCATGAATTAGCCTTTCATGAGACTTTTTTTTTTTTCAGTGATTTTTAAAATGATAGGCTACAACTTTTTACAAGTTGCAATAACTACTCTTAGATGACATATTAAATGTTCTGAACAAAATTCCAGTGTGGTGGTTGTGGGGAGGTAGTTCCAACGCTAGCCAGGTGTCCCTACATTTAACTTAATTCTGATACTAGTCCCAGAGACAACATCAGATTCCACAGGCTACGAGCTCAGTCCCACAAGACCACCCTCCACTTCAGATGCCAAACACAAGCCTAGATTATTACCTATGATTCTGACTGATTGCTTACAGATTGGAGGTTACCATGTCCCCCTCCTTGGGTTCAATTAATTGGCTAGCATGGCTCACAGAACTCAGGGATAAGTAACTGATCACAGTGCAGCTGAAAGTTCACTCATACCATAAATGATGTCAGATAAACTCTAAAAGAGTCTGGAGGCTTAGCTAGAAATAAATTGTAATTAAAATGCAGGTTCAGCTACTTGCCACAACAAAAGTCAAACTCATTAGACAGGTGCAAGTGCAAAAGGAAAGAAGTTCATTCAGGTGCCACACCTTAGAGAATGGTGGACTCCTATCTCAAAGACCATCTCCTCTTCCTGCTCAAGCCCATGGTTATTATAGGGATAAGGAGGGAAGGGACCCTCTTTTTTCTCTCAAATTGTGTTGCTAGTTTTTGGAGTGCTCAGGTCCTATCCATTCATCTTTCTAGCCTTTGGCACACTCAATGTAGGAACCTCCCCCTGCACCATCTTGGCCAATGGGGGAATCTACCCAGTGTTCCCTGACTGTCTACTGGTATCAGGGTCAGTGGGGAGGGAGTGGCTGCAGGTTCTGCTGTCAGGAAGCCTGAAGATGTCGCAGCCCTCAGCCCACCTCCCCACACTGGACATGGCACTGCACATCCAAGTGAGCTAGTTAGAGTCTGTGGGGCACCTGTGCATCCCAGTGTGCCAATGACTTCTGTACAGCCACCATATGGCCCACCCCTCTGAAGTGGCCAGCCAGGCCCTGCTCACTCTGCCACCAACTGCCTACATTACAGCTGACTGTCTACAGTATCAAAATGATAAAGACTTATTCAAGGGTCTCTGAGTTTGCAAACTGAAAACACAGCTAGGCAAGACCCCAGAAGTGTTCCACAGGAGAAAGAAAAGTTAAGAGTTCTTATGGTAAAAAGTGCATTCTTGAAAATAATCAGTCCTACTCTATTCCATTTGGCTGTGTGGATAAAGCATCCACCTGCTGGGGCTGACTGTCAGACTTTGAACAATGGATGAATGATTAATTTGACATATGTTTCTGTGAAAGAGAAGCTAAAGGGCTAGTGGCATAAGGAGCCAAAAAGCCGCGAATGCCTGCCTCCTTAGGTTTTTATTGTCACAACTAGAGGCCCGGTGCACAAAATTCATGCACGGGGGTGGGGGTGATGTCCCTCAGCCCAGCCTGCACCCTCTCCAATATGGGATCCCTCTCACAATTCAGGACTACTGGCTCCCAACTGGGCAGTCGGACATCCCTCTCCCAATCCAGGACTGCTGGCTCCCACCTGCTCGCCTGCCTGCCTGCCTGATTGCCCCTAACTGCTTCTGCCTGCTAGCCTGATTGCCCCCTAACCACTCCCCTGCAAGCCTGATCGACACCTAACTGTCCTCCCCTGCCAGCCCGATTGTCCCTAACTGCCCTCCCCTGCTGGCCTGGTCCCTCCCAACTGCCCTCTCCTGCTGGCCTGATCGCCCACAACTGCCCTCTCCTGCCGGCCATCTTGTGGTGGCCATCTTGTGTTCACATGGGGGCGGCCATCTTTGACCACATGGGGGCGGCCATCCTGTGTGTTGGAGTGATGGTCAATTTGCATATTACCTCTTTATTATATAGGCTAGCTTGAACTAAAATCAACCTTTAGATACAATCAGCAGGGTAAGCATCCTTGAGAAAGCACATGCTTTTACAAGGTCGGGTCTAAAAGACTAAACAGAGACCCTAGTAAAACACCCAGGGGATCAGACTTGTTTGGGAAAGTCAAGGTAGGGGCTGCTGCCTTTGGCAAGGTCCCCCCAGTGGCCCCTGACCTTTCAAAGAATCCTCCTTACAGACATTCCAAACAAGTCCCATGCTTCTCCTACATTCTCCCACGGACAGAAGGGTTTCAGGTTTGATTCCAGTTAAGGGCATGTACCTCAGTTTCAGGCTTGATCCCCAGCCTGGTTGGGGCACGTGCAAGAGGCAACCAATCGATGTATCTCTTTCACATCAATGTCTCTCTCTCTCTCTCTCTCTCTCTCTCTCTTTGCCTGCTTCTACTCTCTCTAAAAATCAATGGAAAAAAATATCCTTGGGTGAGGATTAACAAAAAAAAAAAAAAAAAAAAAAGGAAGACCATAATCAGTCCTGCATGCTTGACCCTAGGATTGGTCCAGCATGGTTATCAGACAGATATTAGATAGTCTGGATGATGGATGCCAGGTAGATGTCATGTGACTTGGATTCATGAACATTCATACCTTAGTATTTCAGAGAGTAATCAGAGTTTTAGCTGAAAGTTCAATGGATATGCAAGCATTGACACAGGACTGTAAAGTTCAAAAGTTTAGTTCCCAGGCTAATTAAAAGAAGAATAGAATTGTTTCCTCATGGCTAAACCTACTTGATTTTAGATCAGGTTTACTATGATGACTGCATTTTATTTCTTTTAGTATATATATATATATATTTATAATATATATATATATATATATTTTAATCCTCACCCAAGAATTTTTTTCCATTGATTTTTAGAGAGAGTGGAAGGGAGAGAGTAAGGCAGGGGGAGAGAGAGAAACATCGATGTGAAAGAGACACATCAATTGGTGGCCTTCTGCATGTGTTCCAACTGGGGCTGTGGATGGAACCTGCAACCCAGGTACCTGCCCTTGAACAGGAATCAAACCTGAGACCCTTCAATGCTAGTACCAATGCTCAAACTGCTGAGAAACATGGGCCATGATTGCATTTTATTTCTTTGTGACTAGTAGCCGTCCAGGGATCAAAGGTTCTTCATCCCACTCCCTTTTACCCTTAATCTTAATAAGCTCACGTTTCTTTGGACCAGGGCTATTCTAACAAATTCCTTTCTCTGACACCAACTAAAGATTCTGGTCACACAATTTCAATGTGTGAAGGAGGGGTTTTCCCACATCACCAAGCAATTTTTGGACACCAGATGGGTGTCCTACAATTCAACTCAATTCTGACATAATCTACCTGGAAGTAGCATCAGATCCCTTAGGTTAAGGGCCTAGTCCTATACAACTGCTCCTCTTGCCCCACCTTCAGACACCAGTCTGAAGTCCAGGTTGTTACCTGTTCTTCTAACCGACTTGTTACAGTGGCCTCTGCCTTGGGTTTGATCATTTTGCTAGAGTAGCTCACAGGAGGCCACATCGGGGCTGCAGCCACATTTGGGATGACAAATTCCAAACTTTCACTCATGGTTGGTTCTCCCGATAGCCAGCACCCATCCTTAAGTGCTTTCCAAAAGTCATCTCATCAACCCAGTTGTGGTGGAAAGAGGCTTATTATATATAACAGAACACCCATTTTATCTTTATGGCTCTGAAGCTATTTCAGGAACTAGGGTCAATATACCAAATATTATGAAAAAAGATGCTCCCATTGCTTTTTCTGGTCAGAAAATTTCAAGGATTTGGGGAGCTGTGAACCAGAAACCATGGATAAACACCAAATATATATGAGAAATGTATTTTGGTCATCTGAATGACTACATCCTATCTAATAATAGACAAATATGCAAATTGACCATACCTCCGACACACCCACAAGTCACGCCCACCATCCAATCAGAGCGAGTATGCAAATTAACCCAAACCAAGATGGCTACAGCCACAGAGAGCAAGGTTTCCTAGGTAACAGAGGAAGCCAAGCTTTCCGCCTGCCCTTGCCAAGCCTAAGCCTCCACTCAAGCTACAAAGTTTCAATTATAGAAGGTAAACAAATTCAAACAAATGGCGGCAGAATGAAGCTTGAGAGAGCAGGCCAGGGTTGCCGCAGGCAACAGGGGAAGCAAAGCTTTCCGCACACCCTGGCTGGGCTCACCCGCTTAAGGCAACAAAGTTTCAATTATAACCCCAACACAAATGGCTGCCGGCCTCGGCCTCGGAGGGAGCCCCAGGCTTGGCTCTGCTCCAGGCTACAAAGTTTCAACTGTAGAAGGAAAATAAATTCCAGATACCAGGGCCTCTGCTTGGGTTGCCAGGGGACGTGGCCGGCCTGCAAATCACCACAGGCCCCTCACTCAGGTCGCCCCACACCCCAAGGGAACCCTTGCCTGATCCGGGACGCCCTTCAGGGCAAACCAGCTGGCCCCCACCCCTGTACCAGGCCTCTATCCTATCTAATAGAAGAGTAATATGCAGATTGATCATCACTGCAACACACAATATAGCTGCCCCCATGTGGTCAAAGATCCTGCCCCCATGTGGACACATGATGGCCACCACAAGATGGCCAGTAGGAGAGGGCAGTTGGGAGGCACCCGGCCTGCAAGGGAGGGCAGTTGAGAGGGACCACGCCTGCAAGGGAGGGCAGTTGGAGGTGATCAACCCTGCAGGAGAGGGCAGTTAGGGGTGAGGAGGAGGGAAGTTGGGGGCAAACAGGCTGGCAGCAGAGTGGTTAGGGGGTGATCAGGCTGGCAGGCAGAAGCAGTTAGGGTCAATCAGGAAGGCAGACAGGCAAGCAGTTGGGAACCAGCAGTCCTGGATTGTGAGAGGGATGTCTGACTGCCCGTTTAGGCCCGATCCAGTGGGATCGGGCCTAAACGGGCAGTCGGACATCCCTCCAGGGGTCCCATATTGAAGAGGGTACAGGCTGGGCTGAGGGACAACCCCCCTCCGTGCACGAATTTCGTGCACCGGGCCTCTAGTATTTATTATAAATCATAGTATCATATATTTAATCAGAAACACAAAATAAAAACATGTTAAAGTATTCATTTTCATATTTTACATCAGATTTATTATTTACTTATATTTTATGCAACAATATTGTTTATTTGAAATTTTGTTGTTTAATTTAAATATATGAGCTTTCCTTTGCAGATGAGTTTTATGGATATTTTCAGGACTAATTTGGAAGATATATAATATTAAAGAGAATTCTCAGTAACATTTAAAAATATATATATATGCTTTTATTGATTTCAGAGATGAAGGGAGAGGGAAAGAGAGAAACATCAATGATGAGAGAATCATTGATCGGCTGCCTCCTGTACGCCCCCTATTGGGGATCAAGCCCACAACCCAAGCATGTGCCCTGACTGGGAATAGAATCATGACCTCCTGGTTCATAAGTAGATAATCAACCACTGAGCACACCAGCTGGGCTCCAGTAAGATTCTTAATTTAGGATATAATAAAACAGTAGCAGCCCTAGCAGTTTTGGCTCCATGGTTGGAACATTGGCCCAAGGACTGAAGGAATCCGGGTTTGAGTCCAGTCAAAGGTACATACCTCAGTGACAGGCTCAATCCCCACTCACTGGTCCAGGCACATGCAGGAGGCAACCAATCTATGTGTTTCACATCAATGTTTCTCTTTCTCTGTCTCTCCCCCTTCCTTCCACTCTAAAAATCAATGGAAAAAATATCCTTGGGTAAGGATTAACGAAAAACCAAACAAACAAAACAAAAAGCAATAGTAATGTTTGGTTCAATTTATGTCTTAGTTGATTGATTTATTTTTTTATTTTATTTATTTTTTTAATTAAGGTATTATATGTGTACATATCTTACCATTGTCCCCCCCACCCCACACCCATACTTGCCCTCACCCCCCAGAGTTTGATTTATTTTTTAAATATAAACATTCTTGATTTATTAATTTTCAGAGTAATGACACAAATTCTCCTTAGAATGGAAAACTTGCTTGTCTGGGTTATTCATTCTTTTTCTCTTTTTCAAAAGTGCATCTCATAGTGGCAACTGCTTTTCTTGGAAGGAATGCTTATTTTTTGAGTGGACATTATGATTATAGCGCATCATCATAAAGTTCTTTTTTTTCTTCTCTTTATTTGTGGAAGTGAAAAATTGATTCATTTTCATTTTCTTCCTCACAAATTCTTTTCAGTCTGTTTTTCCAGCCATTGCAGTTGCTAGTCTTATCTCCTTATCAGACTTGCTTTTTATGAAGGTGAAGCGTTCAATGTCCCAGAAGAGAGTAATTCACTCCTGCAATCTTCATCCCTGTCTATTTAAATGTATTTCCTCTTTAGGGCTTTCCCTGGGGCGGAGTTGAATTCTTTCCTCATTTGGGCCAGATTGTCTGGATATCTTCCTGAGTTAAAACTTGCCTGGTGCTGAGGGCTGCAGCTCTGGTTTCCACTTCTCCGAGGACATGCTGTTCAGCTTCTTGGAGATTTCCTCCTGTACTTCATCGCAAGAGTGGTGCATGTCAACTCACTCACCGTCCTCATCAGCCTCTTCACTAAGACTGGCACTTTCCCACCCATGTTCATCGTTTTCAGCATTCTCTTCTTCCTTTTCAGCTTCCAGAATTTCTGTTCCTGGAATGTAATTTTTAGCATCTTATTCTCCATATTTTTGTACTATTGCCTCTTCGGAGGACTGTAGGCTTACCCCAGAATTTCTTCTGTAACACCTGAGGATTTGGTGTTCAGAAGAACTGAATCAAAGTTCTAGCAAACATCATAACATTCTTTTTTTTTTTTCTTGTTCTTTTATTTTTATTTTTTAAATTTCTTTATTGATTAAGGCAGGCGTCCTCAAACTACGGCCCGCGGGCCACATGCAGGTGTTTTTGCCATTTTGTTTTTTTACTTCAAAATAAGATATGTGCAGTGTGCATAGGAATTTGTTCATTTTTTTTTTTTTTTTTAAACTATAGTCCGGCCCTCCAGTGGTCTGAGGCACAGTGAACTGGCCCCCTGTTTAAAAAGTTTGAGGACCCCTGGATTAAAGTATTACATATGTGTCCTCATCCCCCCATTTCCCCCCAAACCCACCCACGTGCCTTCACCCCTCTGTTGTGTGTGTCAATTGGTTAGGCTCATATGCATGCATACAAGTCCTTTGGTTGATCTCTCCCTCTTACCCCCACCCTCTCCTGCCTTCCCTCGGAGGTTTGACGGTCTGAAAGATGCTTCTCTGTCTCTGGTTCTATTTTTGTTCATCAGTTTATGTTGTTCATTATATTCCATAAATGAGTGAGATCATGTGATATTTATCTTTCTCTGACTAGCTTATTTCACTTAGCATAATGCTCTCCAGTTCCATCCATGCTGTTGCAAATGGTAAAAATTCCTTCTTTTTTACTGCAGCATAGTATTCCATTGTGTAGATGGACCACAGTTTTCTAATCCACTCATCTGCTGATGGGAACTTGGGCTGTTCCCAAATCTTAGCTTTGGTGAATTGTGCTGCTATGAACATAGGGGTGCATATATCCTTTCAGATGGGTATTTCTAGCTTCTTGGGATATATTCCTAGAAGTGGGATAACTGGGTCAAATGGGAGTTCCATTTTTAGTTTTTTGAGGAAACTCCATACTGTTCTCCACAGTGGCTGCACCAGTCTGCATTCCCACCAGCAGTTGCAGTTGCAGTTGCAGTTGCAGTTGCAGTTGCAGTTGCTAGTTTCCCCAAATTCAAGAAGGTTCCTTTTTCTCCAAATCCTCGATAACACTTGTCATTTGTTGATTTGTTGAGGATAGCCATTCTGACAGGTGTGACATGATATCGCATTGTCATTTTGATTTGCATCTCTAGGATAATTAGTGACTTTGAGCATGTTTTCATTTGTCTCTTGGCCTTCCTTCTGTCTTCTTTCTAAAAGTATCTATTTAGTTCCGTTGCCCATTTTTTGATTGGATTGTTTATCTTCTTTTTGTTAAGTTGTGTGAGTTCCCTGTAAATGTTGGAAATTAAACCCTTATCGGTGATAACATTGGTAAAAATGTTCTCCCATGCAGTGGGCTTTCTCATTGTTTTGTTGATGGTTTCCTTTGCTGTGCAAAAGCTTTTTATTTTGATGTAGTCCCATTTGTTTATTTTCTCTTTCATTTCCATTGCCCTAGGAGCAGTATCAGTAAAGAAATTCCTTTGGCATATGTCTGAGATTTTGCTGCCTGTGGATTCCTCTGGTATTTTTATGGTTTCCCATCTTATGTTTAAATCCTTTATCCTTTTTTAGTTTATTTTTGTGTATGGTGTAAGTTGGTGGTCTACTTTCATTTTTTTTGCATGTATCTGTCCAATTTTTCCAAAACCATTTATTTTTATTTTTATTTTTTACTTCATACCAACTAGATGGCTATTTTTATTTTTTTATTTTTTTTTTTTTTTAATTTAATAAATCTTTATTGTTCAGATTATTACAGTTGTTCCTTTTTTTTCCCCCCATAGCTCCCCTCCACCTGGTTCCCATCCCACCCTCTTCCCTTACCTCCCCCGCACTGTACTCATCCATAGGTGTACGATTTTTTTCCAGTCTCTTCCCATACCCCCCACACCCCTTTACCCCTGAGAGTTGTCAGTCCTCTCCCTTTCTATGCCCCTGATTCTATTATATTCACCAGATTATTCTGTTCATCCGATTTTTAATTCACTTGATTTTTAGATTCACTTGTTGATAGATATGTATTTGTTGTTCATCATTTTTATCTTTACCTTTTTTCTTCTTCTTCCTCTTCTTAAAGAATACCTTTCAGCATTTCATATAATACTGGTTTGGTGTTCATGAACTCCTTTAGCTTTTTTTATCTGTGAAGCTCTTTAGCTGACCTTCAATTCTGAATGTCAGCTTGGCTGACCTTCAATTCTGAATGTCAGCTTGGCTGGGTAGAGTACCCTTGGTTGTAGGTTCTTGCTATTCATCACTTTGACTATTTCTTGCCACTCCCATGTGGCCTGCATAGTTTCTGTTGAGAAATCAGCTGACAATCGTATGGGTGTTCCCTTGTAGGTAATTAACTGTTTATCTCTTGCTACTTTTAATATTCTCTCTTTGTCTTTTTCTCTTGGCATTTTAATTATGATGTGTCTTGGTGTGGTCTTCTTTGGATTCTTTTGTTTGGGGTTCTCTGCACTTCCTGGACTTGTAAGTCTATTTCTTTCACCAGGTGGGGGAAGTTTTCAGTCATTATTTCTTCAAATAGGTTTTCAGTATCTTGCTCTCTCTCTTCTTCTGGCACCCCCATAATTCTGGTTTTGGTATGCTTGCAGTTGTCCCAGAGGCTTCTTACACTATCTTCAAATTTTTGGATTCTTTTTTCTTTTAGCTTTTCCAGTTGAGTGATTTTTGCTTCTTTGTATTCCAAATCTTTGACTTGATTCTTGCGTTCCTCTAGTTTGCTGTTGGGTATCTATATAATATTTTTTATTTCAGTCAGTGCATGTTTAATTTCTAGTTGGTCCTTTTCCATAGCATCGAGGGTCTCTCTCATATCCTCGAGGGTCTTGCTAAATTTATCGGCCTTTTCTAGGAAATTCTTGAAAAACCTTATAACCGTGGTTTTGAACTCTATCTCCAGTTGTTTGTTTTCCTCCATTTCTTTGGGTTTTGATCTGCTTCTTTGTCTCCACATTTTTGCTGCTTCCCTGAGTTGGTAGGGTAGCTTTGTGTGCTAGTTGTCCTATATGGGCCAATGGCTCGGCCTCCCCAGTTACCTGAGGTGGACACTCTTGGTGCACCCCTTTGTGGACTGTGTGTACAGCCTTGTTGTAGTTAAGTCTTGATTGTTGTTGGTATCAGTGGGAGGAGTTGACCTCCAGGCCAATTGGCTGTGAGGATCAGCTGTGTCTATGCCGGGAGACAGCCTTATTCGACTAGACTTGCAAAATTGTAAAAGCCTCTGTGCTCAGCTTGGATGGGGCGGAGTATCAGGGTGGAGCCTACAGCCTTGGCTTCCTGTCAGCCCCGCCTATGAGGTTCCTGCGTCTCAGTGTCCCTCGGTACTCGTTGCAAGCACCTCTGAGAGAAAGGCGCCCTGGAATTTCGCCCGCTGCCAAACAGTCTAGTCTCTCCCCCAATGAATCTGGATTCCCAGATTCTCACCCGGAACTGGGGTTCAGTGCAGTCAGAACTGGGGTTCAGCACAGTCCGGAGCTTTTGTCTCCTTCCCGCTAGGGCAATTCAGCAGCACAGTCAACAGTCCGTCCTCTGCGCGCATTCACGTGTGTGCCTCGGGAGCTCTGCCTTTCGCATCCCCTGAGTTTTCCGCCTTACAGCCCAGATTCCCCCAGTATGAGCCTGGGTCCCCAGGGTCTCGCCCGGAACTGAGGTAGAGTGCAGTCGGAGCTGGGGTTCAGCGCAGTCTAGAGCTTTTATCTCCTTCCCACTAGAGAATGCCAGCCAGGCACTCAGCCGCCCCATCCTCTCCGGCTCCGTCCTCTCCGCACGCGCACGCCCGTGTCTCCATACCTCAGGCTTTTCCATCTCCTCTGATTTTCCTAGTGGTTTTCTCTTTCCTTCTAGAAGTAGGATTTCCAGTCAGCCAGCTTTCTTGTGGTTCTGGATGATGTCCATTTTGTCTTTTAGTTGTATTTTTGAAATTATTGTGCGAGGCTGCAGTTTAGGTGTTTAACTATGCCACCATCTTTGTTTCTCTTCCAAAACCATTTATTGAATAGACTGTCTTGACTCCATTGTATGTTCATGCCTCCTTTGTCAAATATTAATTTGGCATAGTGGTTTGGGTCAATTTCTGGGTTCTCTATTCTATTCCACTGATCTATATATCTGTTCTTGTGCCAGTACCAGGCTGTTTTGAGAACAGTGGCTTTGTAATATAGCTTGATATCTGATATTGAGATCCCACCTACTTTGTTCTTCTTTCACAGGATTGCTATAGCTATTCGGGGTCTTTTTTTTATTCCAGATGAATTTTTGGAAAGTTCGTTCTAGGTCTATGAAATATGCCCTTGGTATTTTAGTAGGCAGTGCATTGAATCTATAGATTGCTTTGGATAGTATGGACATTTTAATGATTCTACCAATCCATGAACATGGTATGTTCTTCCATCTGTTTACGTCTTCCTCTATCTCTTTTTTCAGTGTCCTGTAGTTTTCCGCATATAGGTCTTTTACCTCCTTAGTTAAGATTATCCTAGGTATCTTAATTTTTTTTTTGAGTGATGGTAAATGGAATTGCTTTTTTAGTCTCTCTTTCTGTAAGTTCACTATTGGTGTATAGAAATGCTATAGATTTCTTGGCATTAATTTTGTATCCTGCTACATTGCCGAATTCATTTTTTAAGTCTAATAATTTTTTGATGGAGTCTTTAGGGTTTTCTATGTACAGTATCATGTCATCTGCGATAAGGACAGTTTTATTTCTTCTTTTCCAATTTGGATACCTTTTATTTCTTCTTCTTGTCTGATAGCAATGGTTAGTACTTTCAGTACTATGACTAACAGGAGTGGTGAGAGTGGGCATCCCTGTCTTGTTCCTGTTCTTAGGGGAAATGGTTTAAGTTTTTGTCCATTGAGTATGATGTTGGCTGTGGGTTTGTCATATATGGCTTTTATGATGTTGAGGTATGATCCTTCTATTCCCACCTTGCTGAGAGTTTTTATCAAGAAAGGGTGTTGGATTTTGTCAAATGCTTTTTCTGCATCAATTGATATGATTATGTGATTTTTATCTCTCAATTTGTTTATGTGATGTATCACGTTTATTGATTTGCAGATATTGTATCATCCTTGCATCCCTGGGATAAATCCTACTTGGTCGTGGTGTATGATCTTTCTGATGTACTGCTAGATCCAATTTGCTAGGATTTTGTTGAGTATTTTGGCACCTATGTTCATGAGGAATATTGGCCTACAATTCTCTTTTATTGTGTTGTTTTTATCTGGTTTTGGTATTAGGGTGATGCTGGCTTCATAGAATGAGCTTGGAAGTGTTCCTTCCTCCTGAATTTTCTGGAATAGTCTGAGGAGGATAGGTTTTAGTTCTTCCTTGAATGTTTGGTATAACTCCCTTGTGAATCCATCTGGCCCTGAGCTTTTGTTTGCTGGAAGATTTTTGATGACTGCTTCAATTTCTTCCATAGTTATTGGCCTATTGAGATTTTTAGAATCTTCCTGATTGAGTTTTGGAAGGTTGTGCTTTTCTAGGAATTAGGAATATGTCCATTTCCTCCAGGTTGTCTAGTTTGTTAGAATAAAATTGTTCATAGTATTTTTTTAACAATCCTTTGTATTTCTGTGGGGTCTGTTGTTATTTCACATCTATCATTTCTGATTTTGCTTATTTGGGTCCTCTCTTTTTGCTTCTTGGTGAGCCTGGCTGGAGGTTCATCAATCTTGTTTATCCTTTCAAAGAACCAGCTCTTGGTTTTATTGATCTTTTGTATTGTTTTTTTGGTCTCTATATCATTTATTTCTGCTCTGATCTTTATTATCTCCTTTCTTCTGCTCACTCTGGGCTTTTCTTGTTGCTCTCTTTCTAATTCTTTTAGTTGTAGAGTTAGATGATTTACTACCATTTTTTCTTGTTTTTTGAAGTAGGCCTATAGAGCTATAAACTTCCCTCTCAGAACTGTTTTCATTGTGTCCCATAGATTTTGGATTGTTGTGTTTTTATTGTCATTAGTTTCCAGGATATTTTTAATTTCTTCTTTGATCTCATTGGTAACCCAATCATTATTTAATAGCATGCTATTGAGCTTACAAGTGTTTGAGTTTTTTGGTTGTTTTTATTGTAGTTTATTTCTAATATTATGCCATTGTGGTCTGAGAAGATGCTTGTTATGATTTCAGTCTTCTTGATTTTGGGGAAACTTTGTTTGTGACCCAATATGTGGTCAATTTTTGAAAATGTCCCATGTGCACTTGAGAAGAATGTATATTGCATGGCTTTGGGGAGAAATGTTCTGAAGATGTCAATTAAGTCCATTTGATCTAGTGAGTTGTTTAGGATTGCTGTTTCTTTGCTGATTTTTTTGTCTAGAGCAGGCGTCCTCAAACTATGGCCAGCGGGCCACATGTGGGTGTTTTTGCCATTTTGTTTTTTTACTTCAAAATAAGAAATGTGCAGTGTGCATAGGAATTTGTTCATAGCTTTTTTAAACTATAGTCCGGCCCTCCAATGGTCTGAGGGACAGTGAACTGGCCCCCTGTTTAAAAAATTTGAGGACCCCTTGTCTAGAGGATTTATCCAGTGATATCAGTGGGGTATTAAAGTTCCCTATGCTGATTGTATTGTTGTCGGTCTCTCCCTTGATATCTTCCAGGAGTTTTTATATGTATTTGGGTGCTCCTGCATTGGGTGCATATATGTTTATCAGGGTTATATCCTCTTGTTGTATCGATCCCTTTAGTATTATGAAGTGGCCTTCCTTATCTCTTGTTATGGCCTTCACTTTGAGGTCTATTTTGTCAGATATAAGTATTGCTACCCCAGCTTTTTTTTTCATTTTCATTTGCCTGAAAGATATTTTTCCATCCCTTCACTTTCAGTCTGTGTGAGTCTCTTGTTCTGAAGTGGGTCTCTTATAGACAGTATATATATGGGTCATGTTTTTTCATCCATTCAGACACTCTGTGTCTTTTGATTGGAGCATTTAGTCCATTTACATTTAAAGTTATTATTGAAAGGTACTTGTTTGTAGCCATTTCTATTTTTTGTGTCTGTGTTCCTTCTTACCTTTTTATTTTTTATTTTTACAGCATTCCCTTCTGAATGTCTTGCATTGCTGACTTGGTAGGGATAAACTCCTTAGCCTTTTTTTGTTTGTGAAGCTCCTGATTTCCCCTTCAATTTTGATTGATAGTCTTGCTGGATGGAGTATTCTTGGATTCAGTCCCTTGCTTTTGCATCACTTTGTATACCTCCTTCCATTCCCTTCTAGCTTGATGTGTTTCTGTTGAGAAATCAATTGATAAGCTGATAGGGGATCCTTTGTAGGTAACTCTCTGTCTCTCTTTTGTAGCCTTTGAGATTCTCTCTTTGTCATTAACATTTGCCATTGTAATTTGATGTGTTTTGGTGTGGGTCTTTTGGGATTCACCTTGTTTGGGACTCTCTGTACTTGTGTAAATTTTTCTTCCCCATATCAGGGAAGTTTTCTGTCATTATTTTCTCAAATAGATTTTCTAATCTTTGCTGCTCTTCTAGTCCTTCTGGCATTCCTATTATACGTATGTTACTTCATTTTGTGTTGTCCCAAAGCTCCCTTAGGCTCTACTCCTGCTTTTTAATTTTTTTCTCCAGTTGCTGTTCAGATTGGGCTTGTTTCTGTACTTTATCTTCTAACTCACTAATTCGGTCCTCTGCTTCTTCTAGTCTACTGTTGAAACCTTCCATGGTATTTTTGATTGTAGCTATATCACTTTTGATTTCTTCCTGATTTTTGCATAGGTTGTTGATTTTCTCATCCATCAGTGTATAAACTGTACGACCATTACTCTGAATTCTTTTTCTGTCATGTTGCATGCTTCAATTTCACTTATTTCCTTTCTTGGCAATTCCTCCTTTTCTTTCCTCTGGGGGTTGTTTTGTTGTCTCCCCATTCTGACTATTACCAGAAGGTTCAAATGTCGAATTGCGGGGGCCTGGGCCATGTGCAGTGGGAGCTTTGCACCCCCGAGTGTCACTGAAGAGCTCTGACACCAAGACATGTGGCTGCTGTGGGTTGGTGGGATCTAGGCTCACTCAGGATCAGAGTCACCGGCCCTTAGTGTGGCCTCATGTGCGCACCAGAATCAGGGACCATGCCTGCACCATGCAGAAACAGAGACCCCACTGGTGTGTGCCAAAAATCAGAGTCCCCTAGTGCATGTCAGGAGTCAGAGACCCCCTGTGTCTGTGCCGAGAATCGAGTATCAGAGTCTCTGTTGCTTGGTGCGGTCATATGCCAAGAATCAGGGTCCCTGCGTGTGCGTGTACCAAGAATTGGAGTCACTGGCTCTTAGTGTGAGTGCACTGAGAATTAGAGTCAAGTCACTGGTGCTCAGTGCTGCCTCTTGTGTGGAGAATCAGGGTCCCTGGACCAGGTTGCACAGTAGCACTGTGTCAGCAGAAGGTTTACTCCTGCCCTGTGGTAAACAGCCTTCTGTGTGCACTTGCCCTGAATCAAAGTCAGGTGGCACTGCCGCCCAGTGTGGGCGTGGGGTCAGGTCATGTGGGTGTGCACTGCGGGAAACAAACTTCCCGTGTCTGTGCACCCAGACTCAAATTTAGCATAGCCTCTCTGCTTGGGTACGGGATTTGGTTGCAGGAAACAAACTCCCCAGGTTCGCGCCCCCAGGCTCAAATTCAGTGCTGTCTCCCTGTGTGGGTGCAGGATCTGGTCATGGAAAACAATCTCCCCAAGGTTGCACACCTAGGCTCAAATTCAGCACAGCCTCCCTGCCTGGGCGCGGAGTCTGTTCACGGGAAACAAACTTCCCGTGTCCGCCCACCCAGGCTCAAATTCAGGTAGAGCTGCCACTGCTGTGTGTGGGCAGAAAGCTTGTTTGTGTGAAGAGGTTCTGGCAGTTCCTATGCCACTGCCGCAGGGCTGGCAGGGAGGGGGCTTGGTTCAGTGACTCACAGAAATCTGCGGCCAGAGTGCTTGAAGTCTTGGTGTCCCTGGGTCTGCAGCTGTGATCTCAGGTCTTTTATCCTAGTGGCTGTGGGGTCCCGGTTTGTGACTGAGACCAGATTGGGTAGTGGCGAGGCTAGGATCCTAGTCTCAAGCAGTTCTGTTCTTCAAGATGGTGCAGTCTCTGTGCCGGCAGTGTCCTCCCTGGAGTGTTTGCAGTGACAGCGGGGTTTCACCGTCTAAGACTGCCCGGTTTGGTAGCCCCTTGGAAGACCTGCAGGATCTAACTATCCCTATTTCACTCACACACACACTCACACATGTCCACACATCCCTCTATCACTCCCTCACTCTCTCACACACTCTCCCTCCCTACCTTCTTGCCGGTTGCCATCTTTCTCCCATCATAACATTCTTATCTTTGTGTAATTTATACTGAGTCAGGTTTTGGAGAAGTTCTTTAGTCTTGGCTAGAGGACATCAAGCTATTATCTCCTTCATAGAATTGAGTCCCACTGTCATGGTTTCCTCAGAGTTCTTGTGGGTAACAAAATTGTTGGCCACAGCCATAAGCAATGATTGAATACTAAGTGATGCGATGCTTATGCATTAAACAGATGGATCTTTCTTACTTCTCTTTGGTGGGTTGCAGAAAACTTTGCACAAAGAGATAGAAGTTGAAGAGAAAAAGCTTGTGAATTCCCACCAATCTGTAAATGAGGTCCAAGAGCATCATCTTCACTTCAAACCTCTCCTTAGAGCTCTCTAGCTGCTTTAGTAGTTTTTCTGCAAAACCTTGGGGGTCATGAATCAAGTGAATAGCTAAAAAGTTAAACACCTCTTTTTTTCTTCTCCTTTTGTTTCTTGCACACCTTCATGGCTTTTTCCAACCTTTTCTTGTGTTTAAAGCTTTTCTTCCCTGTGGCATACTGCACTAGCAGGTCTCTTGCTGTTGGTCCTTCATCTTCAGAAGCTGAGTCGCTGTCCTGTTTCTCCTCTTTATCTTTACCAAGGAAGAATGTCAAAACAGCAACATGTATCATGGTGATCTTAGACAAACATGCCGTTGTGATCAATAGAAAATCCTGATATCATTTCCAGATGTTTCTTCTGTAGAGTTCAATTATCATATCCAAAGATACCTTGGTTGTAGTGGCATTGCTGTCTTTTAACATGGTGTATATGAAATTCTGCAACACTACTTTCACTTTATTGTTCTTGTGCTTTGCATTTATATTCTTTTTTTAAAATATATTTTTATTGATTTTAGAGAGGAAGAGAGAGAGAGAGAAAGAGAGAGAGAGAGAGAGAGAGAGAGAGAGAGAGAGAGAGAGAGACATCAAAGATGAGAGCGAATAATTGAACAGCTGTCTCCTGCATGCCCCTACTCAGGATTGAGCCCACAACCCAGGCATGTGCCCCTTGACCAGAATCAAACCTGGGAACCTTCAGTCCACCGACCGACACTCTATCCACTGAGCCAAACTGGCTAGGGCTGCATGTATATGCTTGATATCAGTTCATGTATAAAGTCTTTCACAGAAGCATGGCAATACAGAAATTCGAAGAAGAGTTTTAGCAATTTGATGGATTGATGAGATTCTTATTTCTCAACAAGATCAAAGCTTTCCAAAATGTCATTAGAAGATCTGGATGCAAGACTGTGTGATTGTAGGAGAGAAGATCTTTCAACTCTTGAAGAAAGTTACTTAAATATTCTGGGTAGCAGTGACCAATCTGTTCCATAAACATCACCAGCTATGCCGATTCTTTGCTGGGTTTATTTGGTTGTAATCTGAAATTCTCCACATTGGATTTGTAGTGATTATACTACTGTAGAAAGTCCTCCACGTAGGCTGGTCCCACTTGATCAGATTCTGTAACTGCTCAGATTGCTGGGCAGCTTGTTGTTTCTGTTGGACATAGTGGCTGCTGACTGGCTCCATGGAGAGAAGTTTTAAAAAACCTACACTGATGGCAACTACCAACCATCCCAGCTGTGGCTGGGAATGGAGTGTGACCAGAAGTCCCCCTCCCCCACCTCCCCAATGCTCAGCAGGCAGTGCTATCTTGGCTCTTAAAGCCAGCTAGTGTCTTGGTTGATTTAAATTCATGCTAATTGTAACTGAAAGGGAACTCTGGTTTCATCAGGAGGCAGAACATACTTTTAATGATCATAGATTTCAAATTTTTAGAAAGAACAGAAAAACAGTAATATTTTTCCAGAACCCTAAGACCTTAGCTCTTTGAGGGGAGGCCTGTGTCTTAGTTTTCATAGGCTCAGAAGCTAGAGAGAGAGGAGCGGAAGTTGAGGGAAAGCATTTGCTCCCCATTTAATTGTGAGATAATTGAGGACAAGGAACTTTAACCAGTCAGGGTCATAACTTCAGATTTTCTGTACCCTTATGGAATACATTTTGCTCTCCTAAGCTGCTTCCTGATAGACCATATTTTTTCTGATAGTATTTCTTCTTAGGTAAACTTATTGTTCCACTTTTTTTCTCGGTCCCATGGATGGACAGAACTTTGGTTCAAGCCTCCCCCTTCTTCTTCCTTGGGGAAATTTTTAATGAAACTTCTGACTTCTACCTCTACATCTTTCTTCACTCCAAGGGAGAAAGTCTGATGAAGCTGGCTGTGACTGGTGAGGAGTCACTGAGTTATGGTGTCTAAAATCAGGAAACAGGCTCCTCACTTTTTTTTTTTCATTCTGTGCACAGGTTCTGCAGGGTCTCATCTGCCTCAGCTCCCTTGTGATGAACACACCTGGTGAGAAAGATCCCCCACCTTCTCAAGGCAGCTGGCAATGCACCATCATTTCTCTGTTCCAGCTCTGCCACCTCTCACTGCATGAGTAAGTTGGTGGGTGAATCTATTCCAAACCAATGGAGAGGGGAGAGGGAGCATAGGAAACCACTCAGGCTACAAACGTGAGCCAAATTTTTCTAATGTTTCCTAGAACAAGATTGTGTTGTGCCTCGATCCAAATATAATATGCTGTATTAGATGCTCATTCCCTGTTATCCTTGTTTGAGTGCTCTATCAGTAATCAATGCTGGAAGAAAGCGAGTGACCAAAGATAAGCTACTTCAACATAATAGTTATCACTATGTCAGAAGAGTTGTTTATTATTGGTGCTGTTCGTAACTTTGTAGTATGGAGAATTTCAGTATCTATAAACAAACAAACAAACAAACAAAAACACACAAAACAAAACACCAAACAGAATACTTTAAGTAAATTCCAATGTACTCATTCACAAACCCCAGCAACCATTAATTCATGTCCAATGACTCTCCATCTGGACCTTTAAGAAGTTTTTTTTAAACCTTTAAATATCTTATTTTTTTTTCTAAATGACAAGTGTATCTCTCATTTTCTTAGGCCACACAGCCTAGCGTGGATGGTAGTTAAAGCTTGGGGTTAGCAATAACAACAAGAAGACAATAATAATATCAGAGTGACTCTCAATCCAACAGCAGTAATGGGATCTCAAGTCTCCCTAACTCCTTTATTTCTCTGAGAGGATTCTAGGAGGTTAATGTATTGTTTTTATTTTTGGCATCCTCTATATTTTTCTTACCACAGCAAAGATGTTCTTTTTTCACTTAGAGACTCTGAGGGACAACTGCCTCTCTGCTGCTGCTGGGATCAGCCTTTTTTTTTTTTTTTTTTTTTTTAGACTTAGTTTTTTAGGCTCCTCACTTTTTTTGAGAAGAAGGTATAGAGATTTCCCATATACCCTCTGCCCCCACCCATGCATAGTTTACCACATTATTAACATCACTCACCAAAGCGATATATTTGTTAAAATTGATGAACCTATATTGACATATCATAATCACACCCAGTCCATAGTTTATATTAGGATTTACTCTTGGTGTTGTACATTCTATGGGTTTGGATAAATGTATAATGATATGCATCCAACATTATAATATCACTAGAGGCCCGGTGCACAAAATTTGTGCACTGGGGGGGCGGGTCCCTCAGCCCAGCCTGCACCCTCTCGCAGTCCAGGACCCCTCAGGGGATGTCCGCCTGACAGCTTAGGCCAGTTCCCCAGGGAACTGGCCTAAGCCAACAGTTGGAAATCCCTCTCACAGTCCGGGACCCCTCTGCTCCTTACCACTCAGCTCGCTGCTCCTTAGCTCTGCCATGAAAGCAGGAGAGGCTCCCACCACTGCCACTGCGCTCACCAGCCATGAGCCCTATCTTTCTGTGTAGTTGTCTGTGGGCCAACTGCCCTCTTCCTTCTCACTTAGGGCGAGCAGCATGTGAGGGCAGAGTGCACTGTCATGGAACACAGAGGGCTGCCCAGAGCTGAAGGGAATGGCCGGGCCCACAGGGTTAGAGGTGGACACAGAGGATGCTATCTCACCCAATTGTGGGTGGGCTGGCTGGCCTTCATCTGCCTGACCCCACACAGGGAGGGACCAAGCAGGGTGTCCGCTTCTCCATTCTCCATCCTTCCATCTGTGACACCTGTCACCCTTGCCAGGCCTGCCCCAAAGTGAGTTCAGCTCAATCCCTGAATGTAAAAGGGCACAGGGGTAGGGGTGGCTCCACTCCAGTGCCCCCTGATGCCCAGGGGCAGGACCTGGTCAACAGGACCTGATCTCAGGACAGTGGCCACAGCTGCAAAACATAGATCTGTTTCAAGAAAAGTTGGGAATGCATACTTTCATATGAGCCCCTAATCCAAAAGGTGGCAGTTTATTCACATTGTGGCAAAGACACCTTCAAGAGTAATGTAAGTGGGTAAAGTCAGAGCCAAGCCAGGGCATTTCCTCATCCAATCTCTCTGAGGCAGAACCAAGTCTCAGCTCTTCGCAGGACACGTCCGGGGTTTTTTTAAGCCTAAAGGACAGTAGTCTGTCTCCATTCTTGTTCTTTGGGATTTTTTCATCTTCGGATAAAAGGATACATACATTGGGGCAATCCTCTCGAGATACAATATTCCAGTTGCACCCATGTGACCACGACAGCGCCCCTCAGAGGGAGGGAGCCGACAGATGGGGAGCAGGGAATTCTGAAAACCAAAGCGATGACAGAGATGCTAAGCCTTTCCCTCACGTATCTGACACCCCTCTTCAGGCGGCCTGCAGGCCAGGCATCTGCTGGACCTTTACCACTTGACGTCCTGGCAGGCTGCCCTGGGCCCTGCTAGGCAGTGTGCAGGGCTGCCTGGGTCAGGGTGGGGGTGGGGGAGTCACCCCCACCCTACCCCAGCCACTCCTGGTACAGCTCCTGCACATGGGCGCTGGTCTCTGTGGGCCACACCGGGATGGCAGCGTAGATGCCTTCCATCTGCAGTAGCAGTGCCCTGTCTGCTCACCTGTTGTCCACCTGGGCCTGGCCCCTGCCGCTTAGACAGACCCAGCGCAGGCCAGGACCTCCACATAATAGCAGGGGAACTTTCCCCTCTACAGCTTCAGGACCACTTCTGGATGTTCTGAAAGCCATAAGCAGCCTCAAAGCGTAGCATAACCACTCTGTCCCATTCAAGGGTGACCTCCTGGAAGTCTTTGTTCCTCAGGGTGCAGTAAGTGAGCACCCTCACATCCCCAATGAACAGCTTCTTGGCCATGTGCCTGAAGTTGTGTGCCAGGTACCCGTCAGAGCTGGCACCCTCATGGAGCCTCACCTCCTTCTCCTTCATGTCTCCAAACAGAGTGTCCACTGCGGCGTCATTCAAGGCGAGGTCACTTTGCTCCATTATCTGGATAATTTCACCTGAGGTTAACACGCAGTCAGCACCCCGGGAACTATGCAAAGCTGTGGGAACATCTTCTCAAAGGGCCTCCAGTTTCTTGTCATAACACAGGGCCACAATGACATGGAAAATCTTGTCTGGGGACAGGTTCTGCCGTCTGGTGAAGTAATACTTGATCTGCTGGTGAGAATTGGCTGTGCAGAGGTGGGGGTGATGGGGTGACCCAGCACATGCTCTGCATATCGGTCCCAGCCGGGGCAGGCGGAGGTCAGCATGGGTAGCCAGGGCTCTTCCTCACGGTGCTGGCAGTACCAACGCACAAATTCCTTCTGACTCTCCAGGATGCTGAAGTCCTCAGCTATCTTCATGTCAAAGACAGTGAACCCCAAGGCTTTTGAGAAAGCCGCAGAGCCTTCTGGATGCATCTGAGGCTGAATTTAACAGCAAAATAAGGCAGAGACTAAGCACACACGGACACTGCCAGCACCTTGTGCTGTGAGGTATCACATTTCTTATTAAGGTTCAGAACACGGAAGAAGTCCTTGGTGTTCTGTTGAGAAACTTGGACTCCTTCCTCTGTGGTCACACAACTGTCACAGGCCAGGCAGTCACTCAGAAATATCTTGACATCGGCCAACTTATGGAATTCTCCCTTCTCTCCGTTCTCCTGAGCTGGACTCCAGACGTTGACTGTAGCATTCTCTTGGTCATCAATTTTGGTTTTTTTTACTACATTCTTTCTGTGTGCAGTGATTACACTTCATCTGGAGTGGGGTGGGCGGGGGCCGGCTCAAGTGACCTGGAGGAAGCAGAGGGAGAGCAGTCAGTCACCGCTGGTTGCCCCTGGCACTGCTGGTGGTATCCTTTCTTCCTTGTGGAGCGTCTAGGGAGGGGAAGCGGCCGCAGTGCCCCAGGCCGAGTTCCAGGAGGCCTACAGCGCTGTCAGGATCATGCCGGAAGCTCTGATCTGTTGGTGCCTGGCCTGTCCTCTGGAGATTTAACCTGCAGGACTACATAGGAATTTGTTCATAGTTTTTTTTTTTAAACTATAGTCCAGCCCTCCAACGGTCTGAGGGACAGTGAACTGGCCCCCTGTTTAAAAAGTTTGAGGACCCCTGCTCTATATAATCCAATTGTTTATGATTATTGACCATGTATAAAATACTCTCTTTTTATGGCTTATGTAAATGTTATACTAGATGCAAAATACAAAAAAAAAAATGAGATATGGCAAAACTCAGATCATGATGGTTCACAGGATAGAAATCATCCAGAGTGTGGAGGATTTTTTATTTTATTTTTTGTTTTGTTATTTTGTCTTGCAGTGAGGGCCAAAAGACCTGACTGCCTTTCATTTACCTGCCCTTCCCTTTTGGAAAAAATTCAGCCTCAAGTTACATTCCATGGTTATGGAATTTCTAAACTCCATGGTCCACTGTTTAAACAACACAACATTGATACTGAGACATCCTAGGAATGAGCCTTCCTAATGCTGTGAGACCACAAGATCTGACCAAAAGATTGGTCATCAATGCATCCTTTAGTCTGATTTATGACCAAAAAGGGAAATTGTGGACAAAAATGGAGTTCTACGGCAAATAACTTTACAATGTAATCTGATCATAAATACTTAACTGGGAAGGTCATGAATGAAGCCATGCCCCAGGCATATAACTTCTTAATAAAAGGTTTATTTTTGCTTTAAGCAAGCCCTGTCCATTTTTTGTGTGCATCTAGGTTAATACACCTTTGATCTAAGACATAACCACTGTCAAAAGAGCACATAATATTAACTATCCTATAATGCAATCCTTGTCTTGCTTTTCCCCACCTTCATGTGATATTTCCCTCTTACTCTCAAATGCATAAAAGAAACCGCAAAATTTCTATTCTCCAGAGTATTTGAGATCTTGCTTCCTGTCAATTGTCATCAATTTTGCCTCAAATAAACTCATAAAAAATCCCTACAGTTTCTTACATTGAAACATGTAATAGGAAGCATTTCTATAATCTCTGGAGAATATCTTTCTAAATAAGGTACTAGTGACCTGTTGTCAGCACAAAAGGAAAGAGCCTAAGAGTAGATTTGAGAAGGCTGGATTTAGATAGAGAGGTGATTAGATGATGAGGAAGGAGAATGTAAAAAGAAGTTGCATCAAGTAACTGAAGAAATGGAATTCTCTTGAGTGGCCAGATAAATCATTTGGGAGAGAATAAAGTCATTCTTTTATAACTTGGCAATCACACTGAAATCAAAATGTTTTCTTTAGCTTGACTGGAGCTATGATCAACAGACCTGAGGCTTTGTTCTTAAGACAGTTTGATGCTCACCAGAATCTGATGTTGTAAGTCCTTAATAATCAAGGAAGGGAGTGGACAGACAGAAAGGAGAAAGGGTCATGTTAAAGAAATTGAGTTTTTGTGCCATTACATATTTTCTAGAAAAGAAAGTTGGCTCAAAGGGAAGTTAAGTAAATTGCTTAAAAGTTACTTAGTAAATAATAGCAAGGCCAGGGATAAAATTGAACTCTATCTGACAGTAATGTCCATGCTATTTCCATTCCCTAAAGTAGGGGTGGGGAACCATTTTTCTGCCAAGGGGCATTTGGATATTTATAACATCATTCACGGGCCATACAAAATTATCACTTAAAAATTAGCCTGCTATATTTGCTCAAACATTTAATGAACTCACTCCTAATGCCTTGGCAAGGGCGAGACCAAATGATTTCATGGGCCTTACATGGCCTGTGGCTAGACATCCCCCACCCCTGTGGGCCTAAAGTAATCCTGTATTAAGTCAACAAACAAATATTGCATGCCTGCAATTGCTAGATACTGGACCAGAGGGTATGTTTCAACAGATGCTGCTAAACTGCCTTAAACAAAGACAATAATAGTTTATATTTTCCCTTATCGTGCATAAAAGTGCCCAAGTCTTCAGCCCATTCTCCAAACTAGTAGCCAATCTGAAATTCTTCAAAATTTTATGATACGGTAGTATCTTGTTTTAATTTGTATTAAGTTGAGCATTTCTTCAAATGGATGTTTTATTACTTTTTATTTATTTTTCTCTAAACGACCTTGTCATATATTGAATTGGGCCTCAAAATGATGTAGTGAAGTCCTACCTTTGGGCTTCTGTGAATTTGACCTTATTTGAAAATAGGATCTTGGTAGCTGTAATCAAGTTAAGATGAGGTCAAACTAGAATAACAAGGGCCCTAAAGCTAAAGTGACTGGTGTCCTTATACAAAGAGTGGGATTTGGACATAAACACACATAGTGAGAATGCCTCATGATGACAGGCAGAGATTGGAGTGATGCATCTTCAAGCCAAGGAACACCAACGACTACTGGCAACTACTGGAAGCAAGGGAAAGTCAAGGAAAGAGCCTCTCCTAGAGCCTTCAGAGAGAGCATGACTCTGAGGACACCTTGATTTCAGACCTCCAGCCTCCTGTGAGAGCATACATTTATTTTAAGCCACCAATTTTGAGGTGCTTTAGTAAGGCAACCCTAAGAGAATAATACACTATCCCAAGAAAGGTTATTTGACTCTAATTTTGGATTTAGTAACAATCTGTGGAACAGATGGAGGCAACACCAAGTTTTTTTTATAACTATTGATAAACTCCCTTAAATATAATCTTAGTTCTCCAACATAAAGCCCACCTTAGAAAAGGAGCAAATATTTAAGGGTTAGATGGGTAAAACAAATTCTAAGGAAACAAAAGCACAAACTTGTTTTCTCAGGCTACCTGGACTCAGGAAGAATAGTTAAAAGAGTAGACTCCCAACCATGAGCCCCAAAGGCTCCAACTTTCCTGTCAGTGTGACAGGTGATTACTAGTATATTCTTTTAGTAGCCATTAGTGTTCTGTTGCTACCAGCTTCCTTTACTCTCCACTGCTGGGTGGCCTGGAGATATCCTATCTAATAAAAGAGTAATATGCAGATTGACCATCACTCCAACATACAAGATGGCTGCCCCAATGCGGTCAAAGATGGCTACCACAAGATGGCCAGCAGGAGAGGGCAGTTGGGAGGGACCAGGCCTGCAAGGGAGGGCAGTTGGGGGTGATCAAGCCTGCAGGGGAGGGCAGTTAGGGGTGACCAAGCTGGCAGAGGAGGGAAGTTGGGGGAGACCAGGCCTGCAGGGAAAGGCAGTTGGGAGGGACCCAGGCCTGCAGGGGAGGGCAGTTAGGGGTGACCAGGCCTGCAGGGGAGGGCAGTTAGGGGTGACAGGCCTGCAGGGGAGGGCAGTTAGGGGCAAACAGGCTGGCAGGGGAGCAGTTAGGTATCAATCAGGCTGGCAGGGGAGTGATTAGGGAGTGATCAGGCTGGCAGACAGAAGCAGTTAGGGGCAATCAGGAAGGCAGGCAGGCGAGCAATTGGGAGCCAGCAGTCCTGGATTGTGAGAGGGATGTCCCACCGGGATCGGGCCTAAACGGGCAGTTGGACATCCCTCAAGGGGTCCCAGATTGGAGAGGGTGCAGGCTGGGCTGAGGGACACCCCACGCCCCATGCACGAATTTCGTGCACCGGGCCTCTAGTGTATCAATAAGAGTAAACTGAGTTGTAAGTAACAGAATATTCAGTTAGAGTGGTTTAAAATTAAGAAGCTTAATGTCTCACATAAGAAGCCAGAGATAAGAAATTTCTGAACTGGTTGCTATAACTCATTATGTCAAGGTTCTCAGTTGTTTCTCACAATTTTTGACTTGTTCCTCATACTCACAAGATTCCAGGCATCATACTTTCACATAATAACCAAAAAACAGAAAACTAAGTTTTTCTTTGTCTATTTCTTTTCAGGGGAAAAAACCCTTTCCAGAAGTTTTCAGCAGACTCTTTCTTGTGATAGGCTCTGAACTCTTAGGTCTTGAGCTATCAAAGATAATGTGATGATTCATGTCCATGCTTTGCCATAGTTGTGCAGTTTCAGAGTGAAAATGCATGTTTGGACTTATTAAATAACTAGAGGCCTGGTGCACAAAATTCATGCATGGGGGGTTGGTGGGTCCCTCAGCCCAGCCTGCACCCTCTCCATTCTGGGACCCCTCAAGGGATGTCCGACTGCCCGTTTAGGCCTGATCACGGTCAGACATCTCTCTCACAATCCAGGACTGCTGGCTCCCAATTGCTCGCCTGCCTGCCTTCCTGATTGCCCCTAACCACTCCCCTGCCAGCCTGATTGATGCCTAACTGCTCCCCTGCCAGCCTGTTTGCCCCTAACTGCCCTCTCCTGCAGGCCTGGTCACTCCTAACTGCCCTCCCCTGCAGACCTGGTCCCCCCCAACTGCTCTCCCCTGCAGGCCTGGGTCCCCCGCAACTGCTCTCCCCTGCAGGCCTGGTCCCCCACAACTGCTCTCCCCTGCAGGCCTGGGTCCCGCCCAACTGCCCTTCCCTGTAGGCCCGGTCACCCCCAACTTCCCTTCTCTGCCAGACTGGTCACCCCTAACTGCCCTCCCCTGCAGGCTTAATTGCCCCCAACTGCCCTCCCTTGCAGGCCTGGTCCCTCCCAACTGCCCTCCCCTGCTGGCCTGATTGCCCACAACTGCCCTCCCTTGCAGGCCTGGTCCTTCCCAACTGCCCTCCCCTGCTGACCATCTTGTGGTGGCCATCTTGTGTCCACATGGGGGCAGGATCTTTGACCACATGGGGGCAGCAATATTGTGTGTTGAAGTGATGGTCAATTTGCATATTACTCTTTTATTAGTTGGATAGAAGACTGGTGCATGGGTGGGGGCCAGCTTGTTTGCCCTGAAGGGTGTCCCGGATCAGGATGGGGGTTCCCTTGGAGCATGGGGCAGCCTGGGCGAGGGGCCTGTGGTGGTTTGCAGGCCGGCCACGCCCCCCGGCGACCCAAGTGAAGGCCATGGTATCTGGGATTTATTAATCTTCTATAATTGAAACTTTGTAGCCTGGAGTGGAGGCGTAGGCCAGCCAGGGCTGCAGAAGCTTGGCTTCCTCCATCACCTGGGGCAACCCTAGCCTCCTGCTCTCTCCAGCTCCGTGGCTGCCATAATTTTTGTTGGGATTTATTTATCTTCGATCATTGAAACTTTGTAGCATTCAGTGGAGGCCTAGGCTGGGAAGGGCAGGCAGAAAGCTTGGCTTCCTCCATTGCCAGGGGAAACCCAAGCCTCCCTCCTGCTCTCCGTGGCTGCAGCCATCTTGGTTGGGTTTATTTGCATATTTGCTCCTGATTGGCTGGTGGGTGTGGCTGGTGGGCATGGCTTGTGGGTGTAGTGGAGGTACGGTCAATTTGCACATTACTCTTTTATTAGATAGGATCAGTGGATAATGCACCAACATAGCATTGACTGCCATGTCAAAATTCCATTTAGAATCTGGATAGCCATCTCAGTAACATGCCTATGAGTGACAGTTTTCTAAATCATATGAAATAATCATGCTAATTTTTGAGGTTAACATATTTTAGGTTTTAATAGTTAGTGTCCACAAATGACTCTCCCAATGAGCCACACCTCTGTATATTCATGCTTTACTTTATCTCCAGTCCTTGAATCTGGGATGTTTGTATGACTTGCTTTTTTAAAATTTAAATATCTATTGATGAAAGCATTATGTATGTCCCACATTTTCCCCATTGACCCCTTCATGCCTGCCCCTGTTTCCCAACCCAGGCCTTCACCACTCTATTGTCTGTGTCCATGGGTTATGCATATATGCATACAAGTTCTTTGGTTGATCTCTGCCTACTCACCACCCACCACAGCCTTCCCTCTGAAATTCCACACTCTGATCCATGCTTCAATGTCTCTGGATCTATTTTGTACATCAGTTTATTTTGTTCATTAGATTCCACATATGAGTGAGATCATGTGATACTTGCCTTTTTCTGACTGGCTTAGCATAATACTCTCCAGGTCCCTCCATGCTGTCTCAAAGGGTAAAAGATCCCTCTTTTTTACTGCTTCATACTATTCCATGGTATAAATGTACCACAGCTTTTTTATTCAATCATCTGCTGATGGGTGCTTGGGCTGTTTCCAGATCTTAGCTATTGTAAGTTGTGCTTCTATGAACATAGGGGTGCATACATTCTTTCTGATTGGTGTTTTTGGTTTCTTGGGATATATTCCTAGAAGTGGGATCACTGTGTCAAATGGAAGTTCCATTCTTAATTTTTTGAGGAAACTCCATACTGTTTTCCACAGTGGCTGCATCAATCTGCATTCCCATCAGCAGTATACAAGGGTTCGCTTTTCTCTATATCCTTGCCAGCACTTGGCATTTGTTGATTTGTTAATGATAGCCATTCTGATAGGTGTGAGGGGATACCCCATTGTCATTTTAATTTGCATCCTCTGATGATCAGTGACTTTGAGCATTTTTTCATATGTCAATTGGCTATCTGTTTGTCCACTTTGGAATAGTGTCTATTTAGATCCTTTGACCATTTTTTAATTAGATTATTTACCGTACTTTTGTTAGGTTGTATGAGTTCCTTATATATTTTGGATATTAACCCCTTATCAGATGTATCATTGCCAAATATGTTCTCCCGTATAGTGGGTTCCCTTTTCTTTTTTTAATTTCTTTATTGATTGAGGTATTACATATTTGTTTTCAATCACCCATTACCTTCCTGAACCCACCCCCCCACCCCCACCCGCCCCGCTCACTCATGCCCTCATCCCCCTGTTGTCTGTGTCCACTGATTAGGCTTATATGCATGCATACAAGTCCTTTGGTTGATCTCTCCCCCTTAACCCCACCCTCCCCTATCTTCACTCTGAGGTTTGACAGTCTGATCGATGATTCCCTGTCTCTGGATCTGCTTTTGTTCATCAGTTTATGTTGTTTATTATTTCTCATAGATGAGTGAGATCATGTGATATTTATCTTTCACTGACTAGCTTATTTCACTTAACAAAATGCTCTACAGTTCCATCCATGTTGTTGCAAATGGTAGGAATTCCTTCTTTTTTAGTGCAGCATAGTATTCCATTGTGTAGATGTACCACAGTTTTTTAAACCACTCATCTGCTGATGGGCACTTAGGCTGTTTCCAAATCTTAGCTATGGTAAATTGTGGTGCTATGAACATAGAAGGGCATATATCCTTTCTGATTGATGTTTCTAGCTTCTTGGGATATATTCCTAGAAGTGGGATTACTAGGTCAAATGGGAGTTACATTTTTAGTTTTTTGAGGAAACTCCATACTGTTCTCCACAGTGGCTGCACCAGTCTGCATTCCCACCAGCAGTGCTCCAGGGTTCCTTTTTCTCAACATCCTTGCCAACATTTGTTGTTTATTGATTTGTTGATGATAGCCATTCCGACAGGTGTGAGATGGTACCTCATTGTTGTTTTGATTTGCATCTCTCGGATGATTAGTGACTTTGAGTATGTTTTCATATGTTTCTTGGCCTTCCCGCTGTCTTCTTTCGAAAAGTTTCCATTTAGGTCCGTTGCCCATTTCTTGATTGGATTGTTAATCCTCCTTTTGTTAAGGTGCATGAGTTCCCTGTAAATGTTGGAGATTAAACACTTATCGGTGATAACATTGGCAAATATGTTCTCCCATGTAGTGGTCTTTCTTGTTGTTTTGTTGATGGTTTCTTTTGCTATGCAAAAGCTTTTAATTTTGATGTAGTCACATTTGTTTATTTTCTCTTTCGTTTCCATTGCCCTAGGAGCAGTATCAGTTAAGAAGTTCCTTCGACATATGTCAGAGATTTTGCTGCCTGTGGATTCCTCTAGTATTTTTATGGTTTCCCTTCTTACATTTAAGTCCTGTATCCATTTTGAGTTTATTTTTGTGTATGGTGTAAGTTCGTGGTCTAGTTTCATTTTTTTGCATGTATCTGTCCAATTTTCCCAACACCATTTATTGAAGAGACTGTTTGACTCCTTTGTATGTTCATGCCTCCTTTGTCGAATATTAATTGGGCATAGTGGTTTGGGTCGATATCTGGGTTCTCTATTCTATTCCATTGATCTACATGTCTGTTCTTCTGCCAGTACCAGGCTGTTTTGAGAACAGTGGCTTTGTAATATAACTTGATATCTTGTATTGAGATCCCACCTACTTTGTTCTTCTTTCTCAGGATTGCTGTGGCTATTCGGAGTCTTTTTTTTATTCCAGATGAATTTTTGGAGAGTTCATCCTAGGTCTGTGAAATATGCCATTGGTATTTTAATGAGGATTGCATTGAATCTATAGATTGCTTTGGGTAGTATGGACATTTTACTGATGTTGATTCTACCAATCCATGAACATGGTATGTTCTTCCATCTGTTTACGTCTTCCTCTATCTCTTTTATCAGTGTCCTGTAGTTTTCCGCGTATAGGTCTTTTACCTCCTTACTTAAGATTATCCTAGGTATATGCTCCTGACTCTTCATGGGTAAGACCACTCATATAGGCTGATCCCCTGACTAACGTAGTCACCAATAATACCAAACACCTTGGTTATCCAGGAGGTCCATGGGGGGGGGGGGGAGGGGGCAAGAAAGTATAAATACACAGGGGTCTCCACCCAGCTTCCCTTTTGTATGACACAAAATCAAAACAATGCCCCTTTGTGTGTAAAATTAAAGAGAGGTTTCAGGCTTGTGTGGACACCAAAGAAAGGGTGTCACTACTATCACTACTTGCCCGTGGTAGAAGTGCAGAAAATGTAACCAAGACCTTGTCTATACAAAAAGAAATAGACAGCCAGTTTGAAAGGGTATTGCCATGGACTGGAACAAAGAATATCCTTACATGATATTATTCTACACTGTCATTAAAAATTTTCCCAGACTTGGATCACCCCCATTACATATAATAATTCCTCACACCCATGGGGTGGGGGGAATCATCTGTTTGGTGCTTGGAGACAAACGTAACACATCTCTAGATATTTTAGAATTACAACAGCATATTATATAATAACCCCAAACAAACTTACAAACTAATTCTTTGAATGTCTGGCAGCAATTTTAAAGGACATGAAAGGGTTTAATCCCTTCCACTATGTAGAGGGCCCCCTGGGAAGGCACCTGAGCATTCTAAATTGGCCCCTCTTGCCCTTTTAGCCAAGAGGGACCTGCTTCTCACAATCCAATTGTCCACAGCTATTGCCTGAGCTTCTGTTCATGCCAAGGGTGAAACCTCATGATGGCTGGTACCATGGATGTGTCTCTCGCCCAGTGGGGTGAGCTGGGCCTCCCTGGAGAAGAAACCTGGGTTCCACAAGATATGTGATCAGTGCTGGGACCCTGCCAGCAGGCGAGGGGATCCCAAGACAGGTGCTGGGCGCAGAGGCCATGGGGGCATAGGCGACCAAGGAGACAGAACTAAACTTCACATCACCCTGCTTGGCCCCGGAGGATGGCTGGTTAGCCAGAGACGGGTAAGATTCCTCAGGGAAGGAACAACCTAAGACAGGCACAGTCGCACAGGGGCCATCAGGAGAGAACTTGGGGATCAACAGAGGTGGGGCACAGACCTTCACCCTCCCAAGTTTGCAGGGGCCTGAACCCTCACCCCTGCTGAAGGAGATCTCCTGCCCCCATGGCTGCTCAGCTTCACATGCCCAGCTCAAATCGGGACCCAGGTAACAGAGACTTGGCCGACAGCAGATGCCCTCTCACCGCAACAAGACTTGATGGAGATGTCTTGCACCCATGATCCGGGGAACTGGGGTCTAGGATATCTAAATCCAGCCTAGCACCAGGAATGCTCAGGGCCTAATCAAGAAGGCAAATAATCCTCTCCACTAATAATTACAGGGTAAAACAAGATGGTTGTTAGAATATTAAATTTGACAGTAAAATAGTAGTCAAGTTTTCAGACTAATTTAAATTGGCCAACCAAAATAAGCAAATACTCTAGAAAAATCAATTGTACTGGACAAAAAAGCTGTTACTAAAGTGTTAACTAAAATTTTTATTGGTAGTTCATCTCATGGTAAAATTGCATAACATATAATGAACCTAAAGCAGTCACATTTTAGTGCATAAAAGTAAAATTTAAAAGCTATCAAGATTACAGCATAAAATTTCCAAAAGCCTCCCAATATTTAAACCAAAAAAGGGGGGATAGTAGAAGAATATCATGTAAGGAAAAATATCCTGCAAATAAATTACATCTAGAAAATTTTTACTTTAGAAAATTAACTTTCATTTGTAATGCTAACAGCAAGTCACCCAGGTAAAACATACATGGTGTCAAAACAAGCCAAAGGAAAATCATTTGGGCAAAAAAATGAAAAAGGATCGCAAATCAAATTCATAGAAAATGTTCCTTTATTAACTTTTGGTCGAGAGTGTGTTTGTATGTTTTCAGAGAACAGCTCCGAGACATGTGGATTCCTGCGATAGAGGGGAATTGACAGGAGTGCTCCAGCCATGAAGTCAGGGGAGAGACAGTCCAGAGATGGAAGACGCTGACGATGCCTTGCCATACTAGCAGTCAGCAGATGTGCGTCACTGCAGATTGCCCAGGACCAAACCGGAGAGGGTCGGACCTGCAATACCGCCGTTTGTCCACCATCCAGAACTGAAGTATCATTGCTGTTATGAACACATTAACAACTGTTGGACATAGAAACCGGGACTCAAAAGAACTGTTGGCCCAGAAAGAAACTCACTACAGACTGATTCATTTGCCTCTCAGCATAACCATTATTGCTTGTCTCATTTTCAGTTCCTATAAGTGTATTCCTAGTATCACATGAGCTCACTCATCTAGGGGAAAAGATGAACAACATAGACTGAAGAACAAGAACAGCATCCATCAGACTGTCAGACCTCAGAGGGAAAGTAGGGGAGGGTGGGGACAAGGGAGATAGATCAACCAAAGGACTTGTGTGCTTGCATATGAGCCTAACCAATGATCACGGACAACAGGGGGAGGGGGGCTTGTGTGTGGGGGGGATTGGGAAGGGAACGGGGGGAGGGGGTTGAGGACAAATATGTGATACCTTAATCAATAAAGTAATTTAAAAAAAAAAAAAAAAAAAAAAGATTATCCTAGGTATCTTAATTTTTTTGGTGCGATAGTAAATGAGATTGCTTTTTTAGTCTCTCTTTCTGTAAGTTCACTATTGGTGTATAGAAATGCCATAGATTTCTTGGCATTAATTTTGTATCCTGTTACCTTGCCAAATTCATTTATTAAGTCTAATAATTTTTTTATGCAGTCTTTAGGGTTCTCTATGTACAGTATCATGTCATCTGCAAATAAGGACAGTTTTATTTCTTCTTTTCCAATTTGGATGCCTTTTATTTCTTCTTCTTGTCTGATAGCAATGGCTAGTACTTCCAGTGCTATGTCAAACAAGAGTGGCAAGAGTGGGCATCCCTGTCTTGTTCCTGTTCTTAGGGGAAATGGTTTTAGTTTTTGTCCATTGAGTGTGATGTTGGCTGTGGGTTTGTCATATATGGCTTTTATGATGTTGAGGTATGATCCTTCTATTCCCACCTTGCTGAGAGTTTTTATCAAGAAAGGGTATTGGATTTTGTTAAATGATTTTTCTGCATCAATTGATATGACTATGTGATTTTTCTCCCTCAATTTGTTTATGTGATGTATCACGTTTACTGATTTGCGGATATTGTACCATCCTTGCATACCTGGAATAAACCCTGCTTGGTCATGGTGTATGATCTTTCTGATGTACTGTTGGATCCGATTTGCTAGAATTTTGTTGAGAATTTTGGCACCTATGTTCATGAGGGATATTGGCCTGTCAATCTCTTTCATTGTGTTGTCTTTATCTGGTTTTGGTATTAGGGTGATGCTGACTTCATAGAATGAGCTTGGAAGTGTTTCTTCCTCTTGATTTTTTGGAATAGTCTGAGGTGGATAGGTTTTAGTTCTTCCTTGAATGTTTGGTATAACTCCCCTGTGAAGCCCTCTGGCCCTGAGCTTTTGTTTGCTGGAAGCTTTTTGATGACTGCTTCAATTTCTTCCATAGATATCAGCCTATTGAAATTTTTAGAATCTTCCTGATTGAGTTTTGGATGATTGTATTTTTCTAGGAATATGTCTAGTTTGTTGGAATAGAGTGGTTCATAGTATTTTTTAACAATCCTTTGTATTTCTGTGGGGTCTGTTGTTATTTCACCTCTATCATTTCTGATTTTGTTTATTTGGTTCCTCTCTTTTTGCTTCTTGGTGAGCCTGGATAGAGGTTCATTAATCTTGTTTATCCTTTCAAAGAAACAGCTCTTGGTTTCATTGACCTTTTGTATTGTTTTTTTGGTCTCTATGTCATTTATTTCTGCTCTGATCTTTATTATCTCCTTCATTCTGCTCACTCTGGGCTTTTCTTGTTGCTCTCTTTCTAATTCTTTTAGTTGTAGCATTAGATGATTTACTACCATTTTTTCTTGTTTTTTGAAGTAGGCCTGTAGAGCTATAAACTTCCTTCTCAGGACTTCTTTCAATGTGTCCCATAGGTTTTGGATTGTTATGTTTTTATTGTCATTAGTTTCCAGGATGTTTTTAATTTCTTCTTTGATCTCATTGGTAACCCAATTATTATTTAATAACATGTTATTCAGCTTCCAAGTGTTTGAGTGTTTTGGATTGTTTTTATTTTTAATATTATGCCATTGTGGTCTGAGAAGATGCTTGGTATGATTTCAATCTTCTTGAATTTGGGGAGACTTTGCTTGTGACCCAGTATGTGGTCTGTTTTTGAAAATGTCCCATGTGCACTTGAGAAGAATGTATATTCCATGGCTTGGTGTGAAATGTTCTGAAGATGTCAATTAAGTCCATCTGATCTAGTAAGTCATTTAGGATTGCTGTTTCTTTGTTGATTTTTTGTCTAGAGTATTTATCCAGTGATGTCAGTGGTGTATTAAAGTCCCCTACTATGATTGTCTTGTTGTCAATCTCTCTCTCTTGATATCTTCGAGGAGTTTTTTTTTTTTTTTTTTTTTTTATGTATTTGGGTTTTCTTGCATTGGGTGCATATTTGTTTACCAGGGTTATATCCTCTTGTTGTATCGATCCCTTTAGTATTATGAAGTGGCCTTCCTTATCTCTTGTTATGGCCTTCACTTTGAGGTCTATTTTGTCAGATATAAGTATTGCTACCCCAGCTTTTTTTTCATTTCCATTTGCCTGAAAGATATTTTTCCATCCCTTCCCTTTCAGTCTGTGTGAGTCCCTTGTTCTGAGGTGGGTCTCTTGTAGACAGCATATATATGGGTCATGTTTTTTTATCCATTGAGACACTCTATGTCTTTTGATTGGAGTATTTAGTCCGTTTACATTTAAAGTTATTATTGAAAGGTACTTGTTTGTAGCCATTTCTATTTTTTAAGGCTGTGTTCCTTCTTACCTTTTTGTTTCTTCTTTTTACAGCATTCCCTTCTTCATGTCTTGCATTGCTGACTTGGTATGGATAAACTTCCTTAGCCTTTTTTTGTCTGCGAAGCTCCTGATTTCCCCTTCAATTCTGATTGATAGTCTTGCTGGATGGAGTATTCTTGGATTCAGTCCCTTGCTTTGCATCAGTTTGTATACCTCCTTCCATTCTCTTCTAGCTTGATGTGTTTCTGTTGAGGAATTATTTAATAAGCTGATGGGGGATCCTTTGTAGGTAACTCTCTGTCTCTCTTTTGTTGCCTTTGAGGTTCTCTCTTTGTCATTAACATTTGCCATTGTAATTATGGTGTGTCTTGGTGTGGGTCTTTTGGGATTCATCTTGCTTGTGACCATCTGTACTTGTGTAACTTTTTTCTTCCCCATATCAGGGACATTTTCTGTCATTATTTCTTCAAATAAATTTTCTAATCATTGCTGCTCTTCTTGTCCTTCTGGCAGCCCTATTATACATATGTTATTTCATTTTGCATTGTTCCAAAGTTCCCTTAGGCTCTCCTCCCACTTTTTAATTTTTTTCTCTAGTTGCTGTTCAGATTGGGCTTGTTTCTGTACTTTATCTTCTAACTCACTAATTCAGTCCTCTGCTTCTTCTAGTCTACTGTTGAAGCCTTCCATGGTGTTTTTGATTTAGCTATATCATTTTTCATTTCTTCCTGATTTTTGCATAGGTTGTTGATTTTCTCATCCATCGGGTGTATGAACTGTATGACCAATACTCTGAATTCTTTTTCTGTCATGTTGCATGCTTCCATTTCACTTATTTCCTTTCTTGGCAATTCCTCCTTTTCTTTCCTCTGGGGATTGTTTCATTGTCTCCCCATTCTGACTATCACCAGAAGATTCAAATGTCTAGTTTCAGGGGCCTGAGTCTTGTGTAGTGTGCGTTTTGCACCCCCCAAGTGTCACTGAACAGCTCTGATACCAATGTGGCTGCTGTCGGTTGGTGGGAGCCATGCTTGCTCTGGGTCAGAGTCATAAGCACTTACTGTGGCCTCATGTGAGCACCTAGAATCAGGGACCCTGCCTGCACCACATTGAAACAGAGAACCCACTGGTGTGTGTCAAAAATCAAAGCCCCCTAGTGCGTGTCAGGAATCAGAGGCTCCCTGTGTTCGCACCAAGAATTGAGTATCAGAGTCTCTGTTTCTTGGTGCTACCTCGCACTGAGAATCAGGGTCCATGTGGGCGCATGTGCCACGTATTGGAGTCACTGGCTCTTTGTGTGAATGTACTGGGAATCAGGGATCCCAGGCACACGCAATGAGGAACAGAGTCTAGTCCAGTGATGGGCAACCTTTTGAGCTTGGTGTGTCAAACTTTGCCAAAAAACTGAGCATAACTCGGGTAGTGTGTCACTTTGAGGAAAAAACATTATTTCGCGATATTTATAGTTTAAATAACATAAATGTATAATTGTTATATATAATTGTATTTAATAAACCAAAAACTAAATATTTAACTTACCTGCTTAGTGACTTCTTTGTTCATCCATCAGTCGTTTTCTTTTGTTGGTCTTGATATTATTTAGCTTGTGTGGGGTGCTGTGAACTAAGATAAGTGATGGGGAGGGGGAATTCTTTAACTAACCTGCCTATTAGTGACTTTTTTGTTGCTGAGTTTCATTGGCTAAATCTTCAATTGAAGGTTGGTATTTTGTACACTTCAGGCCCAAGCAAGCACTACTAACTTCATCTGTCAATCTGTTTCTTTTGTTGGTTTTGATATTATTTAACGCTGAGAATAAGGCCTCACAAAAGTATGTAGAGGGAAAAATTGTGAGTAAAGCCATTGCTATATTTTTCAGGTGCGAAAAATGTCTGGAAGTCAGTTCCAGGCACTCCAAATTTCCTGTTCGTAGTGGCACTCCTCTTGATTCTCCAAGAGGCACCTTTCCAGATTCTCAAGCTTTGATCTCAAGTCGACAAACACCTGAGCCCAGATACTGTCTTGAAATTCTGCAAGTTGCATCTCCAAATCATCAATTTGCATCCATTGGAAACCATTTAATTCCAAACTACTGTAGACTACTACATCAGGATACTTAATTATTTTCATGGTCTGTTCTAGACTTCTAAATTGACTAAATCTATCACTAAATTGGTCAAGTAATGAGTCTAAAACATGCTGGTACTTCATATGCAAGAGTTCCATTTCATTTTGTACAGCTGCACTGGCCTTCTCAAAATACTTTGTTACTCGAGGAAAATACTTATAAGTTTTAGTTTCTACATCTCGCTTGAAAATTTTAACTTTACTTTCAAAAGCTTTTATGTATCCAAACATAACGTCAATACTTTTGCCAAAACCTTGTAACTTTAAGTTCAGTTCATTAATATGAACAGAGAGATCTGTAAAAAACATCAGGGTGTTGACCCACTAATCACCATTAAGCTGAGGAAAGTTTCCCAGATCCTTATCATCAAGAAATACCTTAATTTCTTCAAAGCACTCCGAGAACTTTGCCTTGGCTCAGCCATCTTACATTCTTGTACATCAGCAGTCCACTGTAGGTGGAATCAACCTCCAGTAAAAGTGTCGAAAATCCTCGCTTGTGAAGGGGGCGAGCAGCTATTAAATTAACTATTTTTGTAACAACTGACATTAAGTCGTTTAAGTCGGTGAATCCTGCCTTGGCACATAAAGCCTCCTGATGGATAATACAATGAAAAGGCACAATCAGATGTCCAATAGCTTCTGTAAACAATTTGACAAATCCGACTTTTTTACCCACCACATTTGATGCCCCATCTGTCATCACTGACACAACTTTAGAGATATCAATGCTTAGGTCATGAAATGTTTGTATAGCAACCTTACATATTTCGCTTCCTGATTTACTTGTTGACACTGATACTAACTTTATCAACTCTTCTCTCATTGTGAGACCATCAGAATATCGACCAATAATGGCCAACTGAGCATGTGATGTGACATCAGTAGTTTCATCAAGAGAGATCGAAAAATATTTACACTTCCTTATGTCTCTCTTTAATTGATGTTGTACGTTTGTGTTCAGTCTCATTATTCGGTCTTTTATGATATTTCTACTGAGTGGTAACTCAGATATTCTCTTAATAATTGCATCTTTATTCTGCATATCATGAAATAGAACTGGTGCTCATCTTAGGAGAGTTTCTTTAGTAAATTCTCCCTCACTGAGCGCTTTTCCATGCTGAGCTATAAAGTGAGCAATGCTCAAACTTGCAGATGTTAAATTTGTAGAGTCTTTCATAAATTTAAGGATGGAATTAGATTGGCTCTTATAAAGGTGTAGCTGCCTGGAAATGTATTCCTTCCTTTCATCCTCACTTTTTTCCAAGAGTGTCCAGGTTCAAATTCAGCGCAGTCTCCCGGCGTGGGCGCAGGATCTGGTCGCAGAAAACAATCTCCCCAAGGTCGGTACCTATGCTCAAATTCAGGAGAGCCTCCCTGCCAGGGTGTGGAGTTTAGTTGCGGGAAACAAATTCCCCGAGTTCTCATGTCCAGGCTCAAATTCAGTGCAGTCTCCCTGCTCTGTGTGGGTGCGGGATCTGGTCGCAGAAAACAGTCTTCCCAGGGATGCGCAGCTAGGCTCAAATTCAACTCAGTCTCCCTGCCTGGGCATGGAGTCTAGTCGTGGGGAACAAATTCCCCGAGTTTGCAAGTCCAGGCTCAAATTGAGCGCTGTCTCCCTGCCCTGTGTGGGCGCGGGATCTGGTCACAGAAAACAATCTCCCCAAAGATGCACACTTAGGGCCAATTCAGCTCAGTCTCCCTGCCTGAGTGTGGAGCCTGGCCGCGGGAAACAAACTTCCAGTGTCCGACACCAAGGCTCAAAGTCAGGTCAAGCTGCGGCTGTTGTGTGTGTGTGCAGAAAGCCCTATGGTGTGGCCAGAGTCTGGCAGATCCTATGCCACTGCCGTGGGGGTGGCATGGAAGAGAGATTGGCTTTGTGACTCACAGAAATCTGCAGCTGGGGTGCCTGGAGTCTTGGTGTCCCTGGGTCTGTAGCTGTGGTCGCAGGTCTTCTACTAGAGTGGCTGTAGTGTCCTGGTTTGCTACCAGACCAGACTGGGTGGTGGCGAGGCTAGGATCCTAGTCTCAAGCAGTTCTGTTCTTCAAGATGGTGTGGTCTCTGTGCCGCTGGTGTCCTCCCTGGAGTGTTTGCGGTGGCAGTGGGGTTTTGCCATCTAAGAATGCCCGGATTGGCAGCCCCTTGGAAGACCTGCAGGATCTAACTGTCCCTATTTCACTCACACACACACCCACACACGTCCACACACTCCTCTATCGCTCCCTCACTCTCTCACACACTCTCCCTCCCTCCCTTCCTGCCGGTCACCATCTTGCCTCTCCCTTTTCATTTTTAAAAAATAATATATTTGTTATATGATATTTATTTATTTATTTATTTATTTATAATCCTTACCCAATGATATTTTTCCATTGATTTTTAGAGAGAGTGGAAGATAGAGGGAAAGATAAAGAGAAATATTGATGTGAGAGAAACACATTGATTGGTTGCCTCCTGCATGCTCCCTGACCAGGGCCCAGGCTGGGGAGGAGCCTGCAACCGAGGTACGTGCCCTTTATCAGAACCAAACCTGGGACCCTTCAGTCCCCAGGCTGATGCTCTATCTACTGAACCAAACTGGATAGAGACCCTTTTCATTTTGTTCATGGTTTCTTTTGCTGTGCCGAAGGTTTTTTATTTTGATGTAGTCCCATTTGTTTATTTTCTCCTTAAGTTTCCTTTGCCCTAGGAGATGTATCCATAAGCATATTGCTACTAGAGATGTCTGAGATTTTGTTGCCTATAATTTCTTCTAGGATTTTTATGGTTTCAAGACTTACATTTAAGTCTTTTATCCAGTTTGAGTTTATTGTGTATGGTGCAAGTTGGTGGTCTAATTTCATTTTTTTTTTTTTTTGCATGTATCTGTCCAATTTTCCCAACATCACTTATTGAAGAGACTCTCTTGACTCCATTGTATGTTCTTGCCTCCTTTGTCAAATATTAATTGAGTGTAATGGCTTGGATCAATTTCTGGGATCTCTGTTCTGTTCTATTAATCTATATGCTATGCCAGTACCGGGCTATTTTGATTACAGTGACATTGTACTATAACTTGAAATCTGGTATTGTGATTCCTCCTCCCTTGTTCTTTTTTATCAAGATTACTGCAACTATTGGGGTTCTTTTTTGATTCAATATAAATTTTATGAGTATTTGTTCTAGCCCTGTGAAATATGCCATTGGTATTTTAACAAGGATTGCATTGAATCTGTAGATTGCCTTGGGTAGTATGGACAATTTAATGATGTTGATTCTACCAATCGATGAACAAGGTATATTCTTCCACTTGTTTATACTTCTTCTATCTCTTTTTTCAATGTCCTGTAGTTTTCTGATTACAGGTCTTTTGCCTCCTTGGTTAAGTTTATTCCTAAGTATCTTATTTTTTTCGTTGCAATGGTAAATGGGATTATTAATTTAGTTTCTCTTTCTGAGAATTCATTATTGGTATGTAAACAAGCCATCGATTTTTGGGTGTTGATTTTGTATCCTGCTACATTGCTAAATTCATTTATTAAATCTAGTAGTTTTTTGGTGGAGTCTTTAGAGTTTCCTATGTATAATATCATGTCATCTGTAAATAATGAGAGTTTTACTTTCTCCTTTACAATTTGGATGCTTTTTATTTCTTCTTCTTGTCTGGTTGCTATGGCTAGGACTTCCAGTACTATGTTGAATAAGAGTAGTGAAAGTGGAGATCCCTGTCTTGTTCCTGTTCTTAGGGGAAATGCTTTTATTTTCTGCCCATTGTGTATGACGTTGGCTGTAGTTTTGTCGTATATGGCCTTTATCATATTGAGATATGCTCCCTCTATTCCCACATTGCTGAGAGCTTTGATCAAAATTGGGTGTTGGATTTTGTTGAAAGCTTTTTCTGCATCTATTGATGGAGCTGGGTGCCTTTTGAATGGATCAGGGTGAGCACCAAGGTCTGCTTTTCCTAGCTCTGGGCCCAGGAGGTGATCAAGCAAAGACTCAAAGCCTCCAGAGATCTGCCTGTGCCTGAAGTCTGATTGTTATTCAGTCTCAATTCTCCTCAGGCTCTCAACCACTGCAAGGTATAGACTCCATAGGGTGAGGTGGGAGGTTTTCCAACAGGGTGGAGCAATTGCTAGCCCTCTCCAGGCAATAGCTGCCTGGATGGTGAAGGTCAGCTGGAGAAAGATGTCCTCCGCAGGATTAGGGAATGACTCAGCACAGAAAACCGGGGTGCCTTCTGAGCTTTAATCCCAGAGCCCCAAACCCTGGATTTTCCTCACACAGCTCTAAGCCACTCTGCCTTCCATCTGCCAGAGCTCAAGGTGAGTTGCCGCACATGAAATTTTGTGCATTAGCTCTTTCAGGGGTGCCTGTATTTCCAGTTGTCTCTCCTTGGCATACAGCAACATTGCCAATTTTCACAGCCAGATGTTATGTGGGTCCCTTTCTCAGTTTTGTGCTCTGGGCTGGGGAACCCAGCTTGGGGTTTTGACTCCAGAGTTCTCACTGGGAACCCCCCACAGCTGAGATATTATTACAGAAAAACCAGAGAAGAACCAAGCAACACTTCGAGAGATGGAGTTACATTTATTATTATTATTATTATTATTATTATTATTACTATGTGTGGGCCCAGAGAAAAATGTCTCTCAAATTCTGGGCAAAAAAACATGGAGGAAGTTTCCCTATATATATCTTTTTACTCTCTTTGTCTCCCAAATATGGGGTTTTCCGGTCCCCTTTGCAAGTTCTTAAAGAGGCCTATGTGCTGGGGCTTTGAGACCTCAACCAAAGGCCTAGCCTGGCACCAGCACTGAAAATTCATCCAGGAAAGGTTTATGGCCTCTCTGGAATGGGAGTAGTCTTATTTCCTTATTATTTAAGCAAGCAAGCATTTGCAGAAGCCAAAATAGCAGGGTTAAAATTTCAAACAGCAGTTTTTATATAAGATGGGTGCTTCATTCCCCACTGGTTTTATGTACATGAGTCAAATCATTGACTCTTTTGGGTCATTGTTGGGGAGGGAGTTATATTGACCCCTGAGGACTATAAGCTTGATAGAATTAAATCTCTGCCAAAAAAAAGTCAGTGGGCCTGTTTATAAGGGCCAAGAATGAGGGCCAGGAACAATCTTTAGAGGGTCTGAAGAGTCCTGGACTCTCTATTTTGCCTGGCTGCCTTGAGCCGGGTGTGATGAAGACACATTGGGATCCCGTCGACCTTGACTGCTGTGGGGTGGTCCTTTCCAGGTAGGAGTCAGTCCTTGGGTGGAAAATTTCTTTACCTAAACAGAGTCACCAGGGCGGAAGGGATGAACCGGATCAGAAGTTGGTAGAGGCAAAGCATCTCAGTCATGCTTCTGGAATGCTTTATGGGTGGACTTTAAAGCCTGTAAGAAGTTGAGTAAAGATTGGTTATGGATTTCAGCTTTAATTCACTAGAATCTGTAGAGGCCCCACTGGTTTTTAAGGCAGCCTCCTGTGCTGCTTCTTCTGCTTCTACTGCCCAGAAGCAGGAGACACAATGGGGTCAAGTCTTTTGGATAAGTAGGCTACCAGCCCTTTTTTAGGGGCCAAGACTTTGGGTAAGAACCCCTTTGGCTATGCCTCTTGTCTCACACATGTAGAGGTGGAAAGACTTAGTTACATTTGGTAGTACTAGTTGGCCCATCGTCCTTGCTCTGCTCATATCTGTCTAACTGCCTAATATATTACCTCAAGGATCCTGGCTCTGAATTCTTTCAGGGAAAATGGACCTCAGTGTGGTTCCTCTGACTACTTCCATGCTGAAGGGGGATGGAGTTTTCTTTCAGAGGCAAGAAATCCTTGCTGTCTGTAGAGGGACGATGAGGCCTGGGCACAGAAGGAGGTGGGCTTGTGACCTGGCAGAGACAAACTGTAGCAATTAGAATAGCAAGAGTTACAACAAATGATCTGATGGAGGGAAAGAAAACATTTCAGTTCTAATAGCTTGTATAAAAATAGAATTTTTCTCCTTAAAATTACCCTTAGGTTTATTAAAAGAGCTAAATTAAGACTAATTTATCTATTGTATTCAATTTGGCCTGATTGTTTGCATAATCACAACAAGAATGGTAATTCACTACCTTTGCCAGAATTTCATGATTAAATCTTAATGTGCCCCGTAGGGCCAGTAAGCCAAGCCATCTAGCTGGCATCAGGCCTGCCTGCAGTATCTGCTGAGTTAGGTGAATTCCTCACTTGTAGTGACTCCACCTGGGCCCGTGCCCTAGGCTTCAAGGCTCATCTCAGCAGCCCTCCTACTCATTGTGGCCTAGAGTGCATGGGGGTTCCGCAGGGACGCAGAGGCGCCCTCATTGCTCCCCTTTTACTCTGACCAACCGCCAGCGATGGTAGGGTATGGGCCTGATGCTCCAGCGCCAGCTATTTTCAGGGCTACTAAGCAGGATACCAGGCTTTCTCCTTGGCACTCTTATTGGCTTCAAGTCTTCAGAGTCCAGCCAGGGCTCTTTAAAACGTGATACTCCAGTCAAAGTTTTCAGTCAATAAAATCACTATTGGAAACAGGTCTTATTGAATTTATGCAAAGAAATGTATTGCCATGATTTATTAAGCACTGCCAAATTTCAGAGGAATTATATAAGGAGAAAAATATATTGACCTGCTTTAAGATCTTCTGATTTTCCTTGTCAGTCCTTTTCATGGACTCTTCAGAGTAATAAAAGTGTCTTCAAATGGCAAGAAGAAATTCAAAATGTGTCTATATTCAAATAGACAGTTACAGCTGTCCCTGTAGTAGGGTTCCCCCTACTTGACTTGTCCTTAAATTACATATGGTCTCTGGGAGGGGTGACACGCCCTCTCAGAACGGACTAAGGGAGTAGCTCTTCTACATGAGCTTTATCCCTTTGCAGGGTCTCACATGTCACAGGACCTCACAGGGTCTGTAATTCCTGTAACAGAGGGCTGGTACTTACCACTCCCCTATGTTCCATACAGGCATCCCCCACTTTCCTAAAGTTGAGGTTTGTGCCACCCCTGACATGGGCATGGTCACACAGGCCTGCAAGGCAGTATACAGGCTGCCAACTGTCTCTCAATAGAAACCAAAACCTGATGGGTATTTTTCTTTGCCCATTTGGGCACCTGACCTTTTGGTAACTGCATTCAAATCTGCAAGAGAATTAAAGGTTAATAGTATTTACATAATGAAGTATAACATTGGCACTGCGGCCGCTTCTGACAGCTAAATCTTCTGCTACTAAACATGACACATGGTAGGGCTATACAAACATCTCAGGGAGGTGACTAAAGTCCATTTTTGACCTTCTCACACAAAGCAAAACTGTCCTTGTCTCTCTGGAGTCATGTTCATGAAGATGCAGGCATCATCTAAGTCTATTATACAGTTTTCTGCAGGTCACTGTCAGGGCTGTGCCTGGCGGCTGGTTCTTCTTTCTAGCCACAAACACAGTCTGTCCAATTTCCCTAAAATGTATTCTGGCACAGAGAAAGTTGTTTTGCTCTACACAGGCAGCTTAACCCCTATACAACTGGGCTTGGACCTCTGCCTAGCAAACTGCAGTCTATAAGTTCAATATGCAGCCTCCGGTCCTCCTAACCCAATGGGGTCTCTGCTAGACCCACAGTCAGACTCCTCCTCTTTAGGAGCATCTAAAATTCCTGAAAGCTCACTGTTCTATGGAAAGTGCCTTCCATTTACCCTCTCCTGTTAACCCTGTTTATCAGTTACAGGGCCTTGCCATCCCAGCTCTCATCACTGCTTGATTCCTAGTGGCAAGCCAAACATAGCCGGGGCTGCAGGGAGAGACAAATTTGCACATAGCAAAGCACTTCGGTGATGGCTTGGGCATCAGGCCCTTGTTTTCCCACCCTCTTTCCTGGCAAGGACCTTGACCTTTCCCACAGGCTTCTCTGTAAGTAAGAACAGGGCATCTGCCCCCGCACTCCCCCAACAGGGTGTCTTGGCTCACCCTTTAGTCTAAGGCAGTGGTCAGCAAACTCATTAGTCAACAGAGCCAAATATCAACAGTATAACAATTGAAATTTCTTTTGAGAGCCAAATTTTTTAAACTTAAACGTCTTCTAACGCCACTTCTTCAAAATAGACTCGCCCAGGCCGTGGTATTTTGTGGAAGAGCCACACTCAAGGGGCCAAAGAGCCGCATGTGGCTCGCAAGCCGCAGTTTGCCGACCACGGGCCTAAGGGGTTAAATCTTTTAGCTTCTCTGGGAGAGTTCAAGGCACTGGAAGGGGATATCAGTCCCTCCTCTTCCAGCAGCAACAAGTACTAAACCCTTTCAGTACATTTGCAAATGGGAAACTTTACCAGCTTTATCCCTGTTTACTTTCACAGATCCTAGGGCCCATTGCTTGTCTCCCTTTCCTATTGTGAGTTAGAGGAAGACAATTCCTATAGAGGGGAGAAATAGAAACAGCAGGAGTTTTGGAGAAAACTACAGACTGTCGCTGTAGCAATCCCCCCTCCTGGAGGCTAGGGTTCGACCTGTGGAGAAAAATGACTCTTAGTCGGCCTGGAAAGAAGGCAGAGGATGACAAGGGTGTGCATGGAAATTTCTTGTGGACTGAAAGCCTAGAGGGCCTTCAGAAAGAAAAGATCTTTAATCCAGTTACAGATGCTGTCAGGATCAGGAGTGAGGGAGGAGGGGAAAGACTAGGTTATGTCCTCTATGCGGATCCTAATAAATAACTGAAAATGGCAAGCCAAACAAGACATACAAGATATATAACTGGAGTAGACAGGGTTCATGAATAGATGATTATGATAACACTAGTTGGAATTCTTTTTAACATTTTTCTTTTCCTTTTTATTGCATATACAACTTTTATAACTTTTATACTTTCAAATTAGCCTTTAAACCTTCTTTCTATGTCCTTTAAAAATGCATAACCATTAAAAATGCCTTGGACCTTCTACTCAGTATTTTTCCTTTAATATATATATATTTTGTCACACTGTCAGCAACTTGTAGACCTTTTTTTTTCTTTAAGATGTATTAGAATTCTTTATTCTAGAAACCTCAATCCTTTAATGATTATCAAAAATAAACAGTCAGCATTTCTTAGATTGACATTTATGAGCATACTTTAAATGTACTTTTACTTTCAAGAAAATATACCTAGACCTTCTGTGATAAAAAAAAAAAAAAAAAGAGCAGGTAAATTAAAACTTGTCTAGTAAAAACTGCTACATTCTTCCTTATGCAATTTCAAATATATGTATCGGTCTAATTTAGTATTGGAAGGGTTAAAGAGAATAAAACAGGGCAGAGAAAGATCTACTGTGCCTTGCACCTTGCGGTCTTGAGTCTAGTGCAGTTCAGATAAGACACCTGGTAGGCTACAGACCAGACCCCTATGCCAGCAGAGAGGTCTGCAGCCAGTAAAAATCAACAAAAACCTATCTCTCCCTGCTTCATAATTAACTCTCACACTCCCTTTCTGCATTAACCATTTACTCTGTCCTGAAACAAGGCAAATGGTCTGAGATCCTGTATATCTAGGCTTTTTACATTTAAGGATACTTTTTTTTCTTTCTGAACAGTTGCTTTCCCTCATAAATTTTTCCTCTTTACTCTAAGCCCCTAGAGGATCTTAAATCCTCCTCCTTTACCACTCTTGATCTCTCCGACCATCCCCCTGTCCTCCAAACCAGGGCTCCTCTATCTCAGCAGGCAGAGAGCCTACCACCCTACCCATCGAATACCATCGCCACTACCCTATCTCACACCCGCTTGGGAGCAGCCCTCAGCTTTCCTCCTCCCCCACTCTGGCACCAGCCTCACTATATACAATTAGGCTTCCCGCTAAAACGGGGTTTGCCCTATCTTTAAACAAATTAAACAATAGAAAGAGATAACAAATACTCTCATGTGTACAGCCAGACCGCACAAAGTAGCTTTCACTTCATACAGACTTTCACACCCACATTTATACACGAGACAGTCTGAGTTTTTTACTTCTATCAGATATTTACTCAGAGTTTAAACAGTCCACCTGATTCCTGATTAATTGCCTGAGGAAGTCGTTGACTTCTGTGGAGGTGATCAAGCTCCCCCTTCCACTCACTCAGAGTGGACCTGATTTATAGGGGCCCCTACTTTACCAATTCTGTCAACAGGTCCAGAAATGTCTGTCCACTCTTTTGAGATGCTGTCCGGGTCCTGGGCTGAGGTCCGGGACCACCTGAAGTCCCCCAGTTCAATTCCGCTAAATCAGCAGGGCGCGCCTCCCGGAGGCCTATCTGGTGCCCCTGGGCCTCAAACCTGGCCCACTCACCGGAGGCCAAAAAGGCCAAGTGTGGTTGAGTTCCCAGTGTCTCAGGGACCATTAATGTTACAGAAAAAAATGGAGAAGAACCAAGCAATGCTTAGAGAGATGGAGTTACATTTATTATTATTATTATTATTATTACTATGCGCGGGCCCAGAGAAAAATGTCTCTCAAATTCTGGGCAAAAAAACATGGAGGAAGTTTCCCTATATATATCTTTTTACTCTCTTTGTCTCCCAAATATGGGGTTTTCCAGTCCCCTTTGCAAGTTCTTAAAGAGCCCTATGTGCTGGGGCTTTGAGACCTCAACCAAAGGCCTAGCCTGGCGCCAGCACTGATAACTTCATCCAGGAAAGGTTTATGGCCTCTCTGGAATGGGAGTAGTCTTATTTCCTTATTATTTAAGCAAGCAAGCATTACAGAAGTCAAAATAGCAGGGTTAAAATTTCAAACAGCAGCCCTGACTGGTTTGGCTCGGTGGATAGAGCGTCAGCCTGCGGACTGGGGGGTCCCAGGTTTGATTCCGGTCAAGGGCATGTACCTTGGTTGCAGGGCACATCCCCAATAGGGGGTGTGTAGGAGGCAGCTGATTGATGTTTCTCTCTCATTGATGTTTCTAACTCTCTATCCGTCTCCCTTCCTCTCTGTAAAAAATCAATAAAATATATTTAAAAAAAATTTTTCAAACAGCAGTTTTTATATAAGATGGATGCTTCAATATCCCTCTGGAACTTCAGCTGCTGCCTGTGGGAGTCTGGCCTGCCATGTTGTGCCTCCACAGTTTTCTACCAGTCTATTTGGTCTCCACTTTCCATCCTTGGTTATCAGGTAGTCTTCAGTTGCTTATTCAAGTTTTTCTGTATTTTACTTGTAACTCCAGTTTGGTTCTGGGAGAGTGTCAGTGTAGCTTCCACTTATTCCGCTGCCATTTTTTTCAGTCATGACATGCTTTTGATTAATAGAATGTGACTGAAGTCACACTGTATGACATCTGCATGAACTTGCAGCTTCCATCTGGAACTCTTAGAATGTGTACTCTTGTGAAACCAGCTGCCATTAAATAATTCTTGCTATTTTTTGTTCCCACACTGTGAGGAAGTCCAAGGTAGCCACACAGGAGGCTGCATGGAATGTGAAAAATGCCCAATAAGGCTCAATCTTACTAGGTCTATAAACCTAGGCATGAACCATGTGAGTGAAGAAACCGTACTGGATTTATAGCCCAGTCCAGCCTTCAGATGATTCCTACCCCAGATGTCATTTGACTGAAACCATAAGAATGATCTTAAGTGACACCTTCTCATCTGAGCCCAGTCAATCCAAAGAACTATAAGTGAAAATAATATTTTTTTGTTTAAGTTATCTAATTTTGGGGACTCCAAATATGGGGTGTGGTGGACTGACCCTATGGTCAAAAATTTCTACCTATGATATTTATGCCTTTGTGGGCTTCCTTCTCATTTAGTAAATATGAGACCTATGACTTGCTTCTAACCAACAGAATATGGCAAAGATGATGGGATATCACTCCCTTGTTAGGTTATGTTATATTACACTATGTCTTAGCATGTTGAAGTGACAGATTCTCCTTATTGGCTTGATGGAGTTGAGGAAGCCCACCAAGCAAGGGACTTCAGGTAGCCTCTAAGATGTGAGGCTGGCTTCTTCTGACAGCCAGTAAAAAGCCAATATCCCCAGTCATACATCCAGAAGGATATAAATTCTGCTATCTACCTAATGAGCTTGGGAGCAGATTCTTTCCCTGTCAATTTCCTAAATGAGAACACAGTCCAGCTGACATCTTGTTTGCAGTCATCTGAGGCACTGAGCATAGGGCCAGTCCAACTGTGCCTAGACTCCTACCCTCAGAAACTATGAGAGAGTAAATATGTGCTGTTTTTAGCTGCTAAATTTGTGGTGATTTGTTATGCATCAATAGAAAACTGATGCAAGCATTTTGCATGAGGAGAGGATGTGAATTGAATAGCCCAAGGATGGCCTGATGTATATGGTTTCCAAAAAGGGCCACTATCAATTCCTCTCTGCACATTCACTGTGTTCCCAAGTCTAAAGGTGAAATTTAATTCCATGCCCTTGAGTTTGGGCTGGAATTATTCAGTGTTTGCTTTGACCAATAGAATGTGATAGAAATGATGTTCTGAGACTTCAAGGCTATCATAAGGAGTCTTGAAACTTCTTCCTAGGTCTTTTAGAATCCTTACTCTTGATAGTTCTGACTCAATGTGTATCTACCATACTGAAAGGGCCATGTGGAGAGACCACATAGAGAGGACAGATGGAGAGAGCGACCCGGTCATCTTAGATGCCAGCTCAGCTCAACCTTCTAGCCTTTCCTGCTAATGCACCAAACTGTGCATGAAGACTTTTTGGTCACTTTTAGACCATACTAGCCATCTTCTGAATACTACTGGGTGACTCCAGTTGACTTCACAAATATCTGAAGAATTGCCCAGCAGAGCCATGCTCTAATTACTGACTCATAGAATCATAAGCAGTTTGTTAGACAATAATCAGGCTGGATATGGTTGGGTGTCTTCTTTGAGAATCAGAGTACCATCAACACTAACCAAGAATATCTCCTATGGTAGTTTAGGAGAGAGGAGGGGACTCAATAGCTGAAAAGTTTCACCTATCACATCTCATTGGCTAGGGTTGCATCACATGTCTATGTCAGTCCTTCACTGACAAGGGGAATAAAATTATCATAAGTTTAGACTAATAAATATTCACCCCTGGCACTCCTTTCCCTAAATACTTGCTGAACACTCCTTTTGTTTGTAGTCAAACCATAGTGTCTACCATAATGACTATCTGCATCCACAGTCATTGTGCCAGGACCACACTTGATACTGTTTTGTCTCAACTATCTTCATTTCTCTCTGGCAACTGAAGGTTCTGTCCCCACCAGTACTCATTACACTTCAGTAAGGTTCCCAGAGGAGCCGCTGCCTTTTTTCAGAGCTTACAGTTTGCTTTTAGAACTTGGGGCAAATTATCTCAGAGGTGCATCTGAGGATTATTTAAGGGCTCCATCTACGTTAGAACGGGACCTCCTTGGAAGCTAGGAACTGGAAGAAGACACGAGCAACCACAGGCAGATGGGACATGCTTTATTGCAAACAAAGCAGCCAGCCACCAGCACCTTTTATACTAACTCAAACAAAAGAGGCTTCTTGCCAATTAGTGATATCAGTGTCACATAAAACAGGTGGGTCATATAAGAGTGCACCTGTACAGTGCGTATACTGACACTGCTGAGTAACTGCCTTCATGCATGCATATGGCAAAAGGGCCTTTAACATTTGGCGTACTCTGGTCAGGGCCCCACAATGATTAAGGCACAATCCAGAACAGAGCCCACATACTCTTCAGTCCTCCTTTTATCCTTAAGTAAATTCCTTAAGGCATGCCTTCCTGAGTTGAAGGAAGCTCTCCTTTGGTGGGAAGGAAGGGGCCATTTAAGAAATTTATTGGTATAAAAGTTCTCTTTACTATTTCTCCTAGGTCTAGCAAATTTTCTAATGCATATAATTTGTGGTTCTTGCCTTTATAATGCTTGTGTGTGTTCCTGTTACCTATATAGATTGGGCCCTTAGCCAATACCTTTACTTGGCATATAAGCACTAGAAGGAAGATTGGAAACCATTACTAGTTGAAGTAGACTCAGCCTGGAGTAGCTTAACATTTATGACAGCATCTTGAATATGTTAAACATGGTAGTACAAAAGGGTCAAGTTAAAGTGCTTAGAATTAAAAAATGAGTCTGAGATCTTAACCTTGAGGTAATTTGACATACTATAAGGATCAGACTAGTAGCCAGGAACTGGCAAATTTCCATAGGCAGTCAAGAATGTTTTATTTTCTAATCTAATTTAAAGTAGTATAATGTATTACGTTATCTCTAGTGTTTGTGTTATTGGATATTCATTTGCTATTGAGCAAGGCTTTAGGAAATATTGTAAAGAGAGGAGTGAGCATGTATGTGTTCTCAGATCCAGAGAGGACAATGTTGAAAACAGAAGCCAAAGAAGACTTAAAACGTCACACATTTCCCCCCCCCCCCGCCCCCCATTTTTGATGCTACTAATAGAAAAACAATGTTGTATGCCTTAAGTGGAGATTGTAACTAGATAGTCCATCAATGATTCCAAGACTCTGCTCCCTGAGACTTTGTGAACTAAGAAACTAAGATTAACATAGTGAAAAACTTTCCAAGGAATGAGTTCTTCTATCCCAACAACTATTATTTCAATTACGAAAATTGAAGATTAAAAAACAAAAGAAGTAGAGGCAACGTGATTTTAGGCGCACATGCTCTACTAGAGATACAGTGTACACAGGACTCAGAACTCGTATTTCTTATCCTCATTTGCTTGAAGAAAGAGAGCTCTCAGATGGCAAAGTGTAAGTGTGAGAATATAAGAAAGACATGTCTTCAATTATTTTGAATACTTTCCCCCTTTTCTAAAAAACTTGTCATACTGTGATTTCATTAGTGGAATGGTATAACCCAAAGTTGAGGTGGCAAATTTTAGGAAGTCCTTACAGACTTTAGAGCTATTTCATCACTTTCCAATTTTGTTTCTAAAACTCTGCTGTTTCTGCCATAAATTCTGGAAAAGGAGACCCACACAATTTAATTTTATTCAAAAGAGAAATATACCCTATTACCCATGTCCATGGGCTATGCATATAAACATTTAAGTTCTTGGGAGCAGAAAATGGCAGCAGAATAGACAGACGTATTCCGAGCCTTGTCCCAGAGCAGAAAGAAAGAACAGCTGAGGGTCACACGGGGAGTGTTTGTTGGCAAGTTAAGGGACAGCTAACCTCCAGAAGAAGGTGGGGGACTGCTGGACAGGGTTCCCCTGACTAGGAAGCCCCCACTGCTGCTGGGTCCCCGCCTGGAGCTACGGGCTCGGACGCGGAGACCGTGCCATCTTGAAGGGGAAAGTGGATCTTATCAGAAGCCTGAAAATCCACAACTGCAGCAACCATCGAACAGCTGTGAGCCCCAGAACACCGGTCCCCAATTGGCGCAAACACACGGATTCAAAGGAGCTCTTCACTTCACCACGGAAAGGTAAGATTTCGCCTGGGATAAGGTGAGGTCTCTGGTCCTAGCGGGAGAGAGAAACGCGTACTTTGCGGGAGCTGGAGGACTGGGGAAGTCTGTGCCTAGAAAAATCCGTGGCTGTTGGGGCTGGCGTGACCAATGAATGTGGAAGGGGGTCCTCAGAGCTGCTAACAGAATGGATCTCTAAAAAGCAACCCATTTTGATCTGAGGCGGAGGGACAGCCTAAGAATTTCAAAGGTGTGCAGGCTGCTTAGACCTGCCCGCAGACCCATTGCTCGCACACGTGGGCTTTTTCCTCTTCAAATCCTTGCTTCTGATTACTAAGCCCAATACATAGGATCACCCAGTTGGGGACACCCTGGAAGGCTGCAGGAGAAAGTTGTTTTTCTGGAACCTGGGGATCGGAGCGGGGAGGGACCATTGGAGAGCCAGCTCTGAGGCAGCCCACTGCCAGAAACCGGTATTGAGTGCCACAAGGAAAGAAGGATCAAAACACAGGCTAGAGAGGCCAAATAGATCCGGAAGTCAATCCAGAAACACTGCCACCCATGGGCTGAATCACAAATTGACTCTTCTGTAATCAAAAATAAAGGAATACCAGAAATTAAGACACAGCCTGCTTAAAAATCAGGACTGGCTTACAACACTGAGGAGCAGTGGAACACAGGGAACTGCAATACTGTCCAGACTGGGAAACAGGCGTTCCAAACAGAACAATAGAGGAAGTGAATGACCTTCACTACTGCACATTTTATTTTTTATTTTCATTTTTTTGAATCTTTAACTTAAGAAACTATTTTTTTTCCTCACTTGATTTTACCTTTTTAATTATTACATCTTTATTTTCAATCAGTATTATTACTACTACTATTCTACCTTTTTTTTTTAAGTGTCATTTTATTTTCTCTTCATTTTACTTTGGGATTAGTGTTCTACATTCTATTTTCATCTTTCCTTTAGCATCGTTTTACTCTATACAACTCTACCTTTATGCCATCACTCTCTTCCTAACCTTTCCCCTTTTGGTGTCCTGTTTATCTTACCCCTTTCCTGCTTTAGATTTTCCCTATTCTTTCTGTTTACCCCCTGTTAAAATTTTAACCCTACTTATATATCTAGTTTCCAATTGCCTGCTCCAAGTCCATACACATCTCTCTTTTCGCTGTCTTAACTATCCAAAAAACTGTTTTTCTCTCTGTCCTTTTGTTGTTGTTTGCTTGAATGTTGATTATATCGAATTTTTATGCTTTTTTGTGAGATTGTTTTGCTTATTCTTTTTTTTTTTCATTTGCTTTGTTTTTGTTTGTTTTTGCTTCTGTTTTCCCTCACCTTGCTTGATATTAGTTGGTGTTGTAGTTTGTATTAATCTCCAGGTACTTGTTGCTGGCATTTGCTGGGATTAGTGGTTGTTCTATTGGAGATTTCTCCCCATATATATAGTTTGTTCCCCTTTTCTTTCTTAGTCTCTTTCTTGTCTCTCATACTTTTTTTTTTCCTTTTCCCAATTTCATTTTGGCACTCCTTTTTTTTCTCTTTCTTTTTCCTCTTCTTCTTTCTCTCCTATACCCTAATTTGCCTTTCTCTGGTGGTCACCTTTATTGGAGGTTATTAATATCGTGAAGACATTTCTGTTCAGTGCCTTGTATGTTGTACCTGGTAGTGTTGTATTTTGTGCCTTTAAATCAATGCAGGAGAGAGAGAACTACATAACCAGACATCTGGAGAAGAGAGACCATGGGGAGACAAAGAAACAGCCCGCATATGAAAGAAAAGCAGGCATCACCAGAAAAGGAAGTAAACGAAATAGAGGCAAGCAACCTAACAGAGAAAGAATTCAGAGAAATGGTCATAAGGTGGCTGAAAAGAATGGAAGACAAATTCGACAATATGAGTAAGAACCAAGAGGAAATGAAGAAGAACCAAGAAGAAATGAAAAATGACATCACTACTCTAAAGAACTCAAGAGAAAGCATCAAGAGTAGACTATAAGAAACAGAGGACTGCATCAGTGAGCTAGAAGACAAGGTGAGAAAAAATATCCAATTAGAGCAGCTTCTAGAAAAAAAATTAAAAAGCAGGAGGAGAGCCTAAGGGAACTTTGGGACAACACAAAACAAAACAACATCCACATAATAGGGGTTCCAGAAGGAGAGGAAACTGAGCAAGGAATAGAAAACCTGTTTGAAGAAATAATGACAGAAAACTTCCCTGATATAGGGAAGAAAAAACCCACACAAATCCAAGATGCTCACAGAGTCCCAAGCAAAATGAACCCCAAAAGACTGACGCCAAGGCACATTATAATTAAATTGGCAAACACCAACGACAAAGTATCTTAACCCTTTGCACTCGCTTGCTTTTTTCTCGATTCCTTTATTCTAATGCTAACTGTGTTGAGTCACACTCGACATCCGAGTGCAAAAGGTTAAAAGCAGCCAGAGAGAGACAGAAAGTTACATACAAAGGAACCCCATTTAGACTAGCAACTGATTTCTCAACAGAAACTCATCAGGCCAGAAGAGAATGGAATAAAATATACAAAGTCATGCAAAGGAAGGGTCTGAATCCAAGAATACTGTACCCAGCAAGGCTATCAATCAAAATTGAAGGTGAAATCAGGAGCTTCACAGACAAAAAAGGACTATGGGAGTTTATTACCACCAAACCAGCAATGCAAGAAATGCTAAAGGGTCTGCTGTAAAAAAAAAAAAAAAAGAAATAGGAAGCGAAGAAGGAACACAGGGGAAAAGAATGAAAATGGCGACAAATAAGTACCTATCAATAATAACTTTAAATGTAAATTGATTAAATGCCCCAATCAAAAGACATAGGGTAATGGATTGGATAAGAAAACAAGACCCATATATCCGCTGTCTACAAGAAACCCACCTCAGAAAAAAAGACGCACACAGACTGAGCGTGAAGGGATGGAAAAAGGATTTCCGAGTGAGTGGAAATGAAAAAAAAGCTGGGGTAGCAATACTTATATCTGACAAATAAGATCTTAAAGTGAAGGACATAACAGGAGATAAGGAAGGTCACTTCATAATACTAAAGGGAGCAATCCAACAAGAAGAAATAACTCTGGTAAACATATATGCATCCAAAACAGTAACACCCAAATACATTAAAAAACAAACAAACAACTTCTGAGGATATCAAGGGAGAGATTGACAGCAATACAATCATAGTAGGAGACTTTAATACCCCACTATCACCATTGGACAAATCCTCTAAAAAAAAAAACCAGCGAAGAAACATCAATCCTAAATGACTCACGAGACTAGATGGAATTAATTGACATCTTCAGAACATTTCACCCCAAAGCCACAGAATATACATTCTTCTCAAGTGCACAGGGGTCATTTTCAAAGATAGACCATATATTGGGTAACAGGCAAAGTCTCTCCAAATTCAAGAAGATAGAAATCATATCAAGCATCTTCTCAGACCTCAGTGGCATAAAACTGGAAATCAACTACAATAAAAACAATCCAAAGAAATCAAACACATGGAGAATAAACAGCATGCTATTAAACAATGACTGGGTTAGCAGAGAGATCAAGGAGGAAATAAAAAACATCATGTCAACAAATGACGATGAAAACAAAATAATCCAAAATGTATGGGACACAGCGAAAGCAGTCTTGAGAGGGAAGTTCATAGCTCTAAAAGCCTACTGCAAAAAAACAAGAAACAATGGTAATAAATTACCTAACCCTACGACTCACAGAGTTAGAAAAGAGCAACAAGAAAAGCCCAGTGTAAGCAGAAGGAAGGAAATAATAAAGATCAGAGCGGAGATAAATGACATGGAGACCAAAGAAACAATACAAAAGATCAACAAAACCAAGAGATCGTTCTTAGAAAGGATAAACAAGATTGATGAACCTCTAGCCATGCTCACCGAGAAGCAAAGAGCGAGGATACAAATAAACAAAATCGGAAATGAAAGAGGTGAAATAACAACAGACCCTGCCGAAATACAAAGGATTGTTAAAAAATACTATGAACATCTCTATTCCAACAAACTGGACAACCTGAAGGAAATGGACATATTCCTAGAAAAATATAACCTTCCAAAACTCATTCAGGAAGAATCTAAACAGCTCAATAGGCCAGTAACTATGGAAGAAATTGAAGCAGTCATCAAAAAGCTTCCAGCAAACAAAAGCCCAGGAGCCAGACGGCTTCACAGGACAGTTTTCCCAAACATTCAAGGAAGAACTAAAACCTATCCTCCTCAGACTATTCCAACAAATTCAAGAGGAAGGAACACTTCCAAGCTCCTTCTATGAAGCCAGCATCACCCTAATACCAAAACCAGATGAAGACAACACAATGAAAGAGAATTACAGACCAATATCCCTCATGAACATAGATGCCAAAATCCTCAACAAAATTCTAGCAAATCGGCTCCAACAGTACATCAGAAAGATCATACACCATGACCAAGTAGGATTTATCCCAGGAATGCAAGGATGGTACAATATCCGCAAATCAATAAACGTGATACATCACATAAACAAATCGAGAGATAAAAATCACATAGTCATATCAATAGATGCAGAAAAAGCATTTGACAAAATCCAACACCCTTTCTTGATAAAAACTCTCAACAAGGTGGGAATAGAAGGATCATACCTCAACACAATAAAAGCTATTTATGATAAACCCACAGCTAACATCATACTCAATGGGCAAAAACTTAAACCATTTCCCCTAAGAACAGGAACAAGACAGAGATGCCCACTCTCACCACTCCTGTTTCACATAGTACTGGAAGTATTAGCCATTGCAATTAGACAAGAAGAAGAAATAAAAGGCATCCAAATTGGAAAAGAAGAAGTAAAGCTGTCCTTATTTGCAGATGACATGATATTGTACATAAAAAACCTGAAAGACTCCATCAAAGAACTGATAGACTTAATAAATGAATTCGGCAATGTAGCAAGATACAAAATTAATGCCAAGAAATCTATGGCATTTCTATACACCAATAGTGAACTTAAAGAAGGAGAGACTAAAAAAGCAATCCCATTTACCATCGCACCAAAAAAATTAAGATACCTAGGAATAAACTTAACTAAGGAGGTAAAAGACCTATACGCGGAAAACTACAGGACACTGAAAAAAGAGATAGAGGAAGATGTAAACAGATGGAAGAACAAACCATGTCCATGGATTGGTATAATCAACATCAGTAAAATGTTCATACTACCCAAAGCAATCTACAGATTCAATGCACTCTCCATTAAAATACCAACGACATATTTCACAGACCTAGAAAGAACTCTCCAAAAATTCATCTGGAATAAAAAAAGACCCCGAATAGCCACAGCAATCCTGAGAAAGAAGAATAAAGTAGGAGGGATCTCAATACCAGATTTCAAGCTGTATTACAAAGCCAGTGTCCTCATAACAGCCTGGTATTGGCACAAGAAGAGACATATAGATCAATGGAATAGAATAGAGAATCCAGATATCGACCCAAACCACTATGCTCAATTAATATTTGACAAAGGAGGCATGAACATACAATGGAGTCAAGACAGTCTCTTCAATAAATGGTGTTGGGAAAGTTGGACAGATACATGCAAAAAAAAATGAAATTAGATCACCAACTTACACCATTCACAAAAATAAACTCAAAATGGATACAGGACTTAAACATAAGACGGGGAACCATAAAAATACTAGAGGAATCCACAGGCAGCAAAATCTCACACTTATGCCGAAAGAACTTCTTCACTGATACTGCTCCTAGGGCAATGGAAGCTAAAGAGAAATTAAACAAATGGGACTACATCAAAATAAAACGCTTTTGCACAGCAAAAGAAAGCATCAACAAAACAACATGAAAGCCCACTGTATGGGAGAACATTTTTACCAATGTTATCACTGATAAAGGTTTAATCTCCAACATCTACAGGCAGCTTATACAACTTAATAAAAGGAAGATAAATGATCCAATAAAAAAATGGTCAAAGGACCTAAATAAAATATTTTCTAAAGAAGACAGAAAGAAGGCCAAGAGACACATGAAAAATGATCAAAGTCACTAATTATCCGAGAGATGCAAATCAAAACGACAATGCGGTACCATCTCACACCTGTCAGAATGGCTATCATAAAAAATCAACAAACGATAAGTGTTGGCGAGGATGTGGAGAAAAAGGTACCCTCGTGCACTGCTGGTGGGAATGCAGACTGGTGCAGCCCCTGTGGAGAACAGTATGGAGTTTCCTCAAAAACTGAAAATGGAACTCCCATTTGACCCAGTAATCCCACTCCTGGGAATATATCCTAAGAAACTAGAAACACCAATCAGAAAGGGTATATGCACCCCTATGTTCATAGCAGCACAATTTACAATAGCTAAGATTTGGAAACAGCCTAGGTGCCTGTCAGCAGATGACTGGATCAGAAAACTGTTGTACATCTACACAATGGAATACTATGCTGTCATAAAAAGGAATTCTTACCATTTGCAGCAACCTGGATGGAAATGGAGAACATTATGCTGAGTGAAATAAACCAGTCAATGAAAGAAAAATATGACATGATCTCACTCATTTGTGGATAATAAAAAACATTATAAACTGATGAATAAAAAGCTGGATACAGAGGCAGTAAAGCATCAAACAGACTGTCAAATTATAGCGGGAAGGTTAGGGAGAGGTGGGGGAGATAAGAGATCAACCAAAGGACTTGTATGCATGCATATAAGAATAACCAACGGATGCAAAACATTGGGGGGTGAGGGCATGTATGGGACTGGGGTGGGGGGGGCAATGGTAAGATATGTACACATATAATACCTTAAAAAATAAAATGTAAAAAAAAACAAAAACATTTAAGTTCTTTGGTTTATCTCTTCTCGTCCCCCCAACCCCACATCGAGGTGTGTCAGTCAAAGTAGTAACGACCTGGGGGTGGGGAGTGGGGGGTGGATAGAGGCTTGGAGGAGGGGAATAAAGGGAAGGAGGGAATGGGAGATATCTGTAATACCATAAACAATAAAAATATATTTAAAAAGCAAAACAAAACAAAATAAATGAGAAATATAGTGGGAAAGTTGAGACTCGTACTTTTCTCATCAAAATTCAGTAGAGTTGGATTTTACTAGTATAAGATTTTACTTGAAAATTTACTACTTCTATCTTGATTATTTCCTGAATTGGAAAAGTGATATAAATTCTGAAGTGGAGGGCAGTCTGTAGTTCTCCACTGTATATTTTACCTGCTATAATGTGTCTCTATTAGTAATACTTACACATACAAGTAATCATTTATTGGTCCTGCAATCTTGGTTAAGAGCCCTGAGTTTGGAGTTTGTGTTTTGTCTGTAGTGCCATGTCAGGTTTTGAGTGGGACACAGAAACCACTGTAGGCATTTCAAATAGAAAGGAATTTAGTGTAAGAAATTCAGTTACAGTTTGGCAGTTTTTTAGAAAACTAAATGTGTAATTACCATACTTTCCAGTGATGATACTCTTGGCCAAAATGAAAACTACAGTCACACAAAAACCTGTGTATGAAATTTCATAGCAGCTTATTTGTAATAGCCCCAAACTGGAAATAGCCCAGAATTTCTTCAATGGGTGAATGAAGAAATTTCTTCAATGGCTAAATAAACTATGGTATGTCCACATCATAAATGTACACTACTCAACAATAAAAATAAACCATTTATTGATATACATAGCTTGGATGAATTCCTAGGAAATGTAAGCTGAGTGAAAAAAAAAGCCAATCCCAAAAGATTGAAAGCTATGTGATTCCATTTATAATACATTTTGAAGTGACAAAACTTTAGAAGTGAAGGGCAGATTGATGTTTTTCAGGGATAAGGAATGGAGTGGTAAAAGAATATCTTGTGTTGTCAGAACTATTTGGTATTTTGACTTTGGTAGATGAACAAACCTAAACATATGACAAAACAGTATGGAACTAAACACACTCATGCAGGCACAGATGAGTACAAGTAAAACAGGGGAAATCTGAATATGACTGGTGAATTGTATCAATGTCAATATCCTGCTTGTTATATTGCCCTATAGTTTTTGTGAATGTGACCATGGGGGAAATTGGGTTAAAGGGTCTCAGGATATCATTGTGTTATTTCTTACAATCTACAATGATCTCAATAAAAACTTTGGTTAAAAAAATATTTGTAAGAAGAGGAGGAGGAGAAGCCTGGTCTATTGATGTCAAAGACATACCTCTAAGCCAGCCATGTAGTTCTAAGCCAGAATTTAGGAAACTGATGATGCCACCACCCCTACTGGCTGTGTACTCATGAAACTTGTGACTAGACCCAAACTTGAAGTCTAGTTGCCAAAAACTCTCAGGTCAGTGTGGAAAGATGGCATCCATTCACTTCCACCACCAGATGAAGGGGGAACATGTCTGACTGCCAGAACTAAATTTGCTTCCAAAACGCTAGATGCAAAATGATCTGGGAAATGTGGGTTTTAGCACTTCAGCTTTCCCAAATAGAATATGGAACAGGAATTGAAAAAAACAGTCATGATATCTATGATAACCAGTCATTAGCAAAGTGACCTTGGAAAAGATTACTAACCTTTTTGATTCTCAATTTATACAAAATAGGGATTCTTATCATACTTATCTCATAGAATTAAGTAAGATATGGCTCATCTTACATGCTCCCTCAATGCATGCTAACCATTATCATTTGTTTTCCAAACTGAGATTTGTTGAAAGTTTAGCAAGTGTTCTATAAGAGAAAAGCAAAGAAATATTAAAAAGAATAGAAGAGATGATTCAGAGGGGAAAGCAAAGGCATTATTCTTGAATAATTAGCCTCTACTCAATTCAAGAAATGGGAAACAAAGATGTGAAAAAACTTATTCAATATATTAAGTACTATACCAAATGTTTGATGCTATGGACTGAATTGTGTCATCCCCAAATTCACATGTTGAAGCTCTAACCTGCATTGTGGTTGTATTTGGAGGTGGTGGTCTGGAGGTAATTAGACCATCAGAATGGAGACCTCATGATGGAATTATTGCCCTTATAAGAGGAGATAGGAGAGAGATGTCTATCTCTTCACCAAGTGAGGAGTAGCGAGATGGCCTTTTTGCAAACCAGGAAGAGGATCTCACCAGAAAAATCAGCCCCATTTTCTGCCCACCTCCCCCCCAACAACAACAACAACAAAAAAACAAGAAAAAAATAAAAACCTTTCTTTCCCTCCAGCTGCCTGTTATGGATTGAATTGCCTCTCCTCCCCCCTATTAATATGTCAGAGTCCTAATCCCCAATAACTCAGGATGTGACTATTTGGAAATAGGGTTCTTAAAGTGGTAGTTAAGTTAACATGAGGATATTGGGTGGGACCTAATCCAGTATGACTGATGTCCATATAAGAAGAGGAAATTAGACACAGACACATATAGAGACTGCCATCTACACTAATAAAAGAGAAAGATGCAAATTGACTGTACCTCCACGATGCCCATCAGCCAATCAGGAGTGAGTATGCAAATCAACCCAACAAAGATGGCAGGTAAATCACATATGCAGGCGCGGAGCGAAGACTGAAGACTGAAGACTGAAGACTGAAGAGGCTTGGCTTTTCTGCTGTGGCTGGAGCGAAGGCCTGAGTCCCGGGTGCTGAAGGAAAACTGGTGCTGGCAGCCAGGGGAAGGAAGGCCTATTGCACAAATCTTCATGCAATGGGCCTCTAATGTGAACATAAAGATGGCCACATGTAAGACAAAAAGGGAGGCTGCAGAAGAAACCATACTGATCTTGGACTTTCAGTCTTCAGAACTGAGGAAATAAACTTGAGTAGGTTAAACCACCATGTCTGGGTATTTTATTATGACAACCCTAATAAAACCAACACAGGCAGTCCTTGGGTTACGTCAGAGACCCATTCCTATGGTGCGACGTAACTTGATTTTTGCCGTAAGTCAGAACCCACCTACATAAGCACCTACGTCACTCACATGGAGAACATACACAGCAGTAATGAAGTGAGACAGTAAAAAAAAAATTTAAAAGAATTATAACAATTCCTGATCTTTACTTGTGGTAAATACAGTAAATAATAAAAAACATAAAGCACATATGTACATACGTCGAAATGACGGAACTTTTTTCTAATAAATACTGTAAATGGGAGATGGCGACATAACCACGAAATGACGTAAGTCAAGTCTGACGTAACCCAAGGACTGCCTGTATTGTCCTTTTATTACATTCATTTTTAGAGAACTTTTAAAGAGAAATATCTCCTTTTAAAAACCTTCCACTGTATCTCTCAACTACCATTTACCTCAATATTTTGTAATTATTTTATTTGCAGGCCCTATGATATTATCGATTTTCTTTCTATGGGTCTTCAACTGTCATTCTTCTTACTAGGACAGGCAAGTGTCCAGTGTTCAGTAGCGTGATAGGAAGTCTCACAGCTACAGGATAAACTTGGCATGTCCTCTCTGAGTATCCACTTTTTTTCAGCAATTTTTGGGAAAATGTTAAATGATTTATCTGCAAGTTCAAAGCATTTTAATATTAAATAAAAATAAGTTATTAAGGTAATTTAGTAGAGTTCAAAGACATTACTTGCTTACAGTGATTTTCCCTAAATTGAAGTGTGCAGTCTCTACAACAGGGCTTTTTCATTCACCACTCAGAGGTTCCCTGTGCTACTGCAAATAACACTTATTCAGTCATTCTCTGTATAGGATGGAGAGAGGAGAGGCAAGGTGTGAAACCAAAGACAAGCCTATCTATGAAGCTAAGGAGTATTTCTGAGGCACTTAGGGGATAAAGATTGTTTTTTAAAATTCTCACCTGAGGATACATTTGAGGATGCTGCAATCAACTGAGCCACCTGGCCAGGGCAGGGGAGAGATTTTTAATTTATTCCTGAGATTTTCTGATTTTGGGATTTGAGGTCTGATTTGTGTGTTAGATTGAGCACTCTCCTAATTACTTAATTTGCGATTTAAAGTGATGATCTTGCCTGCCATAAGTAGAGCAGTAGTGATAAGGAAGTTTCTGCATTCTCCCTGGATTCTAGTCAACTGCTTATGTACACACACCTGCTGTCCTTCCAGTGTCCCAGTCACCTCTGCTCCTTTCCTGGCTCAATGCACAGCTGCCCAAAGAAGCCAAATTAAATAGACGTCAAGCTAGGCCACCACCTTGCATTTGAATTTTTGTTTGAGGTTAGCCACGTTCAGGTTTATTGATCTGACATTCTTTTCAATATTTCCTTATTGTGTGTATTATTATTTTCAACATTTCCTTATTGTGTGTGGGCCAGAGACTTTATTGTGTCTTATCAGTACTCTGAACTCTGGGAAATGTGGAAAGAGCCAGAAAGCCAGGCTAGAGGTGAGGTTAGTTGTTCCCCACTACTGTGATCCCCATTCAGGGGTCTTGTAAAGCTAGTGACATTCAAGAAACATAAAATCAGACTCATCAAAAAAAACATTGCAACAAGTTTCCAGAAATTATTGTCAAAGCCTTTGACCCAGGCCCCGTGACACCCAGATTTGGAATTCAAGGCTTTCTCCTAACAGAAAGGTCTGCCCATAGTTTCTCCCCGCATCCTCGGGTTCTTATTAGGATTCCTGGGAGATTCAGACAGAGAAGGAGAAATGGTGACGTGCGGACCTTGGAAGGCTAACCCCGCCCACTCTCGCCCTGGCCCAGGGCCAAGCCAGGAGCTGGACCAGAATCACTTCCTTTCCTGAGGCTGCAGGTTAGCCCCCAACCAGAGGCCGCAGAGCCCAGCGGCAAGCCCCGCCCTCCGGTGCCCCGCCCCTCCCGCAAGGCCGTTGACGGGGGGCGGGGCCTGCCGCTAGCGCCGCGGGAGCGTCGCGGGCCTACGGCATGACGCCACGCCCGCCTGGCTGCCGCCGCGCCGCCGCGTCGCCTCGCCGCTGGGCCCGCCCCCTGCCCTTCCCACCCGCCTCCGAGCTCCCTGTCAGATTGTGGCGGCTGGCCGCGCGGTGCGCTCTTCCCTGCAGCCGGGCGAGGCAACTTGCGCGCGGGTTACACTCCCACGTCCCCCGGCGCCGCTGCCTCACCTGCGCTCGCTGTCGCTCCGCCCTGCTCTCTGCTGCACGCCTCGCGGGGACATGGCACAAGCTCCGGCACAAGCTCCGGCACGCTTCCCCAGCGCCAGGGGCTCCGGGGATGGCGAGATGGGCAAGCCCAGGAAGGTGGCGCTCATCACTGGCATCACGGGCCAGGTGAGTGCGAGGCGGGGCCGAGCCGGGCCTGCTGCCGCCGGGCACGTGTGCACCTCGCGCTGGCCGGGGCTGCCCGCGTTCCGGGAACAGTTTCCTGGGCGGTTCGGAAGGCGGGTGCTGCCCGAGAGATCGCGGACAGATGTGGCTGTGGGAGTGTGCTCACTGCATGGAGTGTTTCTGGTCTTCCCGGGCTGTGGGAGCGCGTGTCCTGCACGGGATGTGGTCCTCACACCGGAGCAAGGCGACCCTCTCACCTGTCCACAGGCGACGGGAGCCCGTGTCTTTACAAGCCCTCTAGGATGCACTTAGATTTTAGTTCTTTGCAGACCGGACCCGAGTGCTGGGCGGGGCCGGGGGGACGGGTGGGGGGGGCGTTTATCTATGAATATGAGTGTGGAGTCACCTAAGGACCGCTTACCTGCTAATGCTTGGGAAGCAGGGGAGGAAGTTTCTTGCTGTTTTGGTTCTGTCTCACAGATTTCTAGATAGAAAAGAGAAAATGACAAAGTAGTGCTGTGTGTCACAGACCAGGAAATACTTTTTTTTTTTTTAAAGCACATATCACAAAAACTTTAAAAAATTTCATGAACTTCTGAGATTCCTGTTCACACATGCTAGGGTTCTGTTTCCAGAGAAATGAGCTCTGGGCTGAGGTAGTTCAGGAGGAGCAGTCCTGCATGCTGGAGCCTCATGTGCAGGCCAGTTTGTGACAGACATCTCTTAAAGGTGTTGCAACAGGTAGGGGCTGACCACAGTGGCTTATCCAGCTGTGCTGTGTGCGATTCAGTGACAATGAAATAGTTTTGCCCGTGTGTTTTTGTTGAAAAAAAATGTGATAGTTGTACTCCTGGAGATCTGGTGGTAGCCAATATTACTCTGTAATAAAGATGATAATGATAGCTAATACATATTGTGCTTATTATGTTTTAGTCACTTGATTGATATTAACCATTTAGTTTTCACAACTACTTTCTGACAGGTTATCCCCACTTCACAGATATGCAAATGGAAGCATGTGAGTTTGATTTGCCTGACATCACACAACTAGGAAGTGCCCAGTTGGGATTCAAACTCCTGCTCTCAAAGCTCTAGCATGAGAGAGAAATTGAAATTGGCCAGATGGAGAGTCAAAAAAGATTAGAGAGTTTTAACTACTGGATATCTGATTGATTTCTGGTTATTCATGCATTTTACTCTGTTTAAGGTAATTACAATAAACAAGTGTTTGAAAACTGGCAAGAGAGGTGGGTAGATCAAGGATTTGAGATTGAGGATGGGAACCCTTAAATTCAGGCAAGGGCCTGGCCTACTTACTGTCTATCCTTTTCCAATGCTGAGGACTCTTATGCAGGTGGTTCCCCTTTTTCCAATTTCTTAGACTGAATCTGAAGCTCAAATATTTACTAAGCCTACATGTGCTGTTTTAGGTAAATTTTTTTTCTAAGTATTATGAAGACATTAGTTAAGCTGTTAATGTAACCAGTGGTATCGCCTAAATCAATTTACACTAAGTGGCCAGATTATTATGATCTCTGAACGCATAATAATCTGGCCACTCAGTGTATATCCTATATAATAAAAGGCTAATATGCAAATTGTCCCCTCGATTAGGAGTTCGACCAGCAGGCAGGCCGGCCAACTGCCCATGTCCCCTCCCCCTGGCCAGGCTGGCTGGACCCCACCCATGCACGAATTCATGCACCGGGCCTCTACTATATATATATATATATATATATATATATATACACACTGAGAGGCCAGATTATTATGTGTTCAGAGATCATAATAATCTGGCCACTCGGTGTAAGTGACCAGCAGTATGAATCAGTGCAGGTTAGGAATGGAACCTTCTTTAGAGATTTGAGCCCAGTCTCCTGGTTGTTTCTGAGTGGTGAGAGATGTGCCCCCTACTCTAGTTTGCCCTAAAGGATACCAATGGGTAGTCTTCCTTAAGCACATGTTCAGCATGCTACTCCCCGATCAGACCTCTTTGGCTCCCCATGGCATTTCCAACTTTAAACTCCTGCTTGAGTTTCAGTCTCCTTTTAGCCTCTGCAACAATCCCATGTCCTTCCAACATCCACCCTCTGTGTTGTCCCCTTACTTGTTGGGTATTGTGTTGGCTTCTGTAGGCCGTGGCACAATGCTGAACATTGTAGCTGTCACATAAATCCTTACTGATGGAATTTACTTCTAAGACAGCAACTCCCAACTTGGGTATGAAGGATTTCCAGAGGACTGTGAAGTAAATACAAGGGGTCTGAAAATCCATACCGTATTGTCCATTTAAAAAATAATATTGGTGAGAGCTTACTGAACTACTCATTCTGCTAAACATTTTATATATCTACCTAAGAGGAAGGTACAGTTTTTACCTGGCTAAGTAAAGTTAAATATGTTCCCTGAGAGTACACACCTAATAGTGTCAGAGCTGAGATTTGAACCCAGGAGTTGCTCTGAGGCATTTTGTTATACTGCCTCTACGGTAAGCCACACAATTGAAATTACAGCTCTGTGAGTGTGTTTTTGTGTGTGTGTGTGTGAGAGTGTGAGAGAGAGGGAAAGAGGGAGAGAGAGAGAGAGAGAGAGAGAGAGAGAGAGAGAGAGAGAGAGAGATTGTTTTACTCTAAGAAGAGGATTCAGATTCAAGAAGGTGAGGTAGAAACCACTGCTCTGGCCCTTAGGGGTATCGTGGCCATTGTGCCAGATGGGCTCTTAAATGGGTTGTCCTACATACCCACCTGAGAATGAGTGCAGATCGCCAGTACTTGCTGGCATCACTAGTACTTACTGTCAGGCCTCATAGTCTAGCTTTCTTCCTCCTATCAATTGTTGACACAGTAGTTGTGCATCATTTCCAAAGATTTTACCTAATTAAATTACCTTAAAAAACCCCCAGGCCCTAGCTTTGCATTGCTGCCTCTAGGCCCTCTGTCAGCTGTCCCCCAAATTCACCTCCATTATTTGATGATGCTTGTCGTTCTTTACTACATCCATGGAAATGTACTTGCTGTTCTTTGAAGACTGTCGCCTTGTACATCTTTGGAGTCGTTAAACTGTGACTGAATATCCTCACGGTCTTATTCCTTTTAACTCCACTAAAAGTCTTTGTGAACGCTGACTAATTCTGCCAAAAGTAGCCATTCCAGGAAGTTTATGTGTATTTACATATATGCCATTCCTGTTGGCTACATAGGCAATTTACTATCTTAGTTTTTGGTTTGTAAGTTGCTTTAAGATAGAAACTCCTTTTCAGCCTACTTTCCACATGGTTTCACCCAGTGAGCTTTCAAAAATGCTAACATACCCTTCCCATTAACAGAACATGTCTTTACTGTGTGGCTGCCACGTGCAAGGCTTGTTTTGATGCTGCTGGGAATATAAATATACACTGAGTGGCCAGATTATTATGATCTCTGAAAACATAATAATCTGGCCACTCAGTGTATATCCTATATAATAAAAGGCTAATATGCAAATTGTCCCCTAGACCAGGAATTTGACCAGCAGGCAGGCCTGCCAACCGCCCATGTCCCCTCCCCCATGCACCGGGCCTCTAACACACACACACACACACACACACACACACACACACACACACACACCCACCCACTGAGTGGCCAGATTATTATGCGTTCAGAGATCATAATAATCTGGCCACTCAGTGTATGTAAGATGTACTCTCTTTCCATTAGGATCTCATAGACTTTGAGGAACTTGAAAAGACAGTGCACATGGAAAAAAAAATCAGTATTATAAAAGTATGTTAGGAACCAAATGAATGCTTCGTTCAACCTCAGGAGCCTGGGAGACGTCATTGAATGCTAGAAATAGCAGGGATGGTGTTTGGGGTAAACAGCATGCACAAGAGTACAGAAAAGGGAGAGTTTTAGGGGACACTGAGGAAAAAAATAAATAGTAATAATGAAGGAAATTAAATTACTAAATTATTTATATCCTTTGCTCATTTCCAAAAGAATTCTGAGGTGACTTCAATAAAAAAGAACAAAACACAGCACTATCATCCCTGGCTGGTGTGCTGAGGAAATAGAGCATTGGCCCATGCACTGAAGGGTCATAGGTTCGATTCCTGGTCAAGGGCATATACCTGGGTTCGTGCACATGCAGGAGGCCACCAATCGATGTGTCTCTCTCACATTGATGTTTCTCTCTCTCCCTCTCCCCACCTTTCTACTCTCTCTCTAAAAAAAATAAATAAATGGGAAAATATCCTTTGGTGAGGATTAACAACAAACAAACAAACAAACAAACAAAAACATAGACCATCATAATAAGAAGAAAAGAAATAGGAATCTGAAGTGAAGGCAATAGAAAGATGGAGGTAGTGTACCAAAATCCAAAGCTGAGGATGTTGTCAGGTGGGCATAAAATTCAGCTTTGAGCCGAAACCGGTTTGGCTCAGTGGATAGAGCGTCGGCCTGCAGACTGAAAGGTCCCAGGTTCGATTCCGGTCAAGGGCATGTACCTTGGTTGCAGGCACATCCCCAGTAGCGGGGTGTGCAGGAGGCAGCTGATCGATATTTCTCTCTCATCGATGTTTCTAACTCTCTATCCCTCTCCTTCCTCTCTGTAAAAAAATCAATAAAATATATTTAAAAAATATTCAGCTTTGACCTTGATAGCAGGATAACTGTTAAACAACAGACTCAGAATAATATGATGCTCAGTAAGTTCCATTGTAGTTTTTTAAAGAAGACAGAGTCATCTTCCTAGGACACTTTCGTTATTCTTTAATTGACAGTGAAAGCACACTTTTTGGTAGGTGGAGACGTTAGAGAATTGAATGGTTAGTGTTTGTGGATTTTCCCTTTTCTAATATTCATTTTAAGTTGGTCTCTGTCAGGAGAGCAAGCAAGTTGGGGGAATTGCAGAATCCTTTGTCAAGTGTGTTTGATAGTAAGGTTAATATGGTGTTCTAAATCGGGAAGAATGTGACATGGTGTGGTCCTTTCCACCTGCAGATAGGCCTAGGTTTTCCTTAGGAAGTGGTTTAGATCTGGTCAGCCATTTAAACTAGTACCAATTCGAGGTTCTAGAGTTTTGCACCATGATGCCTGGAGAACAAAGCATTTATCTTTAAATAGTTGAATGTCAGTCATGGTCAAGAAGAGTTAACTTATCTTTGGTGGAAGACAAATTTTTGGCAAGTCTTGTGTTAGATGAAAAAGTTGGACTCTTTAAGTTATTAAGGTCGGATTAGTTAAGCCATATTACTTTAATTTTATAGCCTTGTGTGTTTTTTTTAATTTTCCCTAATTTCACTAGTTTCTTTTGAGTTTATTCTAGCTACCATAAAACAATGTTGGCCTTTAAAGGAAGCATATGTAAAATGGATAACCTGATTCCCTAGACTTGGTGGTTCTTAACCGACTTCATCCTCTTTATTTCAGAACTAGAGGCCTGGTGCATGAAACCCGTGCACAGTAGGGTCCCTAGGCCTGGCTGGTGATCAGGGCCGATCGGGGCCTTCTGGCTGCCGGCCAAAGCCTCCCTTCCCTGGCTGCCGGCTGCTGGCCAGGGCCTTCCTTCATTCTGTGCTGCCCCCTGGTGGTCAGCACATGTCAAAGTGAGCAATAGAACTCCTGGTCTCCTGGTTGAACTCCCATGGGGACACTTTGCATATTAGCCTTTTATATATATATATATAGATAAATTTTGAATGTTAGAAAATGGTAATTGAGAATTGGCAGTAAGTACCATTCCTCCCCCCCTCCCCAGTTTTTTTATGCTTCAATCCTATCTAATAAAGAGGGAATATGCTAATTGACTGCCACACCCTCAAAGATGGTGGTGCCCACAGCCACAAGATGGTGGCGCTAGGTCCCCTCAGCCCTGCCAGGGTGACAGGCATGCGGCATGACTGGGCCCACCCCAAGGCAGGTCTGGCCACTCTACGTGCCTGCCTCTGGAGTCTCCCAGTCTCTTCAGCCCCCCAGCCACCCAGGGCCGGCCCGAGGCGCAGGCAAGCCTCGTATGGCAGCTGCCTAGCCACCCAGGGCCAGCCCGAGGCACAGGCAAGCCTCGGATGGTGGCTGCCCAGCCATCCGGGGCTGGCTTTGAGGCTCAGGTAACCAGGGCTGGCCGAGACTTGCGCTGCCGGCAGTGGCAGCAGCAGCAGAGGTGTGATGGGGGTGTCACCTTCCCCTGATTGCTGGGTCGCCTCCCGCCTCTGAGGGCTCCCAGACTGTGAGAGGGGACAGGCCAGGCTGAGGGACCCACCCCTCCAGTGCATGAATTTTCATGCACCGGGCCTCTAGTCGAATTATAAAAGACTAGATGTACAGTGCACAAAATTCATGCAAGAGTAGGCCTTCCTTCCCCCGGCTGCCGGCACTGGCTTCCCTCTGGCACCCGGGACCTGGGCTTGCTTCCCTCTGGCTGCCCGTAGGCATCCAGGACCCGGGCTGGCTTCCTTCTGCTGCCCACAGGCACCCAGGACCTGGGCTTCCCTCCGGCCCTGGCTTTGTCTGGAAGGAAGTCCGGTCTAATTAACATATTTCCCTTTTATTATTATAGACTAGAGGCTTGGTGCACGAAATTCGTGCACAGGGGTGGGGGTGTGTGTCCCTCAGCCCAGCCTACATCCTCTCCAATCTGGGACCCCTCAAGGGATGTCCCAGTGGGATCGGGCCTACACGGGCAGTCAGACATCTCTCTCACAATCCAGGACTGCTGACTCCCAACTGCTCGCCTGCCTGCCTTCCTGATTTCCCCTAACCGCTTCTGCCTGCCAGCCTGATCACCCCCTAACCACTCCATTGCCAGCCTGATTGATGTCTAACTGTTCCCCTGCCAGCCTGTTTGCCCCCAACTTCCCTCTTCTGCCAGCCTGGTCACCCCTAACTGCCCTCCTCTGCAGGCTTGATAGCCTCCAACTGCCCTCCCTTGCAGGCCTGGTGCCTCCCAACTGCCCTCCTCTGCTGGCCATCTTGTGGTGGTCATCTTGTGTCCACATGGGGGTATCCATATTGTGTGTTGGAGTGATGGTCAATCTGCATATTACTCTTTTATTAGATAGGATAGAGGCCTGGTGCATGGGTGAGGGCCAGCTGGTTTGCCCTGAATGGTGTCCCGGATCAGGGTGGGGGTTCCCTTGGGGCGTGGGGTGGCCTGAGTGAGGGGCCTGTGGTGGTTTGCAGGCCAGCCACGCCCCCTGGCGACCCAAGAGGAGGCCCTGGTATCTGGGATTTATTAATCTTCTATAATTGAATCTTTGTAGCCTGGAGTGGAGGCCTAGGCCAGCCAGGGCTGCAGAAGCTTGGCTTCCTCCATCACCTGGGGCAACCCTAGCCTCCTGCTCTCTCCAGCTCCGTGACTGCCATCATTTTTGTGATTTCTTGAGTATATGACAAAAAGTGTCTTAATCACTGATTTCTATGTCTATCACAACTGGTACAGGTTGTGCAGCATGTTACTGTACAAAACAACACGGTACTAAATAAAGTACAAGAAAAATGATGCAATCAAGATATGTATGAGGCTGCTGCTGATGTAACATGGCATCCTGTTTTACAGCAAACTTTTTTTTCCTACAAATCCATTTTATTACCTTTCAGTAAGTTTTAAATCCTTGAGGGGAACTTCACCAGTCTCTTACTCTCTAAGTATGGGTCTAAAGAATATCCTGGCTGCCACTAGTCTCTTATTTGTGCTTGGAAAGAATATTCAAATTGTTGTTGTGTTGTTTTAACTTTAACTTGAATCTGAAACTGAAATCAAGTTTTGGGGATCTTCTGTGTGATTTCAACTTGATTTTTGAATTTGGTCAATCTGGGTATATATAAGAAAAAAGTATTAAGTGGATTTCTCAAGGGTGAATGGAAAGATTTGGGGGGCTTGTTTTTGAAGGGATGTGATAATCCATAATGGATTTTCAGAGTTTTGCTTTCTTGCATTTAAATATTTACCTTGAAAAGGAGACATAGGAGTTGGGAACAATTGAATTGCCTCTATTGTTTTTATTTCCTTTCAGCTTTATCATGGACAATATTATTTTTGTTTTGTTTTTATTTAACCTCATCATCCATTTTGCTGTTTTGACTAATTTAGAAAGTTTTGAATAATTTTTACTTATATAGTATATTCTTTCATTGAGTTGTACTTTCATCTTTACTGATGTTTGAACATGCAGATTTTAAAGTATTTAAATATGATCCAAAATTTATACTTTTGCCAGACTATTATTATGTGTGTTTTGATTTTAATTGCTAAAAACAAGGGGATATTTTAAAAGGAATTCTTTTATCTAGACCAGGTAAATGGTTGGGAGCCTAGCTGGAAATCTTAGAAGATGCTCTGTGTATAGCACAGTGGTTACTGGAGGGCTTAGAGCTGGGTCCCAGAAACCTGAAATTACTACTTAGCTCTTTGAACAGCGCAGATCACTTAACCTTTATGGGCTTTGGCTTTTCTTCTCTTTAAATACACATTTTAGGAAATAGATATAAATATATGTATAGAGTAAAGACATCTAAATTTTCTTTCATTTTCTGAATTTAAAATTTATAGCATGTATAATGGAAACTGGAATTTAGTAGGATATGGACTGGTGTTTGGATTTGGGAGGGATTTCAGGAGTTAGCCTGCTGTGCAGGACTCTGAAGGGAAGTTGCTGTGGCTCTTGGAGTGTCACAAGGGTGGTCATGGCAGAGGCAAAAGTGTGGTTCTGATAGCACCTTGGCTGATGGCTGTAGTAAGTGTAGTAGCAGAGACACATGTAGGCCCTACTGGGTTACAGTTTTGTTTTATCCAGGTAGAGCAACTGAGTATGCTTTGGAAGTTTATTTTATCTCTATAACTTGACAGTTTCCCCCTCTATTTAATTGCAGTAGGGTTGTGTTAATATGCAAATATCTTTGTCAGCAATGATTTTGGCATACTATTCAAATCCCAGCCTTGGAATTGAGAGATATCTGTTCCTAAAGGAAGAGGAGAGCCAGTTATACATGGATTTGAATCCTGACCTCAGTACTTACTGGGGGCCACGGGCAAATTTCTGCATCTCTCTATACCACTCTTATCTATGCTAGGAAGCAATAAACCTACTTCAGAATGCAGTGAGGATACTATATAATAAAAGCCCAGTGACTGAAACGGCGGAATGACCAGAGACTAGAAAGACCACAGCCCCTCCCCTTGGCTGGCCCCACCCCCCAGCGAGCAGTTAGGGGCGATGAGGCAGGCTGGTGAGTGGTTAGGGGTGCTGGGGCAGGCAGGCAGGCGAGTGGTTAGGGGCGATGAGGCAGGCAGGCGAGTGGTTAGGGGTGATCAGGCAGGCAGGCAGAGGCGTTAGGGGTGATCAGGCAGGCAGAGGCAGTTAGGGGTGATCAGGCAGGCAGTCGAGTGGTTAGGGGCAATGAGGCAGACAGGCAGAGGCAGTTAGGGGCGATGAGGCAGGCAGGCAGGCAGAGTGTTTAGTGGTGATCAGGCAGGCAGGCAGAGGCGGTTAGGGGCGATCAGGCAGGCAGGCGGGCAGTTAGGAGCCAGAGTATTTTTGGCAGGATTTGTTAAAGCATACACCCCTTTGATCAGTTAGTACCACCATTTCAAAAGCCCGCCAAACAGGTTGAAGCATGACTACCGTTGGGTGGGGAAGGGCTGTTTTTCTTATTGCTGTCTGTAACAAGTGGCTCCTTTCTCTCTCTCTTTTTTTTTTTTTTTTTAATATTTTTATTGGTTTCAGAGAGGAAGGGAGAAGGAGAGAGAGGTAGAAACATCAATGATGAGAGAGAATCATTGATTGGCTGTCTCCTGCACTCCTCACACTGGGGTTCGAACCTGCAACTCAGGTATGTGCCCTGACCAGAATGGAACTGTGACTTCCTAGTTCATAGGTCGATTGTCAACCACTGAGCCATGCCAACTGGGTGCCCTTCCTTTTTCTTTAGGAAAAATGCAGAAGAAGAATTTTCCTAAATTCTCTGCTATTAAGGACGGTATATTTTATTCAGGTTCAGCACCACAGGTATAAGTTGCTGCTTGCTTTCCTTTTGTATTATGCTTCCCAGTGTAGACGCTTCACAGGCCTCACCATGCATTGGAGAGAGGGCCTCTCATGGCAGTGCCATGTGTTTTTTTTTAAATTTTCAATTACAGTTGACATTCAATATCATTATTTTCAGGTGTACACCCAGTGATTAGACATTACATAACTTACTTACTAAGTGATCATCCCAATAAATTTTGCCCCCATCTGATACCCTATATAGTCATTAGAATATTGACTATATTCCCTATCTATACTTTACATTCCCATGACTAATCTATAACAACCAATTTGTACTCTGAATCCCTTTACTTTTTTCACTGATACCTCTTAGCCCCCTTCTGTTACTAGAAAGGGGACCTGGCCCTGACAGGTCTGCCTAGGGCCAGCTGATAGTGTGTGGGTTCTTGACTTTGTGTAGGAAAAATTTCACAACCCGAGTCCAGGTGAGGGTATGTGTATTAAACCTGGGTACAGTGAAACAAGGAAGGGCTTAGCATAGAAGAAGCAACAAGAGATACCTGGGCTGGGCTGCTTTAGCTCACTGGGACGTCAGAAAAGGGGCCTTGGAGACAGGTTCAGGGGGTTAGCCTGGGATGAGCTGCCACTGCTCAGTTCTCCCCTATTTGCAAGTCTCATGGGGTCCCTTAGAGTTTATGAGATGCATGCCTGTGGGGGAAGAAGAGGGAAAAGGGAATGGTGTTGACATGCTGCCTAGAGGGAGAGAGCATGCCTTGGGACGTTCCTTTTGAGGGTTTTTAAAAGCTAGGAGTTTCGGGGTAGTCTTAGGGCAGGATCTCAATAGAACATTCATCAGTTTTATACTGCTGTGCCAAAATGAGATTTATTCCCTTAACTGAGGGATAGAAACCTTTTTTCTGCCAAGGCCATTTAGATATTTATAACATCATTCGCCTAATATAGTTCACTTAATATAAATTTATGTTGCTATGAAAAAAGCTTCTAGATTTCTTGAATTTTGAGTCCTGCCTGCAGTTGCCATGGCAGGGGCAGACCAAATGATTTTATGGGCCTTATACTGCCCGAGGGCCGGACATTCCCCACCCCTGCCTTAACTTCATCTGTTCTTGGGTGTGGTTGGCAAATGGCACTAAATGGGTTTCTACTATCTCCTTGAGTAGGGTGATTTAACCTATTTACCCTCTGGTTGGGAAGAAGTGGAAACTACTTACTCTTACGTATCCTTGGTTATAGAAGATAGGATTTTATAATTTAATGGATGGCTATAAACTGCTTGGCCATTTCACTATCTCAGTTTCCCTATTCCACTTGTCCTGGTTTACTAGCCTCTCTCACTCCCATCTGGCAACTGTCAAAACATTCTCTGTATCTGAGTTTGTTTCTGTTTTGCTTGTTCATTTATTTTGACTTTTAGTTTCAATCCTACCTTATAATAGAGAAACATGCAAATTGACCGCACCTCCGCTATGCCCATGATTGGGCATGCGAGAGGCTGGGGGCGGGACTCCAGGTGGCCTATCCGGCAGTTGAGAAGACCAAGATGGCGGCGCAGAATCCTCTTAGTTCCGGGGTCCCCGGGGTGATCGCCACCCGGGGGTGCGTGGCCGGGCCGAGGCAGCCACTCCCCGGGGGTCCCGGGGTCCATCGCCACCCTGGGGGGGCGTGGCCGGGCCAAGCCAGGCGCTCCCCGGGGGTCCCCGGGCGATCGCCACCCTGGCCTAAATGGCTGGTGCTGAGAGGGATCAATGGGGCTGGCGGAAGGAGCGGGTGGTAGTTGACCACCAAGGGCATCTGCAGCAGCCGGATGCAGAGCTAGGGTCCGAGTTCTCCAGGTTGGCCTCCGTGGGGTCCGCGTCGCACCCATAGTGGCCGAGTGGGGACGCTGGCATCGTAGCCCCAGCACGAGGCCAGCTTCCCAAGCCAGGCTGCGGAGGGAGGGAGGGCCTCTGGGCTGGGAGCACTCCCCCACCCCAGTGGACAGGGCACAGTGAGCGAGCAGCAGAGAGCTACTAGGGGTGGTGGGTGTGGTGGCCTGGCTTCCAAGAGGCTAGCTTCAGCTGCTGTGGCCTGTGCTGAGGTGGCTGGTGGTGAGGGCAACTGCGGGGGCGCATCCGAGGCTGGGGCACTGGGAGACGTGGGACTGCAGCCCAGAAAGCGAGGCTCCGGAGGACCTGGTCACCGACCCCCGGCATTGAAGCCGCCTCCTACAAGATGTATCCTAGCCTAGGTGTGTGGGAAGCAGGTTCAGGAACCTCTCCCTTTGCGGCGCCAGAGCCCAGGCCTGCCAGCGCCCCAGAGGAGATCCCCACCAGGATCGGGGCGTGACCAGTCTCCAAACCAGGGCGGCCATTAGCCCAGGCCTGCCAGCACCCCAGAGGAGACCCCCGCCAGGATCGGGGGCGTGACCGGCCTCCAAACCGCCCGCAGCCCTAGCCCAGGCCTGCCAGCACCCCAGAGGAGACCCCTGCCAGGATTGGGGTCATGGCCAGCCTTCAAACTGTGGCGGCCCCTAGCCCAAGGAGGCCTCCTGGCCGAGAACGCCTGAGTCTGTTCTTGACCTAGGGCCGGGCTCTCCCCGCAAGGGACTCAGAAGCCGCCAGAGTCTAACTGCCAGTCTCTGGGAGTGCATCCACTGTCCACCAAAAAGTAGGGCCATCAAACCATTCAGTCTCAGTGCAGGCACAGGTCCGTGGCTGACGGGGTGGAGGCCAGACCAAAACAAAACAGCAGAAACACCCTGCCCACCTGGGCGGGTACTGCTGTAGTCCACGTGGCCTGGGCAGTGTAGAAAGCGCTACCTTCTCCCAGGTCCTGTGCTGGCACCGCCGCCTCGCTCACCCTCAAGCCCCCCTGAGTCCTGACAGCAAAGTGTGTGGGGCATTCTGCAGAAGTTGTGCCGTTCTGGGTGCTTTTGCCCAAAGACACACTTTGGGATGAATTCAGAGCCACATCTCATTTCCCATGAGACTGGAAGAACCATGTAAAAGGATTTTGACAAAAGCTTTCCACATCTCTGTTTATTCTTTTGAATCCATAAAACGACCTTAAAAAAAGCATTCAGGGCCACCTAAGAAAGAATGCACTTTCTGGCCAGAGCACGCAGGATTCTTTTGCCCAACAGGTTAAAGGGAGCAGAGCTGGCACAGTGGGAATGGCCCTGGTGCCCTATGAGGAGACCGGGGGAATGGGGTTGCCGAAATTCCATAAGCCTCTTGCCACCTTCTCCTTTGCAAACCACACCATCCAGATCCACCAGGACTGGAGGCAACTGGGAATCACAGCCGTGATTTGGGACATGGTAAGCAAATCTTGAGGGGCCTCTGAAAACATCTGCAACTGATTATAAGACTGGTCTTTATTTAAAAAGAAATAAAAGAACAGCTTTGTTGAGATATAACCCATATACTGTACATGTCACCTAAAGTGTACAATGAACTGTTTTTTTAAAGTAAATTCAGAGTGGTACAACCATCACCATGCTCAATTTTTAAATATCTTCATGACCCATCCCCTCCAAAAAAAACTTCTACCCACTGGAATCACTTTCCTGATCATCTTCCCCAAAATAGATTGCACTTTAACGGTGGGTAAAGGAAAGTTGAGGGAAGTTAAAACACTGCACAAAGGATGTTGTAAGATGACAAAGCCCAAAGTGAAGATCATGTGTTTTCTTTAAAAAATATATATTTTTAAAATTTCAGAAAGGGAGAGGGAGAGAGAGATAGAAACATCAATGATAAGAATCACTGATCAGCCGAAACCGGTTTGGCTCAGTAGATAGAGCGTTGGTCTGCGGACTGGAAGGTCCCAGGTTCGATTCCGGTTAAGGGCATGTACATTGGTTGCTGGCACATACCCCGGTGGGGGGTGTGTAGGAAGCAGCTGGTCGATGTTTCTCTCTCATCGATGTTTCTAGCTCTCTATCCCTCTCCCTTCCTCTCTGTGAAAAATCAATAAAATATTAAAAAAAAAAGAAAAAAAGAAAAAGAATCACTGATCAGCTGCCACCCACAGGCCCCCTACTGGGGATTGAGCCCGAAACCCAGGCATGTGTGCCCCTGATCAGAATCAAACCTGGACTCTTCAGTCCACAGGCCGATGCTCTCTCCATTAATCCAAACTGACCAGGGCCATGTGTTTTCTTCAAGTTCTGCGTGGTTGTAATGGTCCCCAAATCTATACTAATAAAAGGGTAATATGCTAATTAGAGTGGTTGTCTTCCGGACATCTTTCCAGACAAAGCCGCTGTGGCTACAAAGGCCAAGGCTCAGGCAGCCATAACCAGCTGCAGTGGCAGCAGCATTGGGGTTATGGGAGTGGTGCCTCCAGAGGGAGGCCAGACTGGGGGCCAAGGCACAGGCAGTTTGGGGTGATCAGGCTGATAGGGGAGGGCAAGGTAGGGGCAATCAGGCTGGCAGGAGATCAAGGTAGGGGCGAGCAGGCAGGCAGGCAGTGGGGTTAGGGACAATCAGGCAGGCAGGCAGGTGAGTGGTTAGGAGCCAGCGGTTCCGGATTGTGAGAGGGATGTCCGACTGCTGGAAGTTGGACATCCCCTGAGGGGTCCCAGATTGAAGAGGTTGCAGATTGGGCTGAGGGGCACACCCAATGGTCCCCAAATCTATACTAATAAAAGGGTAATATGCTAATTAGAGTGGTTGTCTTCTGGACATCTTTCCAGACAAAGCCGCTTTGTTCTGTTCTTTCATTTGGGACATGTTTCTTTGTCTCCTCATTTTAGGGGCCTCCCAAAATGTGTTTGTTTCTATGTATCAGGTAGAGTTGCTACATCTCACAGGTTTCGTAGTGGCCTAATGTAGTAGGTGTCCTGTAGGGTCCAGTGTCACAGCCTCCCCTATCACCCCAGCTAGTCACTTTAGGTGTGCTCCCCCAGTTTAGGTTGTGTACACCCTCCTCTTGTGCCGGGGTTGACCAGCAGACCCTGAGTGACGGATGAATGGATTACTCTGACACAATGTTTGCTGTGAAAGAGAGGGCTTAAGAATTGCCTGGCTAAAGAACCAGGTAGCCTCGATTGCCTGCCTCATTAGGCTTTTATTGTAGCAGCTGTTTGAGATAAAATTTATCTTTTAGATACAATCTGTAGGGTAAATAATATTGGGAGGACACATGTGTTTGTAGTGTCCTTTAAGCAAAGATACCCAAAGATTTAAGCTTAAGGATTCCAGTAAACACCCGGGAGTCTGCATGTGCACAGACTTGTTTGGAAAGGTCAAAGAATAATCAGGGTTATTGCCTTCGGCACTCCCCTAAATCGGAATTCTGATAAGCAGCGCAGGTGGCCTTCCACACACTTCCCTTTTCTCGGAATGTCCTCCTTACAAACTTTCCACCCAAGTCTCGTGTGCTCCTCAATACTCTTGTAGTTGAGTCTTGATTGCTGTTGGCATGTCAGTGGGTGGAATTTACCCCCTGATCAGCTGCAGGTGTGGTAGGCAGTTAGCCATGAGCAGAGCAAGGACGATGGGCCAGTTACAGAAGGTCATCAGGGTGGAAAGTCCCAGGTGCCTAGCAATGGACAATATATTATAGGGTGGGACCTTGCCACCTAGGTGACTTTTCTTCCCCTAGCATATGGCTGGTCGTGTGGTTTGGACCCCCTGACCTTTCTTCCCTAGAGATAACATCTATGCCTCAGTTGCATTTCAGCTCCAGGTCTAGATAAGCAACAAAACCAGCCACACTGACCTTAGGACCAGCTGCAATGAATAATGACCTCCTCCCCTGATGTGGACCAATCAATCAGTAGAGATCACAACCTTGAATGGACACACCTGGAAAACTACTGAATATTCTATTGAGATCTTCCGCTGGGACCTCCCCTAAAGTCTCCAACCTTAAAGCCCTTAGGACAGTGATGGGCAACCTTTTGAGCTTGGTGTGTCAGACTTCGCCAAAAAACTGAGCATTACTCGGGTAGTGTGTCACTTTGAGGAAAAAACTAACTCTAAGACTCTAGTCACAAATGTTTCATCCTCAGGAGCAGCAAATGTTTCATCCTCGGCATGCGGCCGCGTGTCATCAGAAATGGCTACGTGTGTCAGTGCTGACACGCGTGTCATAGGTTCGCCATCACTGCCATAGGAGGAGGACCCAGTGAGCTCTCCCTTCTGGGAGCATGCTTGGGCCTTTCCCTATCCTTTCCCCTTCCTCTTACCGCCCCCCTCCCCCCCCCCCCCCCAGGGACATTACATTAACCTCCTCATTCCCAAGTTCCAAGGGCCCTTACTATACCTCTATAACTTGTTTTCTAAACCCATTTCTTCTAGGAATTGCTTAAAAAAATGTTTTTATTGATGTCATAGAGGAAGGGAGAGGGAGAGAGAGATAGAAACATCAGTGATGAGAGAGAATCATTGATTGGGTGCCTCCTGCACACCGCCTACTGGGGATTGAGCCTGCAACCCAGGCATACGCCCTGACCTGGGGAATTGAACCAGCGACCTCTTGGTTCATGGGTTGATGCTCAATCACTGAGCCACACCTGTCGGCTAGGAATTACTTTTTTACCTGTGTGATTTACCAAATAAATGTTCTCTTACAGTTTGGGTCTTGGCTTTGAATTCTTTCCTAGCCAGAACTCAAGTACCCAGGTTGCTGAACCCAGGTTTGGTCTGACCCCACTGCTCAGACACATAGTACCATTCCCACTGCCTACAACATTCGGACTGGCTTTGACCACTGACCACTGACCTCTGATCACCTTGGAGCAACAGCTGTTCAGGGGCCCACCCCACAGAGCAGGGCTTACTTCAGCAGGGCTCTGATGGCTGCTGAGTTTGCCCCTTGAGTGTGTCACTTGTGGAGGTGGTGCTTCAATGTTGTCTGAGGCTGTCCCTGGATGTGCTGGCTGTGGGTCCTCCCAGGATGTGTAGGCCAAGATCAGCCCCCCACGTATGTTCTGCCTGGGGCCACCTGGCATGAGCTACAAAGTGATCTGCAGATGGCTGTTTCCTGTGCTCAGGCAAGGCCAAACTATGAACTAAGGCTGACTGCTGCTAGTGCCAGGCCTGGGGCCACTTAATGAGAGGTCTAGGACACACTGGCACCAAATGCTGCTTGTTTGAGAGATTTTAGGAAAGTCTCGAAGCATGAGCCAAGACAGACCATTTGTATGGAATAGCCACGAAACAGCTTGGGTGGGCTGGAAAGTTGGCTGGAGTGGTACCTCAGAGAATCAACAGGATGGGGCAAACAGTGTGAGCCAGGTTGATGGAGTCTCAGATATTGTGCCCTCCTGCTGGCTGTGTGGGGCAAGGGCTTATCAAAGGAACAATGGCCTCTGCCATCACTTCTCTCTAGGAGAAAGCTGCCCCCCAGCTCTTGCCCTGATGCTGGACATTCAGTTCTTCCTCATATGTCTCTAGTGCCTTTCAAGCTGCTGCCCCAGCTCTGGAGCTCAGAGGGAGTAAGTCAGAGTTAGTCCCTGTGCAGGATTGATCCTGGTCAGGGAACATACAAGAATCAACCATTGAATGCATAAGTGGACCAACAAATTGATGTTTCTCTCTCTCTTTCTCTCTCTCTCTCTCTCTTCTCCCCCCTCTCTTCCTCTTCCCCTCTCCTTCTCTCTCTAAAATTAATTTAAAAAAAAAAGAGGAACTGCAACCTGGCCTGTTTGCTTAGTGGTTAGAGCATTAGCCTGTGAACCTAAGGGTTGAGGGTTTGATTCCCAGTCAAGGGCATGTATGTACCTGGGTTGCAGGTTCAATCCCTGGCCCTCAGGTGAGTGCAGGAAGCAACCAATCCTGTGTCTCTCTCACATTGATGTTTCTCTCTCTCTCTCAGTGCCTTCCACTCTATAAAAATCAATGGAAAAAAATATCCTTGGGTGAAAAAAAAAAAAAAAAAGAGGAACAGCTTGGGACTCTAGCAGCCTCTGTTTCTCTCAGCCTCCATCCCGCTGATTTTTACAGCCAGAAGTTATGGGAACTTGTCTTTTTGGCACATTCTTCCTGGGCTGGGGGCCCTGGAGTGGGGCTTGGACCCCTTGCTCCTTAGGGGGGACCTCCACAGCCAAGATATCCCTCCCAATTTTTATCCGTCACATGTGGGTGTGGGACCAGCCTGTTCCACGTCTTTGTCCCTCCTACCAGTCTCAATGTGGCTTCTTTTTTAATTCCCTAGTTGTAGGACTGTCATTCAGCTCGATTTCAGGAAGTTCTGAATGATGGTTGCTCTGTAGTTTAGTTGTGATTTTGATGTGGTTGTAGGAGGAGGGGATTACTGTGTTTATCTATGCCAGCATCCTGACTGTAAGTCACAAATTTTAGGAGTGTGCAGATTTCCAGGTCTCCTGAAAATGCTGCCCAGAACTGAGAAGATGGAAACAGGTGTGAGGGCCTGCATTTGGGGAACTGCCAGTGAGTTCACATGTGGCCATGCCCAGAGGAACCTGGCTCTGCCTTTCTCTCACTTACTTGTGTGCCTATTGAGATGCAGCTACCACTGTGACCCAAGCTGTACCTGTGAAAAACAGCCCTTTATTCCAGAATCCCAAGGAAACAAACCTGTCTTTTTCATCCATTCTTCAGCTCCAACCCTGATTAATCTATCACTTCCCTTATTGCATGCATCTTGGTGTTTCCTGCTAAGGTTCCTTTTCTCTGTTCACTCTCTAGGAATTAGTGAAATTCTCACCAGAATCCACTGTAACTATAGATTTGGAGTTCAACCAAAAGAATACTTTGTCTTTCTTTTTGGTGTTTTTTTAAAAAAATTATTTTTAATATGTTTTTATTGATTTCAGAGAGGAAGGGAGAGGGAAATAGAAACAACAATGATGAGAGAGAATCATTGATCAGCTGCCTCCTACATGCCCCCCACTGGGGATTGAGCACCCAACGCAGGCATGTGCCCTTGACTGGAATTGAACCCGGGACCCTTCAGTCCGCAGGCCGACGGTCCACCCATTGAGCCAAACCAGCTAGGGCTCTTTTTGGTGTTTTGACCTTTGATTTCAACCCTCTCCAAAGAAACTACCTCCCCCCGCAAAAAAAAAAAAAAAAAAAAAAAAAGAAACTCACCTTTGCAGCTGAAATAGGAATCATCCATAAAGCCTAAATAGCTCTCAGTATTGGTTGCATGGTAGAATCACTTGACTAGCTTGGAAAAGTCTTGGTTTTCCCCCTGTATAATTTCGTGGATTTAGAGTGGGCCTTCGACTGACTGTTTTTATAAACGTCCCCAGTAATTCAAAAGTGAGCTCAGGTAGAGAACCACTCATTTAAGGGAACTGTGATAGTGACTTGAAGAAGAAATGATTTTTCCTTAACATTTTCCCAATTATTAAAAATAATAATACATGTTTACTGTAGAAAATTGGAAAATAATAGGAGGGTATAAAATGTCAGGGAAGAAAACCCCAACCAACATCCCTCATCACTCCACTCAGAACTAATCCCTGGCAGCATTATCTTTTTTTCACTGTTTTAACTAAAGTGTTTCTATTTGCTTTACTGCTTTTCAGCAAATGCTATTGGACTGGAAGAGGGTACAGATTTTATAGTGGAATAGAGGCCCGATGCACAAAATTTGTGCAAGAGTAGGCCTTCCTTCCCCTGGCTGCCAGCACCAGCTTCCCTCTGGCATCTGGGACCCGGGCTTCCCTCTGGCCACCGGCAGGCACCCAGGACCCAGGCTTCCCTTGCAGCCCCGGCTTCGTCCTAAAGGTTGTCCGGAAGGACGTCCGGTCTAATGAGCATATTATGCTTTTATTATTATAGATGTGGAATCTTTCCTGAGAGCTCCTTTAGGAGTCAGCAAGTACTTATTGAGTACAAGGGACTAAGCGAACTGTGGAGCACACCTTTGGGTTCAGGGGTGAGGAAAACCTTATCTTCAAGATTTCTAATCAGGTAGCTCATGTAGCACCTTTTTGGCCTCTGTTACTATTATCATAGATAGATGCTTGTGTATTTTAGTTTAAATGTTACTTGTTTCTGTTGGTTTTATATTTTCAGTGAGATGATATAATTTAGGGAAATAAATGCAAATAGAATCAGAGTTCAGTGATTTTTGATATGTAATATGTAAAAACTTAAAAGAATTTCTGTGATGTTGATTGAAGATTGCAATTTTAGATATTCATATTTGTTTACTGCTCATCCTGATTGAGAGGTTGTTGTTTACCTTTGTTGTTGGGAGTATTGCTCTTGGTATATTTTTCAGTTCATTTTTGTTAATGATGTCTCTATGAAATCACTTTATTAACTTGATTTATTAATATTTAAATTTAACTATAAAACAGAGTAAAGGCAAAATTTAGTTGTACTTAAAAGATTTAGAACAGGCCTCCCCAAGATGTGCCACTTTGGTATGTGAATTATTTTGAGCTGAAGGCAATCGAGACCCTGCTGGCTCATAAGAAACTTTTACCTCTCCCTGAAAGAATAGAAATTAGGGGTCTTGATCATAATAAGAGTTATTACCAGAGATAACTTTTTATGACCTCCCTATAAGGCAGAGCAAACTTCTGACTACTGAACACCTGTTTTTCTTATCATCCTGCAAATGACCTTCCTCCCCTATTAAGACACAAGGTTCTTTACCTCATCCTCAGCTCAGAATGCTATATGTATACCATTTTACCTTTCTGTCTCTGAACCTCTTATGTTTGTGGGGTTCCCATATGTACATATGTAATTAATTTTGGTTAATTCCTCTCATTACTCTCATGCTGATTTTATTATTAGACACTTGCCAAAAGAACATTGATGGGCAAGGGAAAGTTTCTTCCTTTCCCCTCCCCCACTTTTATTCTTATGGACAGTTATCATATGAAAACTAACTCCTTAATCCAGCTAGTGATCATGATTTCACAGGTTTCCTTATAGCTCTGACATATTCTTTCAAAGTTTGTGGACTACATTTGGCTAGAAAAGACTCTAACTTCACAGGATTTATATTATTTCTACCCAAGAACCAGGATTCTAAATCCAAGGCCAGGTCTGAGAGAAATCAAGTATGTTGTTGACAAGTACCTAGAAAAGGATTGCTCTCTATCCTAGGTAGGTGGAGATAGAGACTCCTCACCTGGCACAAGGGTGAGGTTCTATCTGCATTTCTCAATTGATTTTCTCTTGAAAGTTGGTGTTGTATTTTGTAGACATGATGAAATGTTAGAAAGTACTAGTAAACAAACAAACAAACAAACACAGGGTATAAATCTTAACTGCTCACCTGGCTCGGGATCATCTTTTAGAAACTGTCCCTTGTATAATTGTTTTCTCTCTTCTTGCTCTTTGTTTTCTCCTCCCCGCTAGTTTTTTCTTTTTACATTTTTTCCCTTTTCTGTCTCCCCTCAGAATTACATATTAACCCCCACCCCTCCACACACACACACACACACACACACACACACACACACACACACACGCACACAGTTAGGCCTTCAAAGGTTGGAGTGGGAATAACTTGTTATCTGAGCTTATTATTAGAGTTCCCATGCCAGGAAGTGAGAGGGGCAGGAGAGCTGTAATGGTAGTCCTTGCCCTCCAGTGACTGATTGCCTTGTAGATTGCAGTTGTACCTTAGGAGAGTTTAAAAGCAAACAATGTAATCGCATTTACATAGTTCTGGAAGGAGTATTAATGATATTATAGGTAATGGTCCAGATGAAAACTGTCACTTTCCTGAATCCATCCCTCTCATTTCAACCTTGAAACATTTCCTTATTCTACTTTATGTTTGAATTTCAACAATCATGCCCTTTAGATTCCTAGTGTAATGTGTAAGTAAGGTGTGGTATTGGCCACCTGTGTTGGTCTATAGCAAACACACTGATCCGGATGCAAGCTGGAAAACCTAATGTAGCACCTTTTTGGCCTCATTAAAACCTAAGGGCTAGCAGATGACATGACACACACAGAGTGGCACGGGACCAGCCAGAATGAACTGCAGAAGGGAGTTTGTACAGGGGCAGGGCCTTCACTAACAGAGGAAGTATACTGTAAAGGGGCTATTTGTTCTGCCCCTCTGTCTTCAATAAAGTCGATACGAGAAAGGCTGAAATTGTATAGAGACACCGATGTTCAGATTGCTTTTATCCTAATTCTTGGTTCTGTGGCGGTGAGGCAGGTATTCAGTCTCTTTGTGCCTTAGTTTTCTCTTTTGTGAAACGGGGATAATAACACTACCTACCTCATGGGGTGAGGGTGAGATTAATTAATGCATGTTAAGGACACAGTGCCTGGCACATAATAAGTACACATTGAGTTTTTATTATTAACTGTTCTGAACATTAGTCTACCTTGCCCCAGAATTCTTTTCTTGAAGATAGGCTATAATTTTGACAGGAATACTTCACTAATTCTTCTTTCATGTCCAAATAAACATGTTTTATTAAGGTATTTGATGATAGTCCACAAATGCTGGTTTGTTTTTTTAAGAGTTTGAGGTTTGGTTTAGTTTTGTTTTTTATATATATATTTATTGATTTTAGAGAGAGAGGAAGGGAGAAAGAAAGAGAAACATTGATGTGCACCCAGACCAGGGATTTAGCCTGCAACCTGGCCATGTGCCCTGACTTCGAATTGAACCAGCAACCTTTCTGTAAACAGGATGATGCTCAACCAATTGAGCCACACCAGCTGGGGCTCATGATATTTTTCTTTATGAGCATTTGTTCTGAGACACAAAACCAAACTTGTATACAAAATGTTTTTGACCACTGATCACTTTTGCTCCTGTAACTAGAATAATATATGTAAAATAGCTAAAACTACTTGATAAACCCTTTGTAGAATAAATGTATTTCTCTTCTAAGAAACATTAAGATTTTTTTAAATGAAGTAGCAATTGGTTGCCAATTGAAAATACTTTCCTACTTTTTGGAGTATTGCAAGATTTCCAACATCAAACTTCAACTGTGTCAGTAGGGATGGGCAATTTCTAGGGTTCTTCTACAAAGGGCTCTCAAAAAAGCTATTCCTCTAATTATTCCCATTGACCTTGTTTCACAGCCAAGTGTCTTTAGTCAGTATATCTTCTTTCTTCTCTTAAGTACTCTACTTGATTACTTTTCTATCACATCCTAAAACCTTATTATCTAAGATCATCAAAAACATTTCATTGCTAACCCAGTGTAACTTCAGTTCTTGTCTTATTTGATTACTTGGCACCTGCTGTCACTGCAAGGCACTTTTTCTTGACTTTCTACCATCTGCTGGTTTATTTTCTACCTCACTGTTAGTGCTGCCTCCCCCTCACCTTCTCCTCCTCTTCTTCTTCCCACCTTTGGAAGTTGGTACATCTTAATATCCTGTTCCCAACTCTCTTTGTTCCCTTACCCACTTTATGTGCCTAGAGCTGTAGGTACTCCTCTATTGTGATTCCCAAAGCACTGTTTCCAGCTCAGATTTGTTTCCTGAGTTCCAGACCCTTAATTCCAAATGCTTCAATATTTCAATGTAGGTATTTCATTGGTATCATTCCTTACTCCACATGTCCAAAGATGAATTTGTGCTCTCACTTCCTCCTACTCATTTATCTGTTGATTCTCATCCTGATTCAGAGCAGCATCACAATATATTAAGGAGTCAAAGTAAAAAACCATGGAGCCATACTATTCTCTTCTTCCTTTACCCTCCTGTCTTTACTAGCAGGTCCTATTGATTTTATACCCTAACACAGTTTGCATAGCTATTTCTTCTGGTCCTCTTGCTGCCCAACTAGGTCACCTTATCCTACCTGGGCTGTGGCAGTCACCTCCTACCTGGTCTATCTCTAGTCTCTCCATTTTTCATTCATTTGCTGCCAGTGAGTTCTAGCTGAAATGACCATCTGGTAATGTCCCTCTTCTGCTTAAAACCGCCAGTGGCTCCATCTTGTCCCCAAGGGAAGTGTGAACTCCCAGAGTCCAGGCCCTTTGTGACCAGCACTCTCCGCCTTTGTAGCACTGACCCTTGCCCCGTGTGTGCACCTTGTAATTCAGCCATTTTGTGTTCTGATGTGGGAAATCACCGTATCTGTATTTGTCGGGGTCTCCAGAGAAAGAGAACCAGTTGGCTCTATATTTACAAGAAGAGAGAGATTTTTTAAGGAATTGGGTGACATGTGATTGTGGAGTGTGATAAATCTGAAATCCGTAGGGCAGGCTGCAGGCTGGGGACCCAGGGAAGAGTTGATACTGCAGGTTGAGTCCAAAGGCTATAGGGAGGCAGAATCCCCCTCTTCTTCAGGGCTTTCGCCTTTGACTGAATGAATGTGAGGCAGGATAGAAAGAAGTTAGGGAAAAATTCCAACAAGTGGAATGAAGAAGTAGGAGCCCACATCCTCTCACCAGAGCCCCCACCTCCAGGCAGGATCAAAGAGAAAACAGCTTAGGATGAGAAGAGATAAACCAAATAACTTATATACTTACATGCATAGCCCATTGACATGGGCAATAGGGTGGTGAAGACTTGGGTTGGGGGGTAGGGGCTGGGAGGAGGGAGGTAAAAGGGGGAAGAATGGGAGACATCTGTAATACTATCAACAATAACATATATATATATATGTGTGTATGTATATGTGTGTGTGTGTGTGTGTGTGTGTGTGTGTGTGTATTTAAAAAAAGACACAAAACAGCCCTAGCTGGTTTGGCTCAGTGGATAGAACGTGGGCTGCGGACCAAAAGGTCCCAGGTTTAATTTCAGTCAAGGGCAGGTACCTCGGTTGCAGGCTTCTCCTCAGCCAGGGCCCTGGTCAGGGCGCGTGCAGGAGGCAACCAATTGATGTTTCTCTCTCAGATCAATATTTCTCTCTGCCTTTCTGTCTCTCTTCCACTCTCTCTAAAAATCAATGGAAAAATATCCTCAGGTAAGGGTTAAAAATAAATAAATAAATAAAAGATATTAAAAAAACAGAAAAATCCAGCATAGGGCAAGAAAGCCAGAGCAGTGGTCACAGAAGTCGACACCAGTAAGTACTGGCTAGAACCTGATCGTTCCAAGATGGAGGAAAAATAGTCCAAGATGGATCCCAGAGTTCATTCTATCATCATCATAATGAAAACTGACACCACGAATGGCAGGGGGGCTGAGGGAGACAAACACCATGACATTATCAGACAGTGTTAGGAATAGGACTCCTCCCAACCAGAATTTGAGTCCCTAAAGTTTGGAGACAACACCCTTCTCCCCCTTGGAAACACAAAATCCCAAGAATTAACAACTCACCACAGGCAGAGATTCACTCTTAAGTTGGACCTTTTTGCTTCTTTTGTTACTTGTGATTTCAAAGGGCACATACCTGGAAAAGTTGAAACTTGATGGCAAGATTTTATTTGGGGTTAGAGGATTTAATATGCTCTCAGGTATGTAGAGGATGGGCAGTCTCTAGAAGCAACTGCCATGAGGCTCCTGTTAATCCTCCATATATTTTCTTGGTTCATGGTAAAAAACAAAACATCATTCAAGCCATCCCACCCAAGTTTCTGAATTTTCCTAGGCCTGAGTCAGGCCCTCTTCCCAGCAAATCTTATTTCTGGACCTGCTAGGGTTTCATGCCCTCTATCCAATCCTATTATCTTTCTAGTTTTTTCAGGGTTGGTACTGCCCCTCTATGTCTATGCTCTTATTACCCATCTCCAAAAATTCTGTTATGTCATCTGATATCTCCTGCATATGTGGGCAGCAGAGGAATTTTCCCTCTTCCTCCCTCTAGGAGATATCCTGGTCTTTCTGAGGATTAAGTCTCCCTGGGGGGCAGTCCCCTGTTTACTAGTAATCTGTTTCCCAGTAAACTTGATGGAATGTTGTCCTCATAACTGCTTTAGCTTCTCAGTTTAAGTTTATTATTCAATTTCCTTTTGCTTTCTTCCTTATATAAAACTAGAGGCCTGGTGCATGAAATTCATGCATGGGGGGGGTGTCCCTCAGCCCAGCCTGCACCCTCTCCAATCTGGGACCCCTTGAGGGCAGTCGGACATTCCTCTCACAATCCAGGACTGCTGGCTCCCAACTGGTTGCCTGCCTGCCTTCCTGATTGTCCCTAACCGCTTCTGTCTGCCAGCCTGATCACCCCCTAGCCACTCCACTGCCAGCCTGATTGAAGCCTAACTGCTCCCCTGCCAGCCTGTTTGCCCCTAACTGCCCTCGCCTGCAGGCCTGGTCGCCCCTAACTGCCCTCCCCTGCAGGCCTGGTCCCCCCCAACTGCTCTCCCCTGCAGGCCTGGGTCCCGCCCAACTTCCCTTCCCTGTAGGCCCGGTCACCCCCAACTTTCCTCCTCTGCCAGCCTGGTCACCCCTAACTGCCCTCCCCTGCGGGCTTGATTGCCCCCAACTGCCCTCCCTTGCAGGCCTGGTCCCTCCCAACTGCCCTCCCCTGCTGGCCTGATTGCCCACAACTGCCCTCCCTTGCAGGCCTGGTGCCTCCCAACTGCCCTCCCCTGCTGGCCATCTTGCTGTGGCCATCTTGTGGTGGCCATCTTGTGTCCACATGGGGGCAGGATCTTGGACCACATGGAGGCAGCCATCTTGTGTGTTGGAGTGATGGTCAATCTGCATATTACTCTTTTATTAGATAGGATAGAGGCCTGGTGCACGGGTGGGGGCTGGCTGGTTTGCCCTGAAGGGTGTCCCGGATCAGGGTGAGGGTTCCCTTGGGGTGTGGGGTAGCCTGGGTGAAGGGCCTGTGGTGGTTTGCAGGCCGGCCACGCCCCCTGGTGACCCAAGCGGAGGCCCTGGTATCTGGGATTTATGTATCTTCTACAATTGAAACTTTGTAGCCTGGAGCGGAGCCAAGCCTCCTGCTTGCTCTGTGGCTGCAGCTATTTCTGTTGGAATTTATTTACCTTTTATAATTGAAACTTTGTAGCATTGAGTGGAGGCCTAGGCTGGCAAGGGCAGGCAGAAAGCTTGGCTTCCTCCATTGCCGGGAAAACCCAAGCCTCCCTCCTGCTCTTTGTGGCTGCAGCCATCTTGGTTTGGTTTATTTGCATATTTGCTCCTGATTGGCTGGTGGGCGTGGCTGGTGGGCGTGGCTGGTGGGTGTAGTGGAGGTATGGTCAATTTGCATATTACTCTTTTATTAGGTAGGACTAGCTACCTATGCTAACATCTCTCCCCCTAGAGAACAAGAGCCTTATAATCTTACAAGGATAAATGGGTGAAGGTCTCTGTTTTCTGTAATTGTTTTGTGTTGTCAAAGGGGCATAGTCCTGCCTATTTTAAGGCTTAGAGGTTCTCCTTATCTGTCAAAGGAAGAAAGGAACAAAAAGGGAAGGGAAGTCCTCATGAAGGGAAGAGGGATTTTGCAAAGTCCAGGTCAGCCTGCTGGATGTCCAAAGGATGGCACTGAGGATGGTGCTGCTGGACAAGCTGGCATCCTTGTGGTGGGGTCATTTGTAGTGTGACAGCTTCTAGATGGAAAGCTTTTTTTAAAAGCGAAATTTCAAGCCCTCAAGGGGTTAGCAGTCATAGACGTGCTCATGGGCTCCTTCTTCAGGACTCTCCTAGAAATGCTCAGAAGAAAGGTTTAATTTTGGAAGGTGGACCCAGCTAGTAATCCCTTGAAGTTTCAGTGCTATGGGAGCAGTTAGGGTCTTTCTACTTAGGTTGATATTGGTCAGTGGGAGAGCATTCCTTTCAAGTTTTGAGAAAGACTAGGTCGCCTGGGCTAATTCGAGTGGGGACAGAACCCTGATTGGGCAGAATTTGATTGTCATATTCAGATAGGTTTTTTTTTGTAATTTTCCTAAGTTACTTAAGTATTTGACAAGTTCATGAGTTTCAGTGTGTGATAGACAGTCAGAAGTTAGGAAGGGCCTCCCATATAATATTTCAAAGGGGCTGAGATTAAGATTAGCTTTTGGGGCTGCTCTTAGTCTAAGAAGAGAGATAGCTAAGTTATACTCAGGTCTCTGATGAATGGCTCTTTCAGCTTTCCCTGGGGTCTCCAGCTAGTGCGGAGATGATATTGTATACCCAAAGCAGAGGACACTTGTTGAGTAATTTTAGAAACAAAAGAAAGACCATTATCGCTCTGGCCGGTTTGGCTTGGTGGATAGAGTGCTGGCCTGCAGACTAAAGGGTCCCGGGTTCGATTCCAGTCAAGGGTTGGAAAAAAAAAAAAAAGAAAGAAAGACCATCATCACTTTGTAAAGACTTAGAAAGTCCAAATCGGGGAATGATTCCTTTTAGTAAGAAATTAGCAACCTTCTGGGCCTTTTCTGTTCTAGTAGGGTATGCATCTACCTATCCTGTGAAGGTGTCGGTAAACTCTAGTAAGTATTTATTTCCATGAGAAAGTGACATTTGAGTAAAATCTATTTGGCAGTCTTTTTCTGGGTAGGTCCCCTGTCTTTGGATGAGGGTTAAGAGGGGAGGAGTTCTAATCTTTCCTCCTAGGGTTATTAGTATAGCATAAATTGCAAGCCTTTGTAACTTTCTTTATAGTCTGTGGAGCCCAAGTCCTGTAAAAATTCTATCAACTAGTGAGGTCATCGCATCTCTGCCTAAATGAGAGGAATTAGGAAGCCCCTGAATGATTTCTCATTGAGAGTTTTGAGGGAGGAATAATCAGTAATTTAATTCCCACCATTGCTTAGGACTTAGTTGATATTTTTATTTCTGACCCCAGGATTTTTTTTTTGTGTGTGTATTGTGGCCTCTGTTGGGGGACAGAATTATGTGGAAACTAGAGGCCCGGTGTACGAAATTTGTGCACGGAGGGGGGGGGTGGTGGTGGGGGAAATCCCTCAGCCTGGCCTGCACCCTCTCCAATCCGGGACCCTTCGGGGGATGTCTGACTGCCTCTCGAAATCCAGGACCGCTGGCTCCTAACCGCTCACCTGCCTGCCTGTCTGATCATCCCTAACCCCTCTGCCTGCCTGCCTGATCGCCCCTAACCCTCTGCCTGCCTGATTGCCCCCAACCACCTCTGCCTGCCTTCCTGATAGCCCTTAACTGCTCCCCTACAGGCCCGATCGCCTCTAATTGCTCCCCTGCTGGCCTGATCGCCCCTAACTGCCTCTGCCTCTGCCTCACCCTGCACCTTGGACCCAGGATTCCCTCCTCTGGCCGGTCGCAGGCACCTGGGACCCGGGCTTCCCTCCCTCTGGCTGGCCACAGGCACCCAGGACCCGGGCCAGCTTCGCTTGGGCCAGCCGCAGCCACAGGGGACCATGGGCGGGCAGCTTTGCCCAGGCCACAGCTGTAGGTGCTGGCACCTGGGACCACGGGTTGGGCAGCTTGTCCCTCTCCTGGGCTGCAGGCGCAGGCGCTGGTGCCTGGGACTGTGGGGAGGGTGGCTTGTCCCTTGCCTGGGCCGAAGCCCCAGCCACTGGTGCCCCGGACTGTGGGGCGTGCTGCTTGTCCCTCTCCTGGGCCGCAGCCTGGCTGGTCCCATTCCTCTCTCATGAGCTCATTTGTGCCTGGCTGGTCCCCATTCCTCTCTCATGAGCTCATTTGTGCCTGGCTGGTCCCCATTCCTCTCTCCCCAGTGTTGAGTGTCTGAGCCATTAGGGTGTGGTGAGGGTATGATGACCATTTGCATATTAGCTCTTTATTATATAGGATAGACCAGTCTGCAGCAGGGCCAATTGTAAGGCAGCCCTTTTTGCTGCAGTATTAAGTAGGTTATTTTCTGTAATATCTGTGTTTCCCCTTTGATGTCCTTTACAGTGAATTACAGCTACTTCTGCAGGTTCTAATACTGCTTGTAGGAGGGCCATGTTGGATAGGGGATTTCTTTGCTGTTAAGATTCCCCATTCTTTCTGTATTGCTGCATGGGCATTCAGGATGGGGAAGGCATACTTAGAGTCTGTGTAAATATTGACTCTTTGTCCCTTTCCCATCTGTAGGGCTTTAGTCAAGGCAATAAGTTTAATCTTCTGAGCCGAGGTTTTAGAAGGCAATGCCTGGACTTCAATGACCTGATAAAGGTCTATTATTGCATATTCAGCTTTAAAATTAAAAAAAAATAAAACTACTGCCATTAGTGAACTGTACTTTATCTGGATTGCCTAGTGGTTGGTCTTTTAGATCAGGTCTGCTTCAATAAGTGTCTTTTATTATTTCTATGTAGGAATGTAAAATTTTCTCTCTTTTCTTCACAGGCAGAGGGATACTAGATTAAGAGTTTGACATATGAGTCATCTCAAGGAAATCTAGGAGTAAGGCCTGCTATCTGTCTAGTGAGGCGCCCTCCTGTTAGCCATTGATGGCCTTTAACTTCTAGGACCCCTTGAACTTGATGTGGGTTCAGGACCTATAATGGCTGTTCCAGTGTTAATTTTGTGGCCTTTTCTACTAGGAGTGCTGTGACTGCAATGGCTCTTAAACATGCTGGCCATCCTGTTACCACTGAGTCTAATTGTTTGGAAAAGTAGGCCACTGGTCTTGTTTCTGGCCCTAACCTCTGGATAAAAACTTCTGAGGCCACACCCTGTTTCTCAGCTACATATAAGTCAAATGGCTTTTTGAGATTTGGAATCCCCAGTGATAGGGCTGTTGTGATCAAATACTTAATTTTTTTGAAGGCCTGCTGTTGTGTGTCTGCCCATGCAAGCGGCTCAGTGTCAGAGCTTTTTAGAGTCTCATAGTGGTTTAGCAATGACTCCAAATCCTGGTATTCAGATTCAATAGGAACTTGCCATGCCTAGAAATGTTCTGAGCTGCTTTCTTATTTAGATAAAGATAGCCTCTCTATGTTGGACTGATAACTTTCACTGACCAGGGCTAAGGACAGGGCCAAGATAGGTTATTGTTTGTTATGAAATTTGGGCCTTGGCAGGGTATTTTTGTTCTCCCAAGAAATAGAGGACCTGGATGGTGTTTTTGTTTGATTCGTCCAGGGTGGGGCTACAGATTAGTATGTCATCTACATATTGTAAGAGAGCCCCAGAATTTAAAGTAAGTTCCCTGAGTTCTCTGGCATCAATGTTGCCAAATATATATGGGCAGTCCCTGAAGCCCTGTGGCAGGACTGTCCATGTGAACTGCTGAGTTACATTAGTGGTTCGGTCAGTCCATTCAAAGGCATATAAAAATTGAGACTCTGGGTGTAAATGGATGCAAAAGAAGGCATCGTTAAGGTCAAAGACAGTAAGCCAGACCGTGTCATCTGATATCTGGGCTAGAATAGTGTATGGGTTAGGTTCGACAGGATGCAAGAGAAAGACTGTCTTATTTATGACTCAAAGGTCTTGTATCATTCTATATTCCCTATTAGGTTTTAATACAGGTAAAATAGCGGTATTCCATGGAGAATGACATGGAACTGACTATAAGGACATGTTTCAAAAATTTATCTATGAAGAGCTGGATGCCTCGCTTGGCCTCTGGTTTGAGAGAGTACTGGCATTTACTAGTACATGGGAATTTAATATGGTTCCTAAGAGAGATTTTTATTTTTGAGCAGATTTAGCTGTCCCAAACCTGGGGTTCTACTTGGTACCATATCTCAGTGTGGCGGGGACTGTGTAAGGCTGGAATTCTTAAAGGGTATATAGACTAGCCAGAAATAAACCATGGACCCCTGGTAGGTTTAAAATAGCTCCTAGTATAGCCAAAAAATCTCTTCCTAATAATGGACATGGATACTCAGGCATAATTAAAAATCTATGATTTACTAACATGTCTCAGAGGAGGGGCTCAGTAAAACATTTAGACCTGACCTTTCCCTTTATCCTCACAATGGAGCAGGTTTTTTTTTTTTTTTTTAAGACAAAGGAACAAAATAAGAAGTTAAAAGAGAGAAAGTGGCTCCCATATCAATTAAAAATTGAATAGGTTACTTGCTACATCAAGGACTGCCTGTGGTTTTTCCCCTTTGATCTTGATGTTTCTTTTGGGAGCTCCTGAGAACCATGGACCTCTTCAGCCCTCTAGCACCATTTACTGAAGGATCTCTCTCCCTTTCCCCTTTGGGACAGTGGAGAGTTCCTCTCCCAGTGCTCCTTTCTCTCACATATGGGTCAAGGTGTGTCTTAGCTGGTGTTGGGTCATTGCTCTGGCGGCCCCTTCCAGGACACTGTCCGCCACAGTGATCCAGGCTCCTACAGGAGTAAAGTACTTCCTCTCCTGGCAACTTCTGGGGAGGGCGACCTTGGGCCTTCCCTGAGGTCAATCTGCCGCTCCTAAGGCAGCTGCTAAAAGGTTGACCTGTGCTTTTTTTCTTTGTTTCCCACCCCCCCCCCTCAACTTGATCTTGTTTGTGGAAGACAGAGAAAGCCACGTCTATTAATTTCTTTATTGGGGTTTGGGGGCCTAGTGCCTGTCTCTGTATTTTTTTTCTGAATGTCAGAGGCAGATTGATTAACAAAGTGTGTGGCTGTCACTGTTTCCCCTCTGGGCGAGTCTGGATCTATGCTGGTATACTTGCAAATGGCTTCTGTTAGGTGAGAGTGGAATAGCTTTCTCATCTGGGAGCTGAGTAGCTGCTCTTACTTTGTCATAACTGACAGGCCGGCTGTCATGACAGTGGTATACTTTATATCCGTTTTGCTGTATGCCCCCCACAGCAGCTCCATCTGGCAGCTGTAAAAGTAGGGCTGCCCTCTGCATAGTCTGCCCACTCCAGCCCCAGACTAGGTACTTCCTTCCTCCCTACTGCTTCATCCCTGCACTGGTGGACACCACTAGAGTCACTGTCCCTTCCCTAGCACCCAGGACACCTGCTGCTGCTGTTCCTTCCTGGGGCTTGGAGTCTGTTTATGCTGTAGTTTCCCAGCATGGAATGCTGTCCTGCTTTAGCTTACCAGTTGGTTTATTAAGCTTATTATTTAGTTCCTTTTTGCTTTCTTCCTTATATAAAACTGCCTACCTATGGCCAGGCCCTGGTCTTTCTTTTTCTCTGTCTCAGGGGTGGGGAACCAGCCCGAGGTGAGTTAATTAAATATTTAAAGTACAGAAAATCCAAACAGATGTTCAGGAGTATTTATCTTTACCCCTGCCTTTACCTCCCCATTTCCTCATCTCAGAGGAGTCACCGGAAGCCTGTGACTGTGGTAGCTATATTTGAGTGTCAGAGTGAACGTGTTCCATATGTTTCAGGTGATCCTCTGTGAGAACTTTGTTAGATTTGGATACATATGGGGTAGCAGTGTAGACCCAGAATCAACTTTTCTGTGCTGCTGATTAGATGTGTCTGCAGCGATCTGGGCTCTTGTTTCAACAACTTCTGTTCTAGAGTTTGGCAAACAAAGAATTCAGAGCCAAGAACTCTTAACACAAGAGGAAGTTTATTTAGCATGCAAACAAAAAGTACACTCTAAGAGAAGATTCAAACAGGCTGCTCAGAAAGCTGCCTTGGCCTTTCAGAGTGAAAGTCACACACAGAAGTGAGCCAGCTGGGCTGTGTGGACTCAGAAAGCAAGTTATAAAGGCAATAGAAGGGCTCTTAGAGCTTAGGAGAAAGAGAGCAGAGATACATGCCTGATGCAGGAAGATGCAGGCATGCTCTAGAGAGAGAGCGCGTGCGCGAGAGAGAGCACGAGAGTGTACACTGGGTCCTTTGTCTTAAGGGTTTGTGTCTGTTTTCTAAAGATAGAAATTTCAGGGGAGGATCTCAATAGAATATATATCAGCTTCCCAGGTATGTCCTTTAATATGTTGATTCATCAAAATGAGCTTATAGGTTCAGGGTTGTGGTCTCTACTGACTGGCTGGCACTCGGTAGGGGGGTAGTTGATCAGTGCATCTGGTCCTGATGTCAGCCATGGTGTTGCTTTTCTGGTTTTGCTGCTCCTCTGGGCCTGGAGCTGAAACATAACTGACGCCTAGATGGTATCTCTAGTTTGACCAAAACTCAGTCTGTGTGGTCAACAGACCTGAGACTTTGTTCCTGAGATTATTTGATGCTGTTCAGAACCTCATTGTCCTGAGGGCTTAATGCTTAAGGAGTGGTTGTATAAGGGAAGAGACAAGTGAGGCAGAGTGCTGGATAAGGCCAGTTTGAATTAGCTATCTGTCTCAGTTTCCCCATTCCACTTGCCAAGGAATTGTCCTGGTTTCTTACTGTCTTGCCTCAGATGTAGACTATTTTCTTTTGCTTCAAACAAATAATTGTCTTTTAAAATTGATGATGAGAAGACAGTACTGTCTTTTATGTTGACTGAGTTTTCATTGTGGTGAGAGTGATGGACTCTGAAAGCTGACAGACTGACAGGGATGAGCCACAGAGGTAGGAGGGCACCTCTCTCTTGAGTGGAGTTGGACTCACAAGACAGTCAGTCTCACGTTCTCAGTGAGTCTTGTTAACGTAAAAAAAAAAAAAACCCATTGAAACCTATAAAGAATTTTTGTGAGTTTATTTGAGCCAAACTGTCAGCAGAACCTCAACAAATTGAGATAATGCTCCGGAGAATGGCGGGTTACATTTGTATTTATACATTGCAATCAAAGGAGGGACATAGGTGGATTACATGAAATTCATTGGTGATAGATTAAGGAGGTGGGATAAAGCAAAGTGGGGGGGGGAGGGGGAGGGGGAAAACCCCTGGGATTGGATAAAAAGTAAAATGATGGACACATACTTAGGTGGGTGCAGGAACAATTAACATGATAATGAAGGAATCTGTGGTATCTGTCCTGCTGCCCACCACATTTGGTTGTGCTCCAGGGGCTCCAGAAAAAGGAAGTTACAAGTTACCCAGACATTTGAAGGGTATGTTATCATAGATGCAAAAAGACAGATGGGCTCAGTTAAGGTAAAGGTTGACCTTGTCAGTGAAGATACCAGCCTAGGACGTAACTGCCCACCATAACAAGCTTTTAGTTAAAGTTTAATTTCAGACCATCCTTTGTGGTTACTTTAGGTCTCTGAGTTTGCAAGACTGCCAAGCAGGCCTCCCCTGAGCTTGTCAGGTCAGCATATGGCCCCTTTAGTCCACAGTCTTCACATGGCAAGTACAAAAACTGTTCTCAAGGGCTCTAAAATTTCCCTCAGAGTGTAAGAGTGTAGCTGTAATAATTTTAATCTAGAAGGTTTTTTAAGGGGACTTTACATAATTTTGGCTGTGAAATAATCTCAGTGAAAACCTATGGAACATTTAAGTTTGAGCAATTTAAAAGAATGAAATTGTTAATGTACCCCAAAATGTTCTAAAATGTAGCCTGCATAACCAAAGATGTGGATTGCTAAGTAGGGAAGTTAAATGTTCTCTTTTAACAAGGTAGTGTTTCAGAAGACCAAAGAAATACCAAGCACGCTTCCTAGAGAAAGGGAGTGACCCCGTTATTAACACTAGCGGACTCCGGGAATAATTTCCAAATCAGAGTGAAGAAACATGCAGAGAGCCTGTCTATATATATCCCTCTGGGGTCTTTGTCTTGCAGATATGTCCCCTGCCCCCTTTGTGGCCCTGCAGGAAGGCCCCCAGGTGTCAGGCCACATCAGATGGTCTGTCCTGGCACCAGCATAACAATCCCCCTCCTCCCCTCCCCCTCCCCCCGGCCCAGGGCAGTGCATTGTTCACAGTTCCATGGCCTCTGCATTTAGATAACAAGTTCTGCAAGACCATGTCTCCTCAGTAGTTATTGTAACTGAAACTGGATAACCAGTGGGTCCAGGCTGCCTGTCACTACTTGAGCCAGTTAAACAGATACAGGGTTGAATCATATCTGAGCATTTATTCCAATATTGCATACTGCTGGCAGTATGAGAGAGCTGTGTGTGTGGGGCAGGACTCCATTGTTTGGGCAATAAGGGTGTTAATCTTCCATATTAGGCAGTTCTTGAATGAGAATGGTATTCCAAGATTGACTCCCAGGTCCAAGGTTGACTGCCAGGTCCTGGCGGGTGTACAACGCCCAGCCAGGTTAGCATGTCCTTTCATATATATATATTTCAGAGAGGAAGGGAGAGGGAGAGAGAATCATTAATTGTCTGCCTTCTGCATGCCCCCTACTGGGGATCGAGCCTGCAATGTGACCTTGATTGGAATAAAAAACCCGGTACCCTTCAGTTTGCCGGTCAACACTCTATCCACTGAGCCAAACCAGCTAGGGCAGAATGCACTTTCTTTAATCAGAACAAGGCAACCACAGTTAATATTTCTTATAATTATAGCTAGTCCCCAATATTCTATTTTTGCCCATAACATTTCAACTATGAAGGTAATTAACAGGAAGTACATGCTAATGAAGAATGCACAGAATGTGGAAAGTGGAATGGAAAGCAGTGTGGTGTGAGACCAAGAGCTCAAGTTTTAGGTCAGATTTTGGGACCTTGTAACCTTGAATAAACTTTGTCCTCTCTGTACCTCATTGTCTCAATTTATTGAATGAGGATAATTAACACTTAATTGCAGGGTTGTTGGCATATTGCATAGTTTACAGTAAATTGTATGGCATTTTATAATCTGAGACGCTAAAATATACACATGTTAAAATATACAGAAGACCCAAAATTACAGAAGTGTGTATTAAAATATATTGAAGAATTATCACATGGGAAGGATAAAAATAAGATACTATAAATGTCCTGTACTCTCTGAGATAGAGTATAAGAAGTACCTACTTTCCATCCCAGGATGTGTAATTATTTGCAAATGTTAATCATTGATTTCTGGCAAAAATGTGCTCTTAATCCAATAAACAGAATATAACTAAAATATTTTGTAATGTCTCAATGATCTGATCTATCTGGTTTGCCCTCATCTTGCATTTTCTGTGGGCCAAGATGTTTCTCTCCCTTGTTTTCATCATTATAACTAAGCTGAGAGGGAACTTACGTTGTTTTGCCTTATAGAAAAATGGGATTTTTTGGTTGTTATTTATCACTTTCCTTTCCTTTAACCTTCCAATTTCCAGTGGATTGTTCTGAATATTTTGGTATTCAGATGAACTCTTTATAACCCTTTAACTTTTTTCCTTTATCCCCACTGAGGTTTCCATTCCAACCCTTGCAGGTGTTTTTAAAAAAGGGAGAAATGTCCTGGCCAGTGTGGCTTGATTGGAGTATTGGCTGGCACACCAAAAGGTTGAGGGTTCGATCCCCAGTTGGGGCCCATGCAAGAGGCAACCAATCATTTTTCTCTCACATTGATATTTATCTCTCACTCTCTCTCCCTCCATTCCTCCCTACCTTGGGTGAGGATTTTTAAAAAAAGGATAAGTGAGAAAATGACTTATCAGGCTTTGGGTGGGGAGATTGTAGCACCAGAGGGAATGTTACCAGTCCAAAGTCTATGTGTCTGGTGCTTCAAAAGGCCAAATCTCAAAACGTCAGAGTTTGGAATAAGGAAACTTACTGATTGAGAAGGCGCCAAATTGAGAAGATGGTGGTGTGTGTGTGGGAGGAGCGGGGAGTTTCAATCCTCAAATCCATTTTAAGAAAGCAGAGAATTTTTATGTCTAGGGAAAAGAAAATGGGAGAGGCTGTTTTTGTAAAAGCTCAAACTCTAAGCAGAGTTCCTCTAATGATTAGCATATTTAAAGCAGATTTAAAGCAGGAGCAATTAGCCTGAAGGCCATGGGAACAACACAGCCCCCCCCTCCCCCAAATGGAGCCAGCTCTAGCCTGTTTTCTCAATGGTTAGAGCATTGACCAATGGACCAAAGGGTTACAGGTTCGATTCCCAGTCAAGGGCGTGTACCTCAGTTGCAGGCTTGATTCCTGGCTGGGGTCAGGATGTGTGTTGGAGATGACCAGTTGATGAGTCTCTCTCACATTGATGTTTATCTCTCTCTCTCTTTCCTCCCTTCCACTCTCTCTAAAAATCAATGGAAAAATATCCTCAGGTGAGGATTAAGAAAAAATAAAATCAAGTCAGACTAGCATTTCACTCTGCTTTAGGCAGGGTGCTCTAGTGAAAGGTGTTGAGGAGACTAGGGGCATGCCCACATGCCATATGTAAATACTGAGTTTTACAAACCATTTCTCAATTTTTTTTTTTGGACCTGAGAGTATTTGTTTTCTGTAAGTTTGTCTTTATGTTGCAGCTAGAGTAAGTCCAGAGTCTAAATGAACTTTATTAAAAATATTGCTTGGCTTTTTATTATCCAGAGAAAAGCTAATTTCATCTTTCCTCCATTCAGAGGAGGATGTACAGGGTTCTTGTTTCTGGGTAGGCTTTGGCTCCATCTGACTCCATTCAGATATTCTTCGGGCAGCCTGTGTGTGCATGGCCCTGGTGGAGCTGGCTTGTTCAGGGAAGAATAAGAGCCACCTTACTTCAGTGAGCTCACTTACTAGTAGTAAATTGCCCTGAAATTTCAGTTATTAACACTGAAAGCCATTTTACTAAAAATTTAACTATTATTAGGATTAATAATGAAATGGAATTTTTGGACTGGAACCGGATTCTTTGTCCGCCAGAGTCGACGAATGAATCCACGGAATGAATCCTGGGTGGTATAGCAAAGGTGGAGATTTATTGAAGAACAAATACAGACTCCTACGTGGGGAGAGGGAACGAGTCCCACCGAATGGACTTCCACGTGGGTGGGCAAAAAGGTCCCACTGACTTCCTGTTTCCATGGTTTATAAAGGCTGTAGTTCCTGTGTCCTAAAATCCCCTCTGATTGGTCAATATTCCCTTTCAAATTGGTTACTATAGTGACTCCTGTGGCCCTTCTCCCTCATTGTCCTCCTATTCCTTCTGGGATTTCTTCCTTCTTTATTTTATAAATATAGACCTTTTTTTGGCTACTTTCAGTTCCCTTGTCTTATGGAAATATACCTGTTGCTGCTTCCTTATTTTGTGGAAATGCAACTGCACATGACTTCCTTGTCTTATGGAAATGTACCTTCTCCCCATCTGTAGCCCTATGTTTTTTTCCTTGGATCCCAATTCTAAAAATTCCCTAAACTTGCCTATATTCCCCTGAAATTCCTGTTTCAATAACAGCAGCTAAAATATACTGAGTGCTTATATGTGCCAAGCCCTGAATGTGCTGAGATCTTTGCATATTTAATCCTTACAAGGGTATCATCATTTTATGAGCCATTTGCAAATTTTAAAAAATTATGTTTTTTATTGATTTTAGAGAGAAAGGGAGAGTGATAGAAAAATGGAAACATTAATGAGAGAGAAACATTGATTGGTTGCTTCCTGCACCCCCTATCAGGGATTTAGCTCACAATCCAGGCATGTGCCCTGACCAGGAATCAAACAGGTGACCTCTTGGTTCACGGGTTGACACTCAACTACTGAACCATACCGGCGGGGCACCAAATTTTTGTAACAGTAGTTTGTTGTTTACTATTTAATCCAGGGTTGGGATATCTTTCTCCTGCTTTACCATGGTAAAAGGCTTAGTTAAAAAGCAGGTTGGTGAACATATATATTCTCTTTAAAATTAAACACCAAACCACAAATATAAGTCTTTACCCAACATTAAAATATGGTATTATATGAAATATGCTACTATATTCTATTATATGAATATTATATTATAAGAACATTGCAGTATATTAAAAATATACTGTGGCCTATATTCTGGGGTAACACATGAAACAATTCTTTTTAGCTCTTGGTATAGTTGAGATTAAGGTGCGTGGAAGTAAAAAAAAAATACAGACAGAAGAGAGAACTAAAGGGGAAGAGCATCTTTTGTAATGATGGGGTTGGGATTGTTGGTGAGAACAAGAAAAGTAGGATGAAAGCAAAGGGTAGAGTCAGGTGGGAGGGAGGTGAAGCAAAAAGTTTAGGAGGCTTTTAGTGGGTTAGGTGGTGTCACAGCTTGAGCTTCAGAGAAACTGGTTTATAATGATTACTATTGTTTTCTACTGCTGAGCTGCTTACCTACTTAGTCCTTACATCTCATAGGCACCTGCCATGGGGCAGGAGTGGCACCTCTAATGGACATCTCTCTGCAGGGGGTAGGGAACTGCCTGGCTTTCAGTACCCAGTGAACAGCTAAAGGCAGGTGTGTCCTTTGGGGCTCCCAGTATCCTGGCAGAGACAGACACTACCTGCATAGGTCTCTATGCACAGGAAGAGTGGTGGTCAATACTGACTGAACTTGGGCCCAGGGGCACCGTGGTAGGAGTGGGAGACATCTGGGAGCAGATGATAGCTGAGTGCAGTTTCTTTAAAGAGGAGTAGGAATTGGTTGGCAGAGGGGTCTGGGGAGGGGTCAGGCCAGTGGGGGCACCTGCACAAAGAAAAGAAAGGCAAGGTGATAAACAGACATAGTTCGTTCAGCCCACTGAAAGCAGTTGAGTGTATTTGGAACATGTGTTAAATGTAGTGGGAGAGGGATATGTGTGATTTTAGTGATTCTGTTTTATCTTTAGAGACAAAAATTTCATGTATGAGAATTGACAACAAGCACATCTGAGTTCATTTTTTTTTTTTTAAACTCTTCTTGGGTTACATACCCTTTTGACTCAAGCCTGGTTCTTTCCCCATAGAAACACATGAATGCAATAAGTGCGCGCAAGTGCATACTCACACACACATGCACAGGTACACATGCACATTCACTTACACACTCTCACACACACACACTTACATACCCCTCCATGTAATCTGAGGTTCACAGGTCTCTGGAGGCACATGCAGGTTGCTCTGATTAAGTTGGAGTCTGTTTCATACTAACTGGAGACAGTGGAGATCATGTTTTTCTTAAAATGTTCAAAAAATTATCATAAATGACAGTAATCACTTTGATAATTTATGATTAATAAATTATCACAAATTTGTGAAATGATTAAAGGGCATTATTCTCTTTAAAGAATTTTAAAACATCCACATTTCTGAACTTTAAATATATGAAATTAGAAATTAAAAATTTTTAATGATGTGTCCTTTTAAGTAGTATATACTTTAAAAATCCTCTAAAATCATTTAAATAATTCCAAATCTTTTAAATTTTTATTTATATTCTGCCTTATTAAATATGACTAAAGACAGTTTTATTAAAGAAATTTTAAAATATACACTAAAGTAGAAGTTACAGTAGTATAATGAGCTGCTATATATCTATAGCTTATGTGCTACAATTATCAACTTGTAGCAAAATTTATTTTACGTGTAGCTCTATATTTTTCCATGACCCTCTCCCACCATGTTTTTTACAGTAAATTCTGGGCATTATATTATTACAGGTATATATTGGTGTATCTATTTATTGTAGTATACATTAAGTTCTGTGTATTAGTAATGTTATTGATAGCTTTTGCTACTTTTAATGAAGCTGATAACCGGAACGGTGAGCCGAGGTGTTTTCTCCGGGTCATGTCTCGAAACACCAAAGAATGAGCTTCGAGGACCAGAAGATTTAAGCAAAAAAGATTTAAGAAAAACATGATTTTTTTTTTATCCCTTGTATTTCCTGTAAATAGGTGTTTAGATTTAAAGGCTTGATCAAGTTTACTCTTGGTTTTTTTGGAGGGTGGTGACGACAAGAGTACTTCATAGTTTGTCTTGTGTACTTCCATTAAGCAAAAGTGTGGAAAATTTATTACAAGCACATTCAGACTCCCCGAAAGGGGAGGGAGAACCAGTAGTGGGCTGCCCGTTAAAGCCTTGTGGTCCAGGGGTATATATTTGCTACAAGCCTGCTCTGTGTCTACCTGTGCCATCACCTGATTGATTCCCTCAATTGAATTGTTTTTGCCCAGCAATGGACCTGAACTTTCTTTTATTTTTTTAAAATATATATTTTATTGATTTTTACAGAGAGGAAGGGAGAGGGATAGAGAGTAAGAAACATCGATGAGAGAGAAACATCAATAAGCTGCCTCCTGCACACACCCCACTGGGGATGTGCCCTCAACCAAGGTACATGCCCTTGACCGGAATCAAACCTGGGACCCTTCAGTCCACAGGCCGACACTCTATCCACTGAGCCAAACCAGTTAGGGCCGGACCTGAACTTTCCCTGTCTCTATGTGTTGTTTCTCTGTTCCTATGCTGAACTTTTTTTGTTTGTGTTCGTACATCTTGTTGCTGCAGGCCCTCCCACTTTGAGTCCAGAAACATTTTATTATTTCAGTATGGTTGGTTCCTGTGGTTAGGCTTGCTCAAACTGCCGTGTCTGCCCCTGCCTGTTCCACCTGCCTTGGTTTTCTACTGGACCCCTGCCCTATCTGCCTGCATTTCAAGTTAACCCTCTCAAAACGACATATGATGAAACCATAGCTTAATTGATATAAACAAGTTCCCACAGCATCTTACCAACGCTATAATGAAAACACTTTGAATGAAGTGACGTTATTCGAGGACCAGCTGTATATCTTTAAATGATTCTCTTAAAAAAAAAAAAAAACTATTCTGCCCCATAATTTAATAAGTTAATAGCAATCAATATAATCAAATATTTGTCAGTATGTGAATTTCTCCAAATCTCATAATTGTTTTGAATAGTTTTTTTTTTTTTAAATCAGGGTCCAAATAAAGTACATATATTACAATTGATTGATATCTCTGAAGTCTTTTAATCTCCTCTTCCCTCCCTCATTTCCCTTCCTTCAGTCCTTATTTCCTATCCCCCTCTCCCTCCCCCTCTCCCTCTCCCTCTCTCTTTCCCTTTCCCTTCCTTCTTCCCTAGCTCTCCCCCCCCCCCCACCCCTGCCATTTGCTGTGTCTTGTTTACATAGTTTGACATTGGCTGATTTCATTCCTGTGATGTGTTTTTTTTTTTGTTTTTTTTTTTATCCCTTGTATTTCCTGTAAATAGGTGTTTAGATTTAAAGGCTTGATCAAGTTTACTCTTGGTTTTTTTGGAGGGTGGTGACGACAAGAGTACTTCATAGTTTGTCTTGTGTACTTCCATTAAGAGGCATATAATGTTGCCCTGGACAGCCTGACTCGGTTGGGCATCCTCCCATGCACGAAAGGTTGCCAGTTCAATTCCAGATCAGGACACATGCCTGGGTTGGGGGCTGGATCTCAATCCTAGGTGGGGTGTGTTCAGGATGGGCACGTTGATGTTTTTGCTCTCTTGTCAATGTTTCTTTCTCTCCCTCTCCCTTCCTCTCTCTAAAAATCAATAAAAAATCTTAAAAAGGGGGGCAACCCAGCAGGTGTGGCTCAGTGGTTGAGTGTTGACCTATGAACCAGGAGGTCATGGTTCGATTCCTGGTCAGGGCATATACCCAGGTTGCGGGCTTGATCCCTGGTGGGGGCATGCAGGAGGCAGCTGATTGATGATTCTCTCTCATCATTGATATGTCTCTCTCTCTCCCTCTCCCTTCCTCTCTGAAATTAAAAAAAATATATGTATTTATATATATTTTAAATGGGGGCATATAATTATTTTTTTCTAATAGCAGCATTTGAGATCTTCACCAGGAGCTATTATTTTATTAGAGGTTGTAATTTATTAGAGGTGATAATTGAATTCTGTAATTCCTTCTTCATTGATTAGCTGAAATGCTTCTAAAAAGAGAAGCTTGTAAATATTTGTTTACCCTGGGGTGTAGGAAAAGCAAAATAAATTACCAATTCTTTTTCTTTACCAGTTGTAAATGAGTTGGTCTATACCTGTGGTCGGCAAACTCATTAGTCAACAGAGCCAAATATCAACAGTACAACGATTGAAATTTCTTTTGAGAGCCAAATTTTTAAACTTAAACTTCTACTAACACCATTTCTTCAAAATAGACTTGCCCAGGCTGTGGTATGTTGTGGAAGAGCCACACTCAAGGGGCCAAAGAGCCGCATGTGGCTCGCAAGCCGCAGTTTGCCGACCATGGGTCTATACCATCTTCCAATTGTGACCATTTTTGTGTGTGTGTGTATCACTGTGAACTCATGGAATTAAATATTTTTGATGTGTTTTGTCCATTGTATCTTGCTCAAATTGCCTAATTTATGGCCAGGAGAACCTGTTTCATTTGGCCTCTGCGTTCTTTTGATGCAGCTTTGGTAGTCTTTGCTTCACTGCTTTCTGGTGTGACGAGACTATCCATGTATTTTCCAGCTCCAAATCTGGAATCAGTTATTTTTCCAAGGTGCTTGAGGGCAGGTTTATTTTCATTTTGAAAATCTTTTAATAAAAAATTAAGAGTCTATGCTTGATGCTGCTTCTCAGTGTTTTACACATATTAGAAGCTTAATAAATATTTGTCAAATGGTTGTATGGGATGTTTAATTTGACCCAAAACTCTATGAACAGTGGGAGTGCAGTTCTCCCCACCCCTCCCCCGTAAGCTTGAGCTCTAGCCTCACTCAGGTTTATTCTCAGTGATGATCCACACGCCTTATTGGAGAGAGCTGAGTTAGCTTTCCTTCATCTCAAATGCCTTTCCATCTACATTTTGTACAGCCTTTAACATTATTCCAAAGCTCAGCCTGCCACTCCTTACTCCCTGTCTGAACTGGAGGGTCACCTCCATAGCCTATCGCTGATTGTCCTCCCAGGTTCAGAGGTGATGGGATTGCACACATGTATGAAAACAAAGAGAAGCCCCCTTTGTGTGGCCATCCTGCAGCCTCCAGGAGGCCTCTTTTCTCTTTCCTAGCCTTCTCTGAGCTGTAGTCTCCCAGGTGCTGCCTCCTAGGGTTGCTGAGTAATGATTCTTTCATCGTTGATGTTTCTATTTCTCTCGCCATTACTCTCTGAAGTCAATACAATTATATTTAAAAAAGAAAAGAACATTCAAGCCATGTAAAGAGTTCTTTAGTTGAGGTTTTACTATTTTATAATTGAATTCAGATGTTAAAAAAGTTCATGTTAGACGTAGTATAACTTACGTTTATTACATCACAAAATATCACATCTTGTTGTGTTTTTAATCAGTTAAATTACAGAGAAATGCAACACATGTTCTCAAAGAAAAACAAGTAGGTACCATAACATTGAAATTCCCTATACAATTCTATTTATTTAATTACATGAACTGTAATTCAAAAGGGAAGGGTTTGTTGACAAAGAAACATGCAAACCTGTAGAAAAGTTTTATGTTTGTTCCAGTCAAATTTTGAGGACATGTCCAGAAGGAAGATCTTAGAGGACTGAGAAAATGCTCCAGAGAATGCAGTTTTATAGCTTATTTTATACATGTAGAATCAAAGGAGAAAATGTAAGGAGGAGGTTACGTGAAATTTGTTGATGGTAGTTTAAGGAGGAGGGAGAAAGCTAAGTGAGAAAATCTCTAGGTTTGGATGAAAAGTGTTGACAAACATATAGAGTTTTTTGTGTTTTTTTTTTTTAGATCCTTATTTGAGGATACATTTATTGATTTTAGAGATGGAGGAAGCGGGGAGAGAGAGAAAAACATCCATGTGAGAGAGAAACATCTATTCCCTGCTTCTTGTATAGTCCTGACTGGGGATTGAAACTGCAGGCAGGTATGTGCCCTGACCAGCAATCAAACCCACAATCTTTTAGCATACGGGAAGGATGCTCCAACCAACTGAGCTACTCGGCCAGGGCTAGAAAATTATTATGAGTTTATTATATGAGACAAACTGACTGCAGTTGCCCAAGGCAAGATCTCACTCATGCTCCAGAGAAGGACAGTTTGCAGGTTTTTGATGCATTTGGAGTTAAGGAGGGAACTGAGGAAGATTACATCCAGGTGGGAGAAAGCAAGAAGGGGATCAGATAACAGGATGGTAAACAAGATTATGTGCTCTCTTATGGGTGGTCAAGCTTTAAAAAGAGGGGTCTGAAAAGAGGTGTGTTAACCTAGATGCACAAAAACATGGACAGGGCTTGCTGAAGGCAAAAATAAACCGTTTACTAAAGAAGTTATATGCCTTGGGTATGACTAACCACCATGACCTGCCAGTTAGGGATTTATGATCACCTTGTGCAATTGCTTTCTGTGGAAACCCATTTTTGTCCACAAATGCAAAATGGAGGGATATGTGCTTTTTTTTATATTGGCAAGTACAGCGTAGTTAATACTTAACATTTGCAGCACACAGAGATGGTATTGGCAACAAGATAACGATGAGGAGTCTCATAGTCTGGTGGTCTTGTGCTCTGGTGCCAGCATTTGTGTCTTCAAGGGGTCTGGAAAAGAAAATTACTCTGACATTTCAAAGCTGTATTATCCTTGATGCATAAGAACCGTGGTGGGCAGGACTCACTTAAGGTAAAGGTTGACCTTTGCTATGGCAACTTTAGGCCTAGAATGTGGCTACCTGACCTGACCTGTCCTGTTAGGGATTTGTGATCAGACTGTGCTGTGGTCACGTTGGTCACTGAACTTGCCAGGCCTGCTCTATGGCTCCTCTGAGCTTGTCAGCTTTATTACATAGCCTTTTTGTCATTCATAGGTTAAATGATCAGTCATTGAAAATTTAACTAAATTTTAAGTGGTTAAACTGGGAAAAGTGACAGGAAATTTGTATTTTGGAATGCTTATGTGTTATGTCTTACAAGAGTATGGTACTTGATTTAAGTTTCTGCTGTGGCTTACCTAAAAGATTCAAGTTGTTAACTTGGTAGTCTTGTTTTCAAATGGAATGAATATTTTATGGGAATTTAGAATTTTCTAGTAATCTTTTGGACTTATTTTCACTAATGTCTGTTTTATGATCCTATAACACAGATGCTTTTAACATGAAAAATAATTATTTTTTGCCTTGCATATTTTTGGGGAGTTTTAAAAAAATTGCCTATTGTTTTATTGAGAGCCTGGGTTTCATTAAAGCCCTATGAGAAAACATGTAGGGCAGATATCACTATTGAATTGGTTTTGTCTGAGGTTTAAAATGCAAATTAGAGGATTGTAGGAGAAAGAGTAATTGATAATGCTATTAGAACAATTTGAAAATCAGATGTTATTTGGAAAACGGATACTTTGTCAAATATTCTTGTCATGAAATAAGATCATTTTAATTACTTCTTCAACCTATATTTGTTGAGCATCCTGTATAATCCTATATAATAAAAGGCTAATATGCAAATCGACTGAATAGCAGAACTACCTGTCGCTATGATGCGCACTAACCACCAGGGGGCAGACGCTCAATGCAGGAGCTGCCCCCTGGTGGTCAGTGCGCTCCCACAGGGGGAGTGCCCCTCAGGCAGAAGCCGGGCTCACAGCTGGTGAGCACAGCGGTGGTGGGAGCCTCTCCTGCCTCCCTGGCAGCACTAAGGACCCCTTGGCAGACATCCCCCAAGGAGTCCCAGTCTGTGAGAGGGCACAGGCCAGGCTGAGGGATCCCCCACTCCCAGTGCACGAATGTCGTGCACTGGGCCTCTAGTCTATTATATTCAGGCCCATCCAAAGCCAGAAGGAGCCAGTAGATCCCCTGCTCTCAGTAATTAAGTACTCTGGTGAGGGAAGTTATATGTGCACCCCAAAAGTCAACTTTCCTACCACTGGAGTTGCGGGAGGGCAGACATATAATAAATACAGTAAACAAACAATACTATTTTAGGTTGTTATCAATTATTTTGAAAGAGATGAACCACATGTGATATGAGAGGATGCAAGATGGCTGAAGCATTTTCATCAGCTGTTTCCATATATGAAGGTTTAGGAGATGCGTCTGTCCCTGTCTCTTTCCGTTTCTTTCTTTCTTAGGAGCAAGAAAATCTCTTCAGAAAATCCCCAGCTGACTTCCTTTCATGTGTCATTGGTTTTCTGTTCACTCCTAAACCATCCATCCATTGGCTCATTCCTGGGGTTGAGCTGCACTGGGAGGGATGGATAAACACATTTGGGATTTTATTTGGAAACTTGGTAGTTAACAAACACTAACCACTGCACGTTTGTTTAGTAATAGCTAAAATGTATTAAGCATTTACTATGTGCCAGGCTAAGTGCCACAGTACATTGTGTACACTATTTCATTTAGTCCTTTACCAGTATGCTAAGTAAGGTAAGGGGAGAAGCTGAGGGTTATAGAAAAAACTCGGGCAACATTGCACCTTGCGCTAGGAACACTAACCCAGCACTCCCATCCCAGACCTTGCTTTCTCAAAATGCCATCTGTGGAAAATAAGAAATGTATATTTGAAATATTTTATACACATATGTTAATGATAATAAAAAAGGAATTGAGGATCTAAATTTATCCAACTTCAGTAGCTAGAAAATTCATTTATATGAAGCTTCTTGTTTCTTTACAGTGTGGAGTGAACAATTATTATTTTTCCCCCCACTAATTATGTATAGAACAGAATATGTCACTATTATATATGTTCAGGATACTTTGTATAAGAATCCTTTCATGTATATTAACTAGGTTTTTGGGTCCTGATGGGTAAGGAGCATATGTTCTGTCTGTCTTTATGTGGCTCACAGCAGTAGTGTTGAGACAGGCATTTGGCTCATGGAGCCCTTGTTTTATTGAAATAGCTTAAGAATCTGTCTTAAGCATTGTGTTAGATATTGTGATAAATCATGTGTTAAAACCCCCAAGATAGATTTTTTTCCTTAATTTATTTATTTTTCTTAATTTTAAAGTTTCTTTATCTTATTTTTCAGAACCACTTACCAATTTATTAAATGCATGTTTGATAATGATAAGTATAAAAGCAGTAGACATTTTTCTCAAATTAATTTTTAGAAAATTGTACATGTTTGTGTATGTGTGTGTTAAAGATATAAATTTGAACATGGCTGTTATTATTTTACTTGACACTTGGGAATCTCAGAATGTATATGCATTGGTACCTGCCTGTTATTGAGGAGGTCTTGGTTAAGCTGGTCTGTTGTGCAGGGACTGCTCCCCCTAGAGGGGGAAGAAGCTCAGTAATTAGTCCCAGAGCTGAGGAGATGAGAAACATCCCATTTGGAAGAGAAGGTTTAGCAGCATCTACCCCTTCCTGCCAAGTATATGTTAATTATGGGTTAACAAAACTGGGCTCTTATTTTGTCACCTAGGGATATTTAAAATAAAACTAAAACCAACCAAACAAAAACGCTGCCATAGACCAATACTAAACATTGCCATCATTAAAAAAAAAGAAGAAGAAGAAGAAGAAGAAGAAGAAGAAGAAGAAGAAGAAGAAGAAGAAGAAAGAAAGGATATTTTAACACCAGAATAGTTAGGAAGTAATCTGAATGGTCGAAGATTTTATAAGATACCTGAGTATTATTGAGCCATGGGCTTATCTGACATTATCTTATTTTTTTTTCCCCTTTTCTGCTTTGCAATGGCCAGGTGAACACTCGGTCAGGGACCTGCACTGTTAAGGAGCAGGTCTGTCACTAACAGCTAGGGAGGAGATTCAAAAGTAGTGATAATCTTTTTTTTTTTTTAATATTTTTATTGATTTCAGAGAGGAAAAGAGAGGGAGAGAGATAGAAACATCAATGGTGATAATCATTGATTGGCTGCCACCTGCACACCCCACACTGGGGATTGAGCCCACAACCTGGCCATGTGCCCTTGACCGGAATCACAATGAGGACCCTTCAGTTCCCAGGCTGACGCTCTATCCACTGAGCCAAACCAGCTAGGGCAATAGTGGTAATCTTGAAGTGACAGAAGGGGTTTTGAAAACTGAGCTTCAGATTTAGTTTAGTGAGGTCCTTGCTCTGGTCCTTGGACTGCAGGAGCAGGTTAGTGTCTGTGCTCAGATTCTATGCTATTGAGAATGTCGGGTCACCTTAACCTAAGACACCTTCTATTTCTTTAAGTAAGGACGGTGGCAGCAAGTATTCAAGTGCCTGTTTCATAGCTTCCTTAACGTAGTCCACTCTGTAGGGCTTTGAATTCAGTTAGTGATAGTAATTTAACAGAAATGTGCACGTTTTACTGAAGAAAATAATAAAAAATGGTTTTTCTATAAATGTGGTTTCTCAAATGACCATAATTTGGATATGCTATTTTCTAAAGTGCTTACTTCCCTTTGGGTATTTCAGCTTACACTGAGCTCTTCCACAGTTTAAGCTGCTATCAATCTATAGGAAAATGTTTGAGTTTATGTAGACAGTTCCTATAAGCATCTGAGATATGTGGACTGTGATCAGTACCACGTCTTTGTGGCCGTGTAAAGCAGTGAGAAAATTATATATACATCACCTGAATAGCACTCTAGGGTAGCTGTCCTGTGACTGTAAGATATGTGGACTGGGGATCAAGAATAGTAGCTTCCTTTTTAATTTTGCTATGGATTTAATATTTATCACTAGGTGAGTTGCTCAGCCTTTCTTTGTGACAATTTTGTCATCCATAAAACTGGGAATAGTAAATGCTGTTAAGCTAGCTAAATGTTGTGATACAGCTGCAGACAGAATAGGTCATTTTTAAGATGATGGATATTCTTTCTAATTTGGGAAAGGGAATACTTGTCTACCTTCACCAGCTCACCTCTCCTCACCCAGGTCTTTCACATTCCTGGAAGAAAGCTACTCAGTTGGCAAACTGTGTGCTTAACTTCTTGAGCCCCAAGACTTTATTTTAGAGAAATGTTCTCAAATGTTTCCTACCTAGAGGAGTTTACCTGTGTAAGTCTTAGTCCTTAAGAAAATTGTTTCCAGCAATGTGAATATTGCAGTCATCCCAGGAGAACCTTCCCAGGCCTCCCGTCACAGAAGAGAAGGAGGGGTCTGATATGAGAATCACTTTTATTTTTATATAATAATGGTATGTAAATTGTTCTCATGGGCAGTGTTCATTCCTTCAGCAAATATTTATTGAATACCTGCTAGGAATGAAACAGTTCTAGGAACAATGCAGATAAGCTAATAGGCGATTTGAGTCTGCATACGTTTTGTAAGTTTGATTATAATTCAAAACTCTTAATTATAAGCTCAATATTTTGTTCTCATTGTGGCATAGGCAACCAGTTAGTTTTTTACCATTCTTCTCTTCCTGTTTACAAATACAATCCTTATTTAATTTGGAGTCAGCTTTGTGCTTAAAGGATGCCTTTTTCTCACTTCCTTAGCAGTTACTCTGACTCTATGCCTTAATTCTGAGCAATGAGTATAACTGGAAGTGCTTTGTGTGACTTCTGGAGAGACTGGTTAAAGGGAATTTGGAGAAATGCCTCTTATAGCCCTTACTTTCCTCTTTCCTGTTACCTAGTATGTGGATGTGATGTCTGGAGCTCCAACAATTTTGGATGATGAGGGAAACTTGAGGATAGAAGCAAGAAAGATAGAAGGAACGTAGGTCCTTGGTTATTGTTAACCTAGTAATTAATAGCAATACCAGCTGTGGACTGACTACCACCAGACTTACCTTACACTTAGCCCTAACTGTGAGCAACTCATGTGTTCATGGTTGTCTTTGACCTTAGTGCATGATTGTGAACACTGCCACTGAGCAGACTTCTGGCGGCTTATAAATCTTCCCTCATGGCCCCTGCTGACACTCATTCAGATTGCAAGTAAGGAAATCCTCAGATTGAGGAACTTGAACTGCATTCATCCCAAACAGGTAAGCCTGGAAAAACTTTAAACATAGATTCTCAAAATATGCTTCCCAGATCAGCAACATAGGTATCAATCTCACAGTTTGTAGTCTTAGGGCCATATCCTAGACCTTCTGAAGGGAACTCTGAAAAGTGGGGCTCAATAATCTGTGTTTTAACGAGTGATTCAACCGCAGGCTAAAGTTTGAGATCCACACTCTTCTGCATCTTGTAACTT